>NW_027327653.1:0-319266 GCF_047675955.1 Chlorocebus sabaeus | reverse complement strand
AATCTCACAGAGTTACATCTTTCCCTTCAAGAAGCCTTTCGCTAAGGCTGTTCTTGTGGAATCGGCAAAGGGATATTTGGAAGCCCATAGAGGGCTATGGTGAAAAAGGAAATATCTTCCGTTCAAAACTGGAAAGAAGCTTTCTGAGAAACTGCTCTGTGTTCTTTTAATTCATCTCACAGTGTTACATCTTTCCCTTCAAGAAGCCTTTCGCTAAGGCTGTTCTTGTGGAATTGGCAAAGGGATATTTGGAAGCCCATAGAGGGCTATTGTGAAAAAGAAAATATCTTCCGTTCAAAACTGGAAAGAAGCTTTCTGAGAAACTGCTCTGTGTTCTGTTACTTCATCTCACAGAGTTACATCTTTTCCTTCAAGAAGCCTTTCGCTAAGGCTGTTCTTGTGAAATGGGCAAAGGGATATTTGGAAGACCCTAGAGGGCTATGGTGAAAAACGACATATCTTCCGTTCAAAACTGGAAAGAAGCTTTCTGAGAAACTGCTCTGTGTTCTGTTAATTCATCTTAAAGAGTTACATCTTTCCCTTCAAGAAGCCTTTCGCTAAGGCTGTTCTTGTGGAATTGGCAAAGGGATATTTGGAAGCCCATAGAGGGCTATGGTGAAAAAGGAAATATCTTCCGTTTAAAACAGGAAAGAAGCTTTCTGAGAAACTGCTCTGTGTTCTGTTGATTCATCTCACAGAGTTACATCTTTCCCTTCAAGAAGCCTTTCGCTAAGGCTGTTCTTGTGGAATTGGCAAAGGGATATTTGGAAGCCCATAGAGGGCTATGGTGAAAAAGGAAATATCTTCCGTTCAAAACTGGAAAGAAGCTTTCTGAGAAACTGCTCTGTGTTCTGTTAATTCATCTCACAGAGTTACATCTTTCCCTTCAAGAAGCCTTTCGCTAAGGCTGTTCTTGTGGAATTGGCAAAGGGATATTTGGAAGCCCATAGAGGGGTTTTGTGAAAAAGGAAATATCTTCCGTTCAAAACTGGAAAGAAGCTTTCTGAGAAACTGCTCTGTGTTCTGTTAATTCATCTCACAGAGTTACATCTTTCCCTTCAAGAAGCCTTTCGCTAAGGCTGTTCTTGTGGAATTGGCAAAGGGATATTTGGAAGCCCATAGAGGGCTACTGTGAAAAAGGAAATATCTTCCGTTCAAAACTGGAAAGAAGCTTTCTGAGAAACTGCTCTGTGTTCTGTTAATTCATCTCACGGAGTTACATCTTTCCCTTCCAGAACCCTTTCGCTAAGGCTGTTCTTGTGGAATTGGCAAAGGGATATTTGGAAGCCCATAGAGGGCTAAGGTGAAAAAGGAAATATCTTCCGTTCAAAACTGGAAAGAAGCTTTCTGAGAAACTGCTCTGTGTTCTGTTAATTCATCTCATAGAGTTACATCTTTCCCTTCAAGAAGCCTTTCGATAAGGCTGTTCTTGTGGAATTGGCAAAGGGATATTTGGAAGCCCATAGAGGGCTATGGTGAAAAAGGAAATATCTTCCGTTCAAAACTGGAAAGAAGCTTTCTGAGAAACTGCTCTGTGTTCTGTTAATTCATCTCACAGAGTTACATCTTTCCCTTCAAGAAGCCTTTCGCTAAGGCTGTTCTTGTGGAATTGGCGAAGGGATAATTGGAAGCACATAGAGGGCTATGGTGAAAAAGGAAATATCTTCCCTTCAAAACTGGAAAGAAGCTTTCTGAGAAACTGCTCTGTGTTCTATTAATTAGTCTCACAGAGTTACATCTTTCCCTTCAAGAAGTCTTTCGCTAAGGCTGTTCTTGTGGAATTGGCAAAGGGATATTTGGAAGCCCATAGAGGGTTATGGTGAAAAAGGAAATATCTTCCGTTGAAAACTGGAAAGAAGCTTTCTGAGAAACTGCTCTGTGTTCTGTTAATTCATCTCACAGAGTTACATCTATCCCTTCAAGAAGCCTTTCGCTAAGGCTGTTCTTTTGCAAATGGCAAAGGGATATTTGGAAGCCCTTAGAGGGCTATGGTGAAAAAGGAAATATCATCCGTTCAAAACTGGAAAGAAGCTTTCTGAGAAACTGCTCTGTGTTCTGTTAATTCATCTCACAGAGTTACATCTTTCCCTTCAAGAAGCCTTTCGCTAAGGCTGTTCTTGTGGAATTGGCAAAGGGATATTTGGAAGCCCATAGAGGGCTATGGTGAAAAAGGAAATATCTTCCGTTGAAAACTGGAAAGAAGCTTTCTGAGAAACTGCTGTGTGTTCTGTGAATTCATCTCACAGAGTTACATCTTTCCCTTCAAGAAGCCTTTCGCTAAGGCTGTTCTTGTGGAATTGGCAAGGGGATATTTGGAAGCCCATAGAGGGCTATGGTGAAAAAGGAAATATCTTCCGTTCAAAACTGGAAAGAAGCTTTCTGAGAAACTGCTCTGTGTTCTGTTAATTCATCTCACAGAGTTACATCTTTCCCTTCAAGAAGCCTTTCGCTAAGGCTGTTCTTGTGGAATTGGCAAAGGGATATTTGGAAGCCCATAGAGGGCTATGGTGAAAAAGGAAATATCTTCCGTTCAAAACTGGAAAGAAGCTTTCTGAGAAACTGCTCTGTGTTCTGTTAATTCATCTCACAGAGTTACATCTTTCCCTTCAAGAAGCCTTTCGCTAAGGCTGTTCTTGTGGAATTGGCAAAGGGATATTTGGAAGCCCATAGAGGGCTATGGTGAAAAAGGAAATATCTTCCCTTCAAAACTGGAAAAAAGCTTTCTGAGAAACTGCTCTGTGTTCTGTTAATTCATCTCACAGTGTTACATCTTTCCCTTCAAGAAGCCTTTCGCTAAGGCTGTTCTTGTGGAATTGGCAAAGGGATATTTGGAAGCCCACACAGGGCTATTGTGAAAAAGAAAATATCTTCCGTTCAAAACTGGAAAGAAGTTTTCTGAGAAACTGCTCTGTGTTCTGTTACTTCATCTCACAGAGTTACATCTTTTCCTTCAAGAAGCCTTTCGCTAAGGCTGTTCCTGTGGAATTGGCAAAGGGATATTTCGAAGCCCATAGAGGGCTATGGTGAAAAAGGAAATATCTTCCGTTCAAAACTGGAAAGAAGCTTTCTGAGAAACTGCTCTGTGTTCTGTTAATTCATCTCACAGAGTTACATCTTTCCCTTCAAGAAGCCTTTCGCTAAGGCTGTTCTTGTGGAATTGGCAAAGGGATATTTGGAAGCCCATAGAGGGCTATGGTGAAAAAGGAAATATCTTCCGTTCAAAACTGGAAAGAAGCTTTCTGAGAAACTGCTCTGTGTTCTATTAATTCATCTCACAGAGTTACATCTTTCCCTTCAAGAAGTCTTTCGCTAAGGCTGTTCTTGTGGAATTGGCAAAGGAATATTTGGAAGCCCATAGAGGGCTATGGTGAAAAAGGAAATATCTTCCGTTAAAAACTGGAAAGAAGCTTTCTGAGAAACTGCTCTGTGTTCTGTTAATTCATCTCACAGAGTTACATCTATCCCTTCAAGAAGCCTTTCGCTAAGACTGTTCTTTTGCAAATGGCAAAGGGATATTTGGAAGCCCATAGAGGGCTATGGTGAAAAAGGAAATATCTTCCGTTGAAAACTGGAAAGAAGCTTTCTGAGAAACTGCTCTGTGTTCTGTTAATTCATCTCACAGAGTTACATCTTTCCCTTCAAGAAGCCTTTCGCTAAGGCTGTTCTTGTGGAATTGGCAAAGGGATATTTGGAAGCCCATAGAGGGCTATGGTGAAAAAGGAAATATCTTCCGTTGAAAACTGGAAAGAAGCTTTCTGAGAAACTGCTCGGTGTTCTGTTAATTCATCTCACAGAGTTACATCTTTCCCTTCAAGAAGCCTTTGGCTAAGCCTGTTCTCGTGGAATTGGCAAAGGGATATTTTTAAGCCCATAGAGGGCTATGGTGAAAAAGGAAATATCTTGAGTTCAAAACTGGAAAGAAGCTTTCTGAGAAACTGTCTATGTTCTGTTAATTCATCTCACAGAGTTACATCTTTCCCTTCAAGAAGCCTTTCGCTAAGGCTGTTCTTGTGGAATTGGCAAAGGGATATTTGGAAGCCCATAGAGGGCTATGGTGAAAAAGGAAATATCTTCCGTTCAAAACTGGAAAGAAGCTTTCTGAGAAACTGCTCTGTGTTCTGTTAATTCATCTCACAGAGTTACATATTTCCCTTCAAGAAGCCTTTCGCTAAGGCTGTTCTTGTGGAATTGGCAAAGGGATATTTGGAAGCCCATAGAGGGCTATGGTGAAAAAGGAAATATCTTCCGTTCAAAACTGGAAAGAAGCTTTCTGAGAAACTGTTCTGTGTTCTGTTAATTCATCTCACAGAGTTACATCTTTCCCTTCAAGAAGCCTTTCGCTAAGGCTGTTCCTGTGGAATTGGCAAAGGGATATTTGGAAGCCCATAGAGGGCTATGGTGAAAAAGGAAATATCTTCCGTTAAAAACTGGAAAGAAGCTTTCTGACAAACTGCTCTGTGTTCTGCTAATGCATCTCACAGAGTTACATCTTTCACTTCAAGAAGTCTTTCGCTAAGGCTGTTCTTGTGGAATTGGCAAAGGGATGTTTGGAAGACCATAGAGGGCTATGGTGTAAAAGGAAGAATCTTCCGTTCAAAACTGGAAAGAAGCTTTCTGAGAAACTGCTCGGTGTTCTGTTAATTCATCTCACAGAGTTACATCTTTCCCTTCAAGAAGCCTTTGGCTAAGGCTGTTCTCGTGGAACTGGCAAAGGGATATTTGGAAGCCCATAGAGGGCTATGATGAAAAAGGAAATATCTTCCGTTCAAAACTGGAAAGAAGCTTTCTGAGAAACTGCTCTGTGTTCTGCTAATGCATCTCACAGAGTTACATCTTTCCCTTCAAGAAGTCTTTCGCTAAGGCTGTTCTTGTGGAATTGGCAAAGGGATGTTTGGAAGACCGTAGAGGGCTATGGTGTAAAAGGAAGAATCTTCCGTTCAAAACTGGAAAGAAGCTTTCTGAGAAACTGCTCGGTATTCTGTTAATTCATCTCACAGAGTTACATCTTTCCCTTCAAGAAGCCTTTGGCTAAGGCTGTTCTCGTGGAACTGGCAAAGGGATATTTGGAAGCCCATAGAGGGCTATGGTGAAAAAGGAAATATCTTCCGTTCAAAACTGGAAAGAAGCTTTCTGAGAAACTGCTCTGTGTTCTGTTAATTCATCTCACAGAGTTACATCTTTCCCTTCAAGAAGCCTTTCGCTAAGGCTGTTCTTGTGGAATTGGCAAAGGGATATTTGGAAGCCGATAGAGGGCTATGGTGAAAAAGGAAATATCTTCCGTTGAAAACTGGAAAGAAGCTTTCTGAGAAACTGCTCTGTGTTCTGTTAATTCATCTCACAGAGTTACATCTTTCCCTTCAAGAAGCCTTTCGCTAAGGCTGTTCTTGTGGAATTGGCAAAGGGATATTTGGAAGACCATAGAGGGCTATGGTGAAAAAGGAAATATCTTCCGTTGAAAACTGGAAAGAAGCTTTCTGAGAAACTGCTCTGTGTTCTGTTAATTCATCTCACAGAGTTACATCTTTCCCTTCAAGAAGCCTTTCGCTAAGGCTGTTCTTGTGGAATTGGCAAAGGGATATTTGGAAGCCCATAGAGGGCTATGGTGAAAAAGGAAATATCTTCTGTTCAAAACTGGAAAGAAGCTTTCTGAGAAACTGCTCTGTGTTCTGTTAATTCATCTCACAGAGTTACATCTTTCCCTTCAAGAAGCCTTTCGCTAAGGCTGTTCTTGTGGAATTGGCAAAGGGATATTTGGAAGCCCATAGAGGGCTACTGTGAAAAAGGAAATATCTTCCGTTCAAAACTGGAAAGAAGCTTTCTGAGAAACTGCTCTGTGTTCTGTTAATTCATCTCACAGAGTTACATCTTTCCCTTCCAGAACCCTTTCGCTAAGGCTGTTCTTGTGGAATTGGCAAAGGGATATTTGGAAGCCCAAAGAGGGCTAAGGTGAAAAAGGAAATATCTTCCGTTCAAAACTGGAAAGAAGCTTTCTGAGAAACTGCTCTGTGTTCTGTTAATTCATCTCATAGAGTTACATCTTTCCCTTCAAGAAGCCTTTCGATAAGGCTGTTCTTGTGGAATTGGCAAAGGGATATTTGGAAGCCCATAGAGGGCTATGGTGAAAAAGGAAATATCTTCCGTTCAAAACTGGAAAGAAGCTTTCTGAGAAACTGCTCTGTGTTCTGTTAATTCATCTCACAGAGTTACATCTTTCCCTTCAAGAAGCCTTTCGCTAAGGCTGTTCTTGTGGAATTGGCAAAGGGATAATTGGAAGCACATAGAGGGCTATGGTGAAAAAGGAAATATCTTCCGTTGAAAACTGGAAAGAAGCTTTCTGAGAAACTGCTCTGTGTTCTATTAATTAGTCTCACAGAGTTACATCTTTCCCTTCAAGAAGTCTTTCGCTAAGGCTGTTCTTGTGGAATTGGCAAAGGGATATTTGGAAGCCCATAGAGGGTTATGGTGAAAAAGGAAATATCTTCCGTTGAAAACTGGAAAGAAGCTTTCTGAGAAACTGCTCTGTGTTCTGTTAATTCATCTCACAGAGTTACATCTATCCCTTCAAGAAGCCTTTCGCTAAGGCTGTTCTTTTGCAAATGGCAAAGGGATATTTGGAAGCCTTTAGAGGGCTATGGTGAAAAAGGAAATATCATCCGTTCAAAACTGGAAAGAAGCTTTCTGAGAAACTGCTCTGTGTTCTGTTAATTCATCTCACAGAGTTACATCTTTCCCTTCAAGAAGCCTTTCGCTAAGGCTGTTCTTGTGGAATTGGCAAAGGGATATTTGGAAGCCCATAGAGGGCTATGGTGAAAAAGGAAATATCTTCCGTTGAAAACTGGAAAGAAGCTTTCTGAGAAACTGCTCTGTGTTCTGTTAATTCATCTCACAGAGTTACATCTTTCCCTTCAAGAAGCCTTTCGCTAAGGCTGTTCTTGTGGAATTGGCAAAGGGATATTTGGAAGCCCATAGAGGGCTATGGTGAAAAAGGAAATATCTTCCGTTCAAAACTGTAAAGAAGCTTTCTCAGAAACTGCTCTGTGTTCTGTTAATTCATCTCACAGAGTTACATCTTTCCCTTCAAGAAGCCTTTCCCTAAGGCTGTTCTTGTGGAATTGGCAAAGGGATATTTGGAAGCCCATAGAGGGCTATGGTGAAAAAGGAAATATCTTCCGTTCAAAACTGGAAAGAAGCTTTCTGAGAAACTGCTCTGTGTTCTGTTAATTCATCTCACAGAGTTACATCTTTTCCTTCAAGAAGCCTTTCGCTAAGGCTGTTCTTGTGGAATTGGCAAAGGGATATTTGGAAGCCCATAGAGGGCTAGGGTGAAAAAGGAAATATCTTCGGTTCAAAACTGGAAAGAAGCTTTCTGAGAAACTGTTCTGTGTTCTGTTAATTCATCTCACAGAGTTACATCTTTCCCTTCAAGAAGCCTTTCGCTAAGGCTGTTCTTGTGGAATTGGTAAAGGGATATTTGGAAGCCCATAGAGGGCTATGGTGAAAAAGGAAATATCTTCCCTTCAAAACTGGAAAAAAGCTTTCTGAGAAACGGCTCTGTGTTCTGTTAATTCATCTCACATTGTTACATCTTTCCCTTCAAGAAGCCTTTCGCTAAGGCTGTTCTTGTGGAATTGGCAAAGGGATATTTGGAAGCCCATAGAGGGCTATTGTGAAAAAGAAAATATCTTCCGTTCAAAACTGGAAAGAAGCTTTCTGAGAAACTGCTCTGTGTTCTGTTACTTCATCTCACAGAGTTACATCTTTTCCTTCAAGAAGCCTTTCGCTAAGGCTGTTCTTGTGGAATTGGCAAAGGGATATTTGGAAGCCCATAGTGGGCTATGGTGAAAAAGGACATATCTTCCGTTCAAAACTGGAAAGAAGCTTTCTGAGAAACTGCTGTGTCTTCTGTTAATTCATCTCACAGAGTTACATCTTTCCCTTCAAGAAGCCTTTCGCTAAGGCTGTTCTTGTGGAATTGGCAAAGGGATATTTGGAAGCCCATAGAGGGCTATGGTGAAAAAGGAAATATCTTCCGTTGAAAACTGGAAAGAAGTTTCTGAGAAACTGCTCTGTGTTCTGTTAATTCATCTCACAGAGTTACATCTATCCCTTCAAGAAGCCTTTCGCTAAGGCTGTTCTTTTGCAAATGGCAAAGGGATATTTGGAAGCCCTTAGAGGGCTATGGTGAAAAAGGAAATATCTTCCGTTCAAAACTGGAAAGAAGCTTTCTGAGAAACTGCTCTGTGTTCTGTTAATTCATCTCACAGAGTTACATCTTTCCCTTCAAGAAGCCTTTCGCTAAGGCTGTTCTTGTGGAATTGGCAAAGGGATATTTGGAAGCCCATAGAGGGCTATGGTGAAAAAGAAAATATCTTCCGTTCAAAACTGGAAAGAAGCTTTCTGAGAAACTGCTCTGTGTTCTGTTAATTCATCTCACAGAGTTACATCTTTTCCTTCAAGAAGCCTTTCGCTAAGGCTGTTCTTGTGGAATTGGCAAAGGGATATTTGGAAGCCCATAGAGGGCTATGGTGAAAAAGGAATTATCTTCCGTTCAAAACTGGAAAGAAGCTTTCTGAGAAACTGCTCTGTGTTCTGTTACTTCATCTCACAGAGTTACATCTTTTCCTTCAAGAAGCCTTTCGCTAAGGCTGTTCTTGTGGAATTGGCAAAGGGATATTTGGAAGCCCATAGAGGGCTATGGTGAAAAAGGACATATCTTCCGTTCAAAACTGGAAAGAAGCTTTCTGAGAAACTGCTGTGTCTTCTGTTAATTCATCTCACAGAGTTACATCTTTCCCTTCAAGAAACCTTTCGCTAAGGCTGTTCTTGTGGAATTGGCAAAGGGATATTTGGAAGCCCATAGAGGGCTATGGTGAAAAAGGAAATATCTTCCGTTGAAAACTGGAAAGAAGCTTTCTGAGAAACTGCTCTGTGTTCTGTTAATTCATCTCACAGAGTTACATCTTTCCCTTCAAGAGGCCTTTCGCTAAGGCTGTTCTTTCGCAAATGGCAAAGGGATATTTGGAAGCCCTTAGAGGGCTATGGTGAAAAAGGAAATATCTTCCGTTCAAAACTGGAAAGAAGCTTTCTGAGAAACTGCTCTGTGTTCTGTTAATTCATCTCCCAGAGTTACATCTTTCCCTTCAAGAAGCCTTTCGCTAAGGCTGTTCTTGTGGAATTGGCAAAGGGATATTTGGAAGCCCATAGAGGGCTATGGTGAAAAAGGAAATATCTTCCCTTCAAAACTGGAAAAAAGCTTTCTTAGAAACTGCTCTGTGTTCTGTTAATTCATCTCACAGAGTTACATCTTTCCCTTCAAGAAGCCTTTCGCTAAGGCTGTTCTTGTGGAATTGGCAAGGGGATATTTGGAAGCCCATAGAGGGCTATGGTGAAAAAGGAAATATCTTCCGTTCAAAACTGGAAAGAAGCTTTCTGAGAAACTGCTCTGTGTTCTGTTAATTCATCTCACAGAGTTACATCTTTCCCTTCAAGAAGCCTTTCGCTAAGGCTGTTCTTGTGGAATTGGCAAAGGGATATTTGGAAGCCCATAGAGGGCTATGGTGAAAAAGGAAATATCTTCCGTTCAAAACTTGAAAGAAGCTTTCTGAGAAACTGCTCTGTGTTCTGTTACTTCATCTCACAGAGTTACATCTTTTCCTTCAAGAAGCCTTTCTCTAAGGCTGTTCTTGTGGAATTGGCAAAGGGATATTTCGAAGCCCATAGAGGGCTATGGTGAAAAAGGAAATATCTTCCGTTCAAAACTGGAAAGAAGCTTTCTGAGAAACTGCTCTGTGTTCTGTTAATTCATCTCACAGAGTTACATCTTTCCCTTCAAGAAGCCTTTCGCTAAGGCTGTTCTTGTGGAATTGGCAAAGGGATATTTGGAAGCCCATAGAGGGCTACGGTGAAAAAGGAAATATCTTCCGTTCAAAACTGGAAAGAAGCTTTCTGAGAAACTGCTCTATGTTCTATTAATTCATCTCACAGAGTTACATCTTTCCCTTTAAGAACTCTTTCGCTAAGGCTGTTCTTGTGGAATTGGCAAAGGGATATTTGGAAGCCCATAGAGGGCTATGGTGAAAAAGGAAATATCTTCCGTTGAAAACTGGAAAGAAGCTTTCTGAGAAACTGCTCTGTGTTCTGTTAATTCATCTCACAGAGTTACATCTATCCCTTCAAGAAGCCTTTCGCTAAGGCTGTTCTTTTGCAAATGGCAAAGGGATATTTGGAAGCCCTTAGAGGGCTATGGTGAAAAAGGAAATATCTTCCGTTCAAAACTGGAAAGAAGCTTTCTGAGAAACTGCTCTGTGTTCTGTTAATTCATCTCACAGAGTTACATCTTTCCCTTCAAGAAGCCTTTCGCTAAGGCTGTTCTTGTGGAATTGGCAAAGGGATATTTGGAAGCCCATAGAGGGCTATGGTGAAAAAGGAAATATCTTCCCTTCAAAACTGGAAAAAAGCATTCTTAGAAACTTCTCTGTGTTCTGTTAATTCATCTCACAGAGTTACATCTTTCCCTTCAAGAAGCCTTTCGCTAAGGCTGTTCTTGTGGAATTGGCAAAGGGATATTTGGAAGCCCATAGAGGGCTATGGTGAAAAAGGAAATATCTTCCGTTCAAAACTGGAAAGAAGCTTTCTGAGAAACTGCTCTGTGTTCTGTTAATTCATCTCACAGAGTTACATCTTTCCCTTCAAGAAGCCTTTCGCTAACGCTGTTCTTGTGGAATTGGCAAAGGGATAATTGGAAGCACATAGAGGGCTATGGTGAAAAAGGAAATATCTTCCGTTGAAAACTGGAAAGAAGCTTTCTGAGAAACTGCTCTGTGTTCTATTAATTAGTCTCACAGAGTTACATCTTTCCCTTCAAGAAGTCTTTCGCTAAGGCTGTTCTTGTGGAATTGGCAAAGGGATATTTGGAAGCCCATAGAGGGTTATGGTGAAAAAGGAAATATCTTCCGTTGAAAACTGGAAAGAAGCTTTCTGAGAAACTGCTCTGTGTTCTGTTAATTCATCTCACAGAGTTACATCTATCCCTTCAAGAAGCCTTTCGCTAAGGCTGTTCTTTTGCAAATGGCAAAGGGATATTTGGAAGCCCTTAGAGGGCTATGGTGAAAAAGGAAATATCTTCCGTTCAAAACTGGAAAGAAGCTTTCTGAGAAACTGCTCTGTGTTCTGTTAATTCATCTCACAGAGTTACATCTTTCCCTTCAAGAAGCCTTTCGCTAAGGCTGTTCTTGTGGAATTGGCAAAGGGATATTTGGAAGCCCATAGAGGGCTATGGTGAAAAAGGAAATATCTTCCGTTCAAAACTGGAAAGAAGCTTTCTGAGAAACTGCTCTGTGTTCTGTTAATTCATCTCACAGAGTTACATCTTTCCCTTCAAGAAGCCTTTCGCTAAGGCTGTTGTTGTGGAAATGGCAAAGGGATATTTGGAAGCCCATAGAGGGCTATGGTGAAAAAGGAAATATCTTCCGTTCAAAACTGGAAAGAAGCTTTCTGAGAAACTGCTCTGTGTTCTGTTAATTCATCTCACAGAGTTACATCTTTCCCTTCAAGAAGCCTTTCGCTAAGGCTGTTCTTGTGGAGTTGGCAAAGGGATATTTGGAAGCCCATAGAGGGCTATGGTGAAAAAGGAAATATCTTCCGTTCAAAACTGGAAAGAAGCTTTCTGAGAAACTGCTCTGTGTTCTCTTAATTCATCTCACAGAGTTACATCTTTCCCTTCAAGAAGCCTTTCGCTAAGGCTGTTCTTGTGGAATTGGCAAAGGGATCTTTGGAAGCCCATAGAGGGCTATGGTGAAAAAGGAAATATCTTCCGTTCAAAACTGGAAAGAAGCTTTCTGAGAAACTGCTCTGTGTTCTCTTAATTCATCTCACAGAGTTACATCTTTCCCTTCAAGAAGCCTTTCGCTAAGGCTGTTCTTGTGGAATTGGCAAAGGGATATTTGGAAGCCCATAGAGGGCTATGGTGAAAAAGGAAATATCTTCCGTTCAAAACTGGAAAGAAGCTTTCTGAGAAACTGCTCTGTGTTCTGTTAATTCATCTCACAGAGTTACATCTTTCCCTTCAAGAAGCCTTTCGCTAAGGCTGTTCTTGTGGAATTGGCAAAGGGATATTTGGAAGCCCATAGAGGGCTATGGTGAAAAAGGAAATATCTTCCGTTCAAAACTGGAAAGAAGCTTTCTGAGAAACTGCTCTGTGTTCTTTTAATTCATCTCACAGAGTTACATCTTTCCCTTCAAGAAGCCTTTCGCTAAGGCTGTTCTTGTGGAATTGGCAAAGGGATATTTGGAAGCCCATAGAGGGCTATGGTGAAAAAGGAAATATCTTCCGTTCAAAACTGGAAAGAAGCTTTCTGAGAAACTGCTCTGTGTTCTGTTAATTCATCTCACAGAGTTACATCTTTTCCTTCAAGATGCCTTTCGCTAAGGCTGTTCTTGTGGAATTGGCAAAGGGATATTTGGAAGCCCATAGAGGGCTATGGTGAAAAAGGAAATATCTTCCGTTCAAAACTGGAAAGAAGCTTTCTGAGAAACTGCTCTGTGTTCTCTTAATTCATCTCACAGAGTTACATCTTTCCCTTCAAGAAGCCTTTCGCTAAGGCTGTTCTTGTGGAATTGGCAAAGGGATCTTTGGAAGCCCATAGAGGGCTATGGTGAAAAAGGAAATATCTTCCGTTCAAAACTGGAAAGAAGCTTTCTGAGAAACTGCTCTGTGTTCTGTTAATTCATCTCACAGAGTTACATCTTTCCCTTCAAGAAGCCTTTCGCTAAGGCTGTTCTTGTGGAATTGGCAAAGGGATATTTGGAAGCCCATAGAGGGCTATGGTGAAAAAGGAAATATCTTCCGTTGAAAACTGGAAAGAAGCTTTCTGAGAAACTGCTCTGTGTTCTGTTAATTCATCTCACAGAGTTACATCTTTCCCTTCAAGAAGCCTTTCGCTAAGGCTGTTCTTGTGGAATTGGCAAAGGGATATTTGGAAGCCCATAGAGGGCTATGGTGAAAAAGGAAATATCTTCCGTTCAAAACTGTAAAGAAGCTTTCTCAGAAACTGCTCTGTGTTCTGTTAATTCATCTCACAGAGTTACATCTTTCCCTTCAAGAAGCCTTTCCCTAAGGCTGTTCTTGTGGAATTGGCAAAGGGATATTTGGAAGCCCATAGAGGGCTATGGTGAAAAAGGAAATATCTTCCGTTCAAAACTGGAAAGAAGCTTTCTGAGAAACTGCTCTGTGTTCTGTTAATTCATCTCACAGAGTTACATCTTTTCCTTCAAGAAGCCTTTCGCTAAGGCTGTTCTTGTGGAATTGGCAAAGGGATATTTGGAAGCCCATAGAGGGCTAGGGTGAAAAAGGAAATATCTTCGGTTCAAAACTGGAAAGAAGCTTTCTGAGAAACTGTTCTGTGTTCTGTTAATTCATCTCACAGAGTTACATCTTTCCCTTCAAGAAGCCTTTCGCTAAGGCTGTTCTTGTGGAATTGGTAAAGGGATATTTGGAAGCCCATAGAGGGCTATGGTGAAAAAGGAAATATCTTCCCTTCAAAACTGGAAAAAAGCTTTCTGAGAAACGGCTCTGTGTTCTGTTAATTCATCTCACAGTGTTACATCTTTCCCTTCAAGAAGCCTTTCGCTAAGGCTGTTCTTGTGGAATTGGCAAAGGGATATTTGGAAGCCCATAGAGGGCTATTGTGAAAAAGAAAATATCTTCCGTTCAAAACTGGAAAGAAGCTTTCTGAGAAACTGCTCTGTGTTCTGTTACTTCATCTCACAGAGTTACATCTTTTCCTTCAAGAAGCCTTTCGCTAAGGCTGTTCTTGTGGAATTGGCAAAGGGATATTTGGAAGCCCATAGTGGGCTATGGTGAAAAAGGACATATCTTCCGTTCAAAACTGGAAAGAAGCTTTCTGAGAAACTGCTGTGTCTTCTGTTAATTCATCTCACAGAGTTACATCTTTCCCTTCAAGAAGCCTTTCGCTAAGGCTGTTCTTGTGGAATTGGCAAAGGGATATTTGGAAGCCCATAGAGGGCTATGGTGAAAAAGGAAATATCTTCCGTTGAAAACTGGAAAGAAGCTTTCTGAGAAACTGCTCTGTGTTCTGTTAATTCATCTCACAGAGTTACATCTATCCCTTCAAGAAGCCTTTCGCTAAGGCTGTTCTTTTGCAAATGGCAAAGGGATATTTGGAAGCCCTTAGAGGGCTATGGTGAAAAAGGAAATATCTTCCGTTCAAAACTGGAAAGAAGCTTTCTGAGAAACTGCTCTGTGTTCTGTTAATTCATCTCACAGAGTTACATCTTTCCCTTCAAGAAGCCTTTCGCTAAGGCTGTTCTTGTGGAATTGGCAAAGGGATATTTGGAAGCCCATAGAGGGCTATGGTGAAAAAGAAAATATCTTCCGTTCAAAACTGGAAAGAAGCTTTCTGAGAAACTGCTCTGTGTTCTGTTAATTCATCTCACAGAGTTACATCTTTTCCTTCAAGAAGCCTTTCGCTAAGGCTGTTCTTGTGGAATTGGCAAAGGGATATTTGGAAGCCCATAGAGGGCTATGGTGAAAAAGGAATTATCTTCCGTTCAAAACTGGAAAGAAGCTTTCTGAGAAACTGCTCTGTGTTCTGTTACTTCATCTCACAGAGTTACATCTTTTCCTTCAAGAAGCCTTTCGCTAAGGCTGTTCTTGTGGAATTGGCAAAGGGATATTTGGAAGCCCATAGAGGGCTATGGTGAAAAAGGACATATCTTCCGTTCAAAACTGGAAAGAAGCTTTCTGAGAAACTGCTGTGTCTTCTGTTAATTCATCTCACAGAGTTACATCTTTCCCTTCAAGAAGCCTTTCGCTAAGGCTGTTCTTGTGGAATTGGCAAAGGGATATTTGGAAGCCCATAGAGGGCTATGGTGAAAAAGGAAATATCTTCCGTTCAAAACTGGAAAGAAGCTTTCTGAGAAACTGCTCTGTGTTCTGTTAATTCATCTCACAGAGTTACATCTTTCCCTTCAAGAAGCCTTTCGCTAACGCTGTTCTTGTGGAATTGGCAAAGGGATAATTGGAAGCACATAGAGGGCTATGGTGAAAAAGGAAATATCTTCCGTTGAAAACTGGAAAGAAGCTTTCTGAGAAACTGCTCTGTGTTCTATTAATTAGTCTCACAGAGTTACATCTTTCCCTTCAAGCAGTCTTTCGCTAAGGCTGTTCTTGTGGAATTGGCAAAGGGATATTTGGAAGCCCATAGAGGGTTATGGTGAAAAAGGAAATATCTTCCGTTGAAAACTGGAAAGAAGCTTTCTGAGAAACTGCTCTGTGTTCTGTTAATTCATCTCACAGAGTTACATCTATCCCTTCAAGAAGCCTTTCGCTAAGGCTGTTCTTTTGCAAATGGCAAAGGGATATTTGGAAGCCCTTAGAGGGCTATGGTGAAAAAGGAAATATCTTCCGTTCAAAACTGGAAAGAAGCTTTCTGAGAAACTGCTCTGTGTTCTGTTAATTCATCTCACAGTGTTACATCTTTCCCTTCAAGAAGCCTTTCGCTAAGGCTGTTCTTGTGGAATTGGCAAAGGGATATTTGGAAGCCCATAGAGGGCTATGGTGAAAAAGGAAATATCTTCCGTTCAAAACTGGAAAGAAGCTTTCTGAGAAACTGCTCTGTGTTCTGTTAATTCATCTCACAGAGTTACATCTTTCCCTTCAAGAAGCCTTTCGCTAAGGCTGTTGTTGTGGAAATGGCAAAGGGATATTTGGAAGCCCATAGAGGGCTATGGTGAAAAAGGAAATATCTTCCGTTCAAAACTGGAAAGAAGCTTTCTGAGAAACTGCTCTGTGTTCTGTTAATTCATCTCACAGAGTTACATCTTTCCCTTCAAGAAGCCTTTCGCTAAGGCTGTTCTTGTGGAGTTGGCAAAGGGATATTTGGAAGCCCATAGAGGGCTATGGTGAAAAAGGAAATATCTTCCGTTCAAAACTGGAAAGAAGCTTTCTGAGAAACTGCTCTGTGTTCTCTTAATTCATCTCACAGAGTTACATCTTTCCCTTCAAGAAGCCTTTCGCTAAGGCTGTTCTTGTGGAATTGGCAAAGGGATCTTTGGAAGCCCATAGAGGGCTATGGTGAAAAAGGAAATATCTTCCGTTCAAAACTGGAAAGAAGCTTTCTGAGAAACTGCTCTGTGTTCTCTTAATTCATCTCACAGAGTTACATCTTTCCCTTCAAGAAGCCTTTCGCTAAGGCTGTTCTTGTGGAATTGGCAAAGGGATATTTGGAAGCCCATAGAGGGCTATGGTGAAAAAGGAAATATCTTCCGTTCAAAACTGGAAAGAAGCTTTCTGAGAAACTGCTCTGTGTTCTGTTAATTCATCTCACAGAGTTACATCTTTCCCTTCAAGAAGCCTTTCGCTAAGGCTGTTCTTGTGGAATTGGCAAAGGGATATTTGGAAGCCCATAGAGGGCTATGGTGAAAAAGGAAATATCTTCCGTTCAAAACTGGAAAGAAGCTTTCTGAGAAACTGCTCTGTGTTCTTTTAATTCATCTCACAGAGTTACATCTTTCCCTTCAAGAAGCCTTTCGCTAAGGCTGTTCTTGTGGAATTGGCAAAGGGATATTTGGAAGCCCATAGAGGGCTATGGTGAAAAAGGAAATATCTTCCGTTCAAAACTGGAAAGAAGCTTTCTGAGAAACTGCTCTGTGTTCTGTTAATTCATCTCACAGAGTTACATCTTTTCCTTCAAGATGCCTTTCGCTAAGGCTGTTCTTGTGGAATTGGCAAAGGGATATTTGGAAGCCCATAGAGGGCTATGGTGAAAAAGGAAATATCTTCCGTTCAAAACTGGAAAGAAGCTTTCTGAGAAACTGCTCTGTGTTCTCTTAATTCATCTCACAGAGTTACATCTTTCCCTTCAAGAAGCCTTTCGCTAAGGCTGTTCTTGTGGAATTGGCAAAGGGATCTTTGGAGGCCCATAGAGGGCTATGGTGAAAAAGGAAATATCTTCCGTTCAAAACTGGAAAGAAGCTTTCTGAGAAACTGCTCTGTGTTCTGTTAATTCATCTCACAGAGTTACATCTTTCCCTTCAAGAAGCCTTTCGCTAAGGCTGTTCTTGTGGAATTGGCAAAGGGATATTTGGAAGCCCATAGAGGGCTATGGTGAAAAAGGAAATATCTTCCGTTGAAAACTGGAAAGAAGCTTTCTGAGAAACTGCTCTGTGTTCTGTTAATTCATCTCACAGAGTTACATCTTTCCCTTCAAGAAGCCTTTCGCTAAGGCTGTTCTTGTGGAATTGGCAAAGGGATATTTGGAAGCCCATAGAGGGCTATGGTGAAAAAGGAAATATCTTCCGTTCAAAACTGTAAAGAAGCTTTCTCAGAAACTGCTCTGTGTTCTGTTAATTCATCTCACAGAGTTACATCTTTCCCTTCAAGAAGCCTTTCCCTAAGGCTGTTCTTGTGGAATTGGCAAAGGGATATTTGGAAGCCCATAGAGGGCTATGGTGAAAAAGGAAATATCTTCCGTTCAAAACTGGAAAGAAGCTTTCTGAGAAACTGCTCTGTGTTCTGTTAATTCATCTCACAGAGTTACATCTTTTCCTTCAAGAAGCCTTTCGCTAAGGCTGTTCTTGTGGAATTGGCAAAGGGATATTTGGAAGCCCATAGAGGGCTAGGGTGAAAAAGGAAATATCTTCGGTTCAAAACTGGAAAGAAGCTTTCTGAGAAACTGTTCTGTGTTCTGTAAATTCATCTCACAGAGTTACATCTTTCCCTTCAAGAAGCCTTTCGCTAAGGCTGTTCTTGTGGAATTGGTAAAGGGATATTTGGAAGCCCATAGAGGGCTATGGTGAAAAAGGAAATATCTTCCCTTCAAAACTGGAAAAAAGCTTTCTGAGAAACGGCTCTGTGTTCTGTTAATTCATCTCACAGTGTTACATCTTTCCCTTCAAGAAGCCTTTCGCTAAGGCTGTTCTTGTGGAATTGGCAAAGGGATATTTGGAAGCCCATAGAGGGCTATTGTGAAAAAGAAAATATCTTCCGTTCAAAACTGGAAAGAAGCTTTCTGAGAAACTGCTCTGTGTTCTGTTACTTCATCTCACAGAGTTACATCTTTTCCTTCAAGAAGCCTTTCGCTAAGGCTGTTCTTGTGGAATTGGCAAAGGGATATTTGGAAGCCCATAGTGGGCTATGGTGAAAAAGGACATATCTTCCGTTCAAAACTGGAAAGAAGCTTTCTGAGAAACTGCTGTGTCTTCTGTTAATTCATCGCACAGAGTTACATCTTTCCCTTCAAGAAGCCTTTCGCTAAGGCTGTTCTTGTGGAATTGGCAAAGGGATATTTGGAAGCCCAGAGAGGGCTATGGTGAAAAAGGAAATATCTTCCGTTGAAAACTGGAAAGAAGCTTTCTGAGAAACTGCTCTGTGTTCTGTTAATTCATCTCACAGAGTTACATCTATCCCTTCAAGAAGCCTTTCGCTAAGGCTGTTCTTTTGCAAATGGCAAAGGGATATTTGGAAGCCCTTAGAGGGCTATGGTGAAAAAGGAAATATCTTCAGTTCAAAACTGGAAAGAAGCTTTCTGAGAAACTGCTCTGTGTTCTGTTAATTCATCTCACAGAGTTACATCTTTCCCTTCAAGAAGCCTTTCGCTAAGGCTGTTCTTGTGGAATTGGCAAAGGGATATTTGGAAGCCCATAGAGGGCTATGGTGAAAAAGAAAATATCTTCCGTTCAAAACTGGAAAGAAGCTTTCTGAGAAACTGCTCTGTGTTCTGTTAATTCATCTCACAGAGTTACATCTTTTCCTTCAAGAAGCCTTTCGCTAAGGCTGTTCTTGTGGAATTGGCAAAGGGATATTTGGAAGCCCATAGAGGGCTATGGTGAAAAAGGAATTATCTTCCGTTCAAAACTGGAAAGAAGCTTTCTGAGAAACTGCTCTGTGTTCTGTTACTTCATCTCACAGAGTTACATCTTTTCCTTCAAGAAGCCTTTCGCTAAGGCTGTTCTTGTGGAATTGGCAAAGGGATATTTGGAAGCCCATAGAGGGCTATGGTGAAAAAGGACATATCTTCCGTTCAAAACTGGAAAGAAGCTTTCTGAGAAACTGCTGTGTCTTCTGTTAATTCATCTCACAGAGTTACATCTTTCCCTTCAAGAAACCTTTCGCTAAGGCTGTTCTTGTGGAATTGGCAAAGGGATATTTGGAAGCCCATAGAGGGCTATGGTGAAAAAGGAAATATCTTCCGTTGAAAACTGGAAAGAAGCTTTCTGAGAAACTGCTCTGTGTTCTGTTAATTCATCTCACAGAGTTACATCTTTCCCTTCAAGAGGCCTTTCGCTAAGGCTGTTCTTTCGCAAATGGCAAAGGGATATTTGGAAGCCCTTAGAGGGCTATGGTGAAAAAGGAAATATCTTCCGTTCAAAACTGGAAAGAAGCTTTCTGAGAAACTGCTCTGTGTTCTGTTAATTCATCTCCCAGAGTTACATCTTTCCCTTCAAGAAGCCTTTCGCTAAGGCTGTTCTTGTGGAATTGGCAAAGGGATATTTGGAAGCCCATAGAGGGCTATGGTGAAAAAGGAAATATCTTCCCTTCAAAACTGGAAAAAAGCTTTCTTAGAAACTGCTCTGTGTTCTGTTAATTCATCTCACAGAGTTACATCTTTCCCTTCAAGAAGCCTTTCGCTAAGGCTGTTCTTGTGGAATTGGCAAGGGGATATTTGGAAGCCCATAGAGGGCTATGGTGAAAAAGGAAATATCTTCCGTTCAAAACTGGAAAGAAGCTTTCTGAGAAACTGCTCTGTGTTCTGTTAATTCATCTCACAGAGTTACATCTTTCCCTTCAAGAAGCCTTTCGCTAAGGCTGTTCTTGTGGAATTGGCAAAGGGATATTTGGAAGCCCATAGAGGGCTATGGTGAAAAAGGAAATATCTTCCGTTCAAAACTTGAAAGAAGCTTTCTGAGAAACTGCTCTGTGTTCTGTTAATTCATCTCACAGAGTTACATCTTTTCCTTCAAGAAGACTTTCGCTAAGGCTGTTCTTGTGGAATTGGCAAAGGGATATTTGGAAGCCCATAGAGGGCTATGGTGAAAAAGGAAATATCTTCCGTTCAAAACTGGAAAGAAGCTTTCTGAGAAACTGCTCTGTGTTCTGTTAATTCATCTCACGGAGTTACATCTTTCCCTTCAAGAAGCCTTTCGCTAAGGCTGTTCTTGTGGAATTGGCAAAGGGGTATTTGGAAGCCCTTAGAGGTCTATGGTGAAAAAGGAAATATCTTCCCTTCAAAACTGGAAAAAAGCTTTCTGAGAAACTGCTCTGTGTTCTGTTAATTCATCTCACAGTGTTACATCTTTCCCTTCAAGAAGCCTTTCGCTAAGGCTGTTCTTGTGGAATTGGCAAAGGGATATTTGGAAGCCCACACAGGGCTATTGTGAAAAAGAAAATATCTTCCTTTCAAAACTGGAAAGAAGCTTTCTGAGAAACTGCTCTGTGTTCTGTTACTTCATCTCACAGAGTTACATCTTTTCCTTCAAGAAGCCTTTCTCTAAGGCTGTTCTTGTGGAATTGGCAAAGGGATATTTCGAAGCCCATAGAGGGCTATGGTGAAAAAGGAAATATCTTCCGTTCAAAACTGGAAAGAAGCTTTCTGAGAAACTGCTCTGTGTTCTGTTAATTCATCTCACAGAGTTACATCTTTCCCTTCAAGAAGCCTTTCGCTAAGGCTGTTCTTGTGGAATTGGCAAAGGGATATTTGGAAGCCCATAGAGGGCTATGGTGAAAAAGGAAATATCTTCCGTTCAAAACTGGAAAGAAGCTTTCTGAGAAACTGCTCTATGTTCTATTAATTCATCTCACAGAGTTACATCTTTCCCTTTAAGAACTCTTTCGCTAAGGCTGTTCTTGTGGAATTGGCAAAGGGATATTTGGAAGCCCATAGAGGGCTATGGTGAAAAAGGAAATATCTTCCGTTGAAAACTGGAAAGAAGCTTTCTGAGAAACTGCTCTGTGTTCTGTTAATTCATCTCACAGAGTTACATCTATCCCTTCAAGAAGCCTTTCGCTAAGGCTGTTCTTTTGCAAATGGCAAAGGGATATTTGGAAGCCCTTAGAGGGCTATGGTGAAAAAGGAAATATCTTCCGTTCAAAACTGGAAAGAAGCTTTCTGAGAAACTGCTCTGTGTTCTGTTAATTCATCTCACAGAGTTACATCTTTCCCTTCAAGAAGCCTTTCGCTAAGGCTGTTCTTGTGGAATTGGCAAAGGGATATTTGGAAGCCCATAGAGGGCTATGGTGAAAAAGGAAATATCTTCCCTTCAAAACTGGAAAAAAGCATTCTTAGAAACTTCTCTGTGTTCTGTTAATTCATCTCACAGAGTTACATCTTTCCCTTCAAGAAGCCTTTCGCTAAGGCTGTTCTTGTGGAATTGGCAAAGGGATATTTGGAAGCCCATAGAGGGCTATGGTGAAAAAGGAAATATCTTCCGTTCAAAACTGGAAAGAAGCTTTCTGAGAAACTGCTCTGTGTTCTGTTAATTCATCTCACAGAGTTACATCTTTCCCTTCAAGAAGCCTTTCGCTAACGCTGTTCTTGTGGAATTGGCAAAGGGATAATTGGAAGCACATAGAGGGCTATGGTGAAAAAGGAAATATCTTCCGTTGAAAACTGGAAAGAAGCTTTCTGAGAAACTGCTCTGTGTTCTATTAATTAGTCTCACAGAGTTACATCTTTCCCTTCAAGAAGTCTTTCGCTAAGGCTGTTCTTGTGGAATTGGCAAAGGGATATTTGGAAGCCCATAGAGGGTTATGGTGAAAAAGGAAATATCTTCCGTTGAAAACTGGAAAGAAGCTTTCTGAGAAACTGCTCTGTGTTCTGTTAATTCATCTCACAGAGTTACATCTATCCCTTCAAGAAGCCTTTCGCTAAGGCTGTTCTTTTGCAAATGGCAAAGGGATATTTGGAAGCCCTTAGAGGTCTATGGTGAAAAAGGAAATATCTTCCGTTCAAAACTGGAAAGAAGCTTTCTGAGAAACTGCTCTGTGTTCTGTTAATTCATCTCACAGAGTTACATCTTTCCCTTCAAGAAGCCTTTCGCTAAGGCTGTTCTTGTGGAATTGGCAAAGGGATATTTGGAAGCCCATAGAGGGCTATGGTGAAAAAGGAAATATCTTCCGTTCAAAACTGGAAAGAAGCTTTCTGAGAAACTGCTCTGTGTTCTGTTAATTCATCTCACAGAGTTACATCTTTCCCTTCAAGAAGCCTTTCGCTAAGGCTGTTGTTGTGGAAATGGCAAAGGGATATTTGGAAGCCCATAGAGGGCTATGGTGAAAAAGGAAATATCTTCCGTTCAAAACTGGAAAGAAGCTTTCTGAGAAACTGCTCTGTGTTCTGTTAATTCATCTCACAGAGTTACATCTTTCCCTTCAAGAAGCCTTTCGCTAAGGCTGTTCTTGTGGAGTTGGCAAAGGGATATTTGGAAGCCCATAGAGGGCTATGGTGAAAAAGGAAATATCTTCCGTTCAAAACTGGAAAGAAGCTTTCTGAGAAACTGCTCTGTGTTCTCTTAATTCATCTCACAGAGTTACATCTTTCCCTTCAAGAAGCCTTTCGCTAAGGCTGTTCTTGTGGAATTGGCAAAGGGATCTTTGGAAGCCCATAGAGGGCTATGGTGAAAAAGGAAATATCTTCCGTTCAAAACTGGAAAGAAGCTTTCTGAGAAACTGCTCTGTGTTCTCTTAATTCATCTCACAGAGTTACATCTTTCCCTTCAAGAAGCCTTTCGCTAAGGCTGTTCTTGTGGAATTGGCAAAGGGATATTTGGAAGCCCATAGAGGGCTATGGTGAAAAAGGAAATATCTTCCGTTCAAAACTGGAAAGAAGCTTTCTGAGAAACTGCTCTGTGTTCTGTTAATTCATCTCACAGAGTTACATCTTTCCCTTCAAGAAGCCTTTCGCTAAGGCTGTTCTTGTGGAATTGGCAAAGGGATATTTGGAAGCCCATAGAGGGCTATGGTGAAAAAGGAAATATCTTCCGTTCAAAACTGGAAAGAAGCTTTCTGAGAAACTGCTCTGTGTTCTTTTAATTCATCTCACAGAGTTACATCTTTCCCTTCAAGAAGCCTTTCGCTAAGGCTGTTCTTGTGGAATTGGCAAAGGGATATTTGGAAGCCCATAGAGGGCTATGGTGAAAAAGGAAATATCTTCCGTTCAAAACTGGAAAGAAGCTTTCTGAGAAACTGCTCTGTGTTCTGTTAATTCATCTCACAGAGT
The DNA here is from genome assembly GCF_047675955.1 of Chlorocebus sabaeus. Taxonomy (NCBI): domain Eukaryota; kingdom Metazoa; phylum Chordata; class Mammalia; order Primates; family Cercopithecidae; genus Chlorocebus; species Chlorocebus sabaeus. The sequence goes on along the minus strand of NW_027327653.1, from coordinate 296,035 downwards.
TACATCTTTTCCTTCAAGATGCCTTTCGCTAAGGCTGTTCTTGTGGAATTGGCAAAGGGATATTTGGAAGCCCATAGAGGGCTATGGTGAAAAAGGAAATATCTTCCGTTCAAAACTGGAAAGAAGCTTTCTGAGAAACTGCTCTGTGTTCTCTTAATTCATCTCACAGAGTTACATCTTTCCCTTCAAGAAGCCTTTCGCTAAGGCTGTTCTTGTGGAATTGGCAAAGGGATCTTTGGAAGCCCATAGAGGGCTATGGTGAAAAAGGAAATATCTTCCGTTCAAAACTGGAAAGAAGCTTTCTGAGAAACTGCTCTGTGTTCTCTTAATTCATCTCACAGAGTTACATCTTTCACTTCAAGAAGCCTTTCGCTAAGGCTGTTCTTGTGGAATTGGCAAAGGGATATTTGGAAGCCCATAGAGGGCTATGGTGAAAAAGGAAATATCTTCCGTTCAAAACTGGAAAGAAGCTTTCTGAGAAACTGCTCTGTGTTCTGTTCATTCATCTCACAGAGTTACATCTTTCCCTTCAAGAAGCCTTTCGCTAAGGCTGTTCTTGTGGAATTGGCAAAGGGATATTTGGAAGCCCATAGAGGGCTATGGTGAAAAAGGAAATATCTTCCGTTCAAAACTGGAAAGAAGCTTTCTGAGAAACTGCTCTGTGTTCTTTTAATTCATCTCACAGAGTTACATCTTTCCCTTCAAGAAGCCTTTCGCTAAGGCTGTTCTTGTGGAATTGGCAAAGGGATATTTGGAAGCCCATAGAGGGCTATGGTGAAAAAGGAAATATCTTCCGTTCAAAACTGGAAAGAAGCTTTCTGAGAAACTGCTCTGTGTTCTGTTAATTCATCTCACAGAGTTACATCTTTTCCTTCAAGAAGCCTTTCGCTAAGGCTGTTCTTGTGGAATTGGCAAAGGGATATTTGGAAGCCAATAGAGGGCTATGGTGAAAAAGGAAATATCTTCCGTTCAAAACTGGAAAGAAGCTTTCTGAGAAACTGCTCTGTGTTCTGTTAATTCATCTCACAGAGTTACATCTTTCCCTTCAAGAAGCCTTTCGCTAAGGCTGTTCTTGTGGAATTGGCAAAGGGATATTTGGAAGCCCTTAGAGGGCTATGGTGAAAAAGGAAATATCTTCCCTTCAAAACTGGAAAAAAGCTTTCTGAGAAACTGCTCTGTGTTCTGTTAATTCATCTAACAGTGTTACATCTTTCCCTTAAAGAAGCCTTTCGCTAAGGCTGTTCTTGTGGAATTGGCAAAGGGATATTTGGAAGCCCACACAGGGCTATTGTGAAAAAGAAAATATCTTCCGTTCAAAACTGGAAAGAAGCTTTCTGAGAAACTGCTCTGTGTTCTGTTACTTCATCTCACAGAGTTACATCTTTTCCTTCAAGAAGCCTTTCGCTAAGGCTGTTCTTGTGGAATTGGCAAAGGGATATTTCGAAGCCCATAGAGGGCTATGGTGAAAAAGGAAATATCTTCCGTTCAAAACTGGAAAGAAGCTTTCTGATAAACTGCTCTGTGTTCTGTTAATTCATCTCACAGGGTGACATCTTTTCCTTCAAGAAGCCTTTCGCTAAGGCTGTTCTTGTGGAATTGGCAAAGGGATATTTGGAAGCCCGTAGAGGGCTATGGTGAAAAAGGACATATCTTCCGTTCAAAACTGGAAAGAAGCTTTCTGAGAAACTGCTCTGTGTACTGTTAATTCATCTCACAGAGTTACATCTTTCCCTTCAAGAAGCCTTTCGCTAAGGCTGTTCTTGTGGAATTGGCAAAGGGATATTTGGAAACCCATAGAGGGCTATGGTGAAAAAGGAAATATCTTCCGTTTAAAACTCGAAAGAAGCTTCTGAGAAACTGCTCTGTGTTCTGCTAATGCATCTCACAGAGTTACATCTTTCCCTTCAAGAAGCCTTTCGCTAAGGCTGTTCTTGTGGAATTCTCAAAGGGATGTTTGGAAGACCATAGAGGGCTATGGTAAAAAAGGAAATATCTTCCCTTCAAAACTGGAAAAAAGCTTTCTGAGAAACTGCTCTGTGTTCTGTTAATTCATCTCACAGTGTTACATCTTTCCCCTCAAGAAGCCTTTCGCTAAGGCTGTTCTTGTGGAATTGGCAAAGGGATATTTGGAAGCCCATAGAGGGCTATGGTGAAAAAGGAAATATCTTCCGTTCAAAACTGGAAAGAAGCTTTCTGAGAAACTGCTCTGTGTTCTGTTAATTCATCTCACAGGGTTACATCTTTCCCTTCAAGAAGCCTTTCGCTAAGGCTGTTCTTGTGGAATTGGCAAAGGGATATTTGGAAGCCCATAGAGGGCTATGGTGAAAAAGGAAATATCTTCCGTTGAAAACTGGAAAGAAGCTTTCTGAGAAACTGTTCTGTGTTCTGTTAATTCATCTCACAGAGTTACATCTTTCCCTTCAAGAAGCCTTTCGCTAAGGCTGTTCTTGTGGAATTGGCAAAGGGATGTTTGGAAGACCATAGAGGGCTATGGTGAAAAAGGAAATATCTTCCGTTCAAAACTGGAAAGAAGCATTCCGAGAAACTGCTCTGTGTTCTGTTAATTCATCTCACAGACTTACATCTTTTCCCTCAAGAAGCCTTTCGCTAAGGCTGTTCTTTTGGAATTGGCAAAGGGATATTTGGAAGCCCATACAGGGCTATGGTGAAAAAGGAAATATCTTCCGTTCAAAACTGGAAAGAAGCTTTCTGAGAAACTGCTCTGTGTTCTGTTAATTCATCTCACAGAGTTACATCTTTCCCTTCAAGAAGCCTTTCGCTAAGGCTGTTCTTCTGGAATTGGCAAAGGGATATTTGGAAGCCCATAGAGGGCTATGGTGAAAAAGGAAATATCTTCCGTTGAAAACTGGTAAGAGGCTTTCTGAGAAACTGCTCTGTGTTCTGTTAATTCATCTCACAGTGTTACATCTATCCTTTCAAGAAGCATTTCGCTAAGGCTGTTCTTTTGCAAATGGCAAAGGGATATTTGGAAGCCCTTAGAGGGCTATGGTGAAAAAGGAAATATCTTCCGTTCAAAACTGGAAAGAAGCTTTCTGAGAAACTGCTCTGTGTTCTGTTAATTCATCTCACAGAGTTACATCTTTCCCTTCAACAAGCCTTTCGCTAAGGCTGTTCTTGTGGAATAGGGAAAGGGATATTTGGAAGCCCATAGAGGGCTATGGTGAAAAAGGAAATATCTTCCCTTCAAAACTGGAAAAAAGCTTTCTTAGAAACCGCTCTGTGTTCTGTTAATTCATCTCACAGAGTTACATCTTTCCCTTCAAGAAGCCTTTCGCTAAGGCTGTTCTTGTGGAATTGGCAAAGGGATATTTGGAAGCCCTTAGAGGGCTATGGTGAAAAAGGAAATATCTTCCGTTCAAAACTGGAAAGAAGCTTTCTGAGAAACTGCTCTGTGTTCTGTTAATTCATCTCACAGTGTTACATCTTTCCCTTCAAGAAGCCTTTCGCTAAGGCTGTTCTTGTGGAATTGGCAAAGGGATATTTGGAAGCCCATAGAGGGCTTTGGTGAAAAAGGAAATATGTTCCGTTGAAAACTGGAAAGAAGCTTTCTGAGAAACTGCTCTGTGTTCTGTTAATTCATCTCACAGAGTTACATCTTTTGCTTCAGGAAGCCTTTCGCTAAGGCTGTTCTTGTGGAATTGGAAAAGGGATATTTGGAAGCCCATAGAGGGCTATGGTGAAAAAGGAAATATCTTCCGTTCAAAACTGGAAAGAAGCTTTCTGAGAAACTGCTCTGTGTTCTGTTAATTCATCTCACAGAGTTACATCTTTCCCTTCAAGAAGCCTTTCCCTAAGGCTGTTTTTGTGGGATTGGCAAAGGGATATTTGGAAGCCCATAGAGGGCTATGGTGAAAAAGGAAATATCTTCCGTTCAAAACTGGAAAGAAGCTTTCTGAGAAACTGCTTTGTGTTCTGTTAATTCATCTCACAGAGTTACATCTTTCCCTTCAAGAAGCCTTTCGCTAAGGCTGTTCTTGTGGAATTGGCAAAGGGATATTTGGAAGCCCATAGAGGGCTATGGTGAAAAAGGAAATATCTTCCGTTCAAAACTGGAAAGAAGCTTTCTGAGAAACTGCTCTGTGTTCTGTTAATTCATCTCACAGAGTTACATCTTTCCCTTCAAGAAGCCTTTCGCTAAGGCTGTTCTTGTGGAATTGGCAAAGGGATATTTGGAAGCCCATAGAGGGCTATGGTGAAAAAGGAAATATCTTCCGTTCAAAACTGGAAAGAAGCTTTCTGAGAAACTGCTCTGTGTTCTGTTAATTCATCTAACAGAGTTACATCTTTCCCTTCAAGAAGCCTTTCGCTAAGGCTGTTCTTGTGGAATTGGCAAAGGGATATTTGGAAGCCCATAGAGGGCTATGGTGAAAAAGGAAATATCTTCCGTTCAAAACTGGAAAGAAGCTTTCTGAGAAACTGCTCTGTGTTCTGTTAATTCATCTCACAGAGTTACATCTTTCACTTCAAGAAGCCTTTCGCTAAGGCTGTTCTTGTGGAATTGGCAAAGGGATATTTGGAAGCCCATAGAGGGCTATGGTGAAAAAGGAAATATCTTCCGTTCAAAACTGGAAAGAAGCTTTCTGAGAAACTGCTCTGTGTTCTGTTAATTCATCTCACAGAGTTACATCTTTCCCTTCAAGAAGCCTTTCGCTAAGGCTGTTCTTGTGGAATTGGAAAAGGGATATTTGGAAGCCCATAGAGGGCTATGGTGAAAAAGGAAATATCTTCCGTTCAAAACTGGAAAGAAGCTTTCTGAGAAACTGCTCTGTGTTCTGTTAATTCATCTCACAGAGTTACATCTTTCCCTTCAAGAAGCCTTTCGCTAAGGCTGTTCTTGTGGAATTGGCAAAGGGATATTTGGAAGCCCATAGAGGGCTATGGTGAAAAAGGAAATATCTTCCGTTCAAAACTGGAAAGAAGCTTTCTGAGAAACTGCTCTGTGTTCTGTTCATTCATCTCACAGAGTTACATCTTTCCCTTCAAGAAGCCTTTCGCTAAGGCTGTTCTTGTGGAATTGGCAAAGGGATATTTGGAAGCCCATAGAGGGCTATGGTGAAAAAGGAAATATCTTCCGTTCAAAGCTGGAAAGAAGCTTTCTGAGAAATTGCTCTGTGTTCTGTTAATTCATCTCACAGAGTTACATCTTTCCCTTCAAGAAGCCTTTCGCTAAGGCTGTTCTTGTGGAATTGGCAAAGGGATATTTGGAAGCCCATAGAGGGCTATGGTGAAAAAGGAAATATCTTCCGTTCAAAACTGGAAAGAAGCTTTCTGAGAAACTGCTCTGTGTTCTGTTAATTCATCTCACAGAGTTACATCTTTCCCTTCAAGAAGCCTTTCGCTAAGGCTGTTCTTGTGGAATTGGCAAAGGGATATTTGGAAGCCCATAGAGGGCTATGGTGAAAAAGGAAATATCTTCCGTTCAAAACTGGAAAGAAGCTTTCTGAGAAACTGCTCTGTGTTCTCTTAATTCATCTCACAGAGTTACATCTTTCCCTTCAAGAAGCCTTTCGCTAAGGCTGTTCTTGTGGAATTGGCAAAGGGATATTTGGAAGCCCTTAGAGGGCTATGGTGAAAAAGGAAATATCTTCCGTTCAAAACTGGAAAGAAGCTTTCTGAGAAACTGCTCTGTGTTCTGTTAATTCATCTCACAGAGTTACATCTTTCCCTTCAAGAAGCCTTTCGCTAAGGCTGTTCTTGTGGAATTGGCAAAGGGATATTTGGAAGCCCATAGAGGGCTATGGTGAAAAAGGAAATATCTTCCGTTCAAAACTGGAAAGAAGCTTTCTGAGAAACTGCTCTGTGTTCTGTTCATTCATCTCACAGAGTTACATCTTTCCCTTCAAGAAGCCTTTCGCTAAGGCTGTTCTTGTGGAATTGGCAAAGGGATACTTGGAAGCCCATAGAGGGCTATGGTGAAAAAGGAAATATCTTCCGTTCAAAACTGGAAAGAAGCTTTCTGAGAAACTACTCTGTGTTCTGTTAATTCATCTCACAGGGTTACATCTTTCCTTCAAGAAGCCTTTCGATAAGGCTGTTCTTGTGCAATTGGCAAAGGGATATTTGGAAGCCCATAGAGGGCTATGGTGAAAAAGGACATATCTTCCGTTCAAAACTGGAAAGAAGCTTTCTGAGAAACTGCTCTGTGTTCTGTTAATTCATCTCACAGAGTTACATCTTTCCCTTCAAGAAGCCTTTCGCTAAGGCTGTTCTTGTGGAATTGGCAAAGGGATATTTGGAAGCCCATAGAGGGCTATGGTGAAAAAGGAAATATCTTCCGTTCAAAACTGGAAAGAAGCTTTCTGAGAAACTGCTCTGTGTTCTGTTAATTCATCTCACAGTGTTACATCTTTCCCTTCAAGAAGCCTTTCGCTAAGGCTGTTCTTGTGGAATTGGCAAAGGGATATTTGGAAGCCCATAGAGGGATATGGTGAAAAAGGAAATATCTTCCGTTCAAAACTGGAAAGAAGCTTTCTGAGAAACTGCTCTGTGTTCTGTTAATTCATCTCACAGAGTTACATCTTTCCCTTCAAGAAGCCTTTCGCTAAGGCTGCTCTTGTGTAATTGGCAAAGGGATATTTGGAAGCCCATAGAGGGCTATGGTGAAAAAGGAAATATCTTCCGTTCAAAAGTGGAAAGAAGCTTTCTGAGAAACTGCTCTGTGTTCTGTTAATTCATCTCACAGAGTTACATCTTTCCCTTCAAGAAGCCTTTCGCTAAGGCTGTTCTTGTGGAATTGGCAAAGGGATATTTGGAAGCCCATAGAGGGCTATGGTAAAAAAGGAAATATCTTCCCTTCAAAACTGGAAAAAAGCTTTCTGAGAAACTGCTCTGTGTTCTGTTAATTCATCTCACAGTGTTACATCTTTCCCCTCAAGAAGCCTTTCGCTAAGGCTGTTCTTGTGGAATTGGCAAAGCGATATTTTGAAGCCCATAGAGGGCTATGGTGAAAAAGAAAATATCTTCCGTTCAAAACTGGAAAGAAGCTTTCTGAGAAACTACTCTGTGTTCTGTTAATTCATCTCACAGGGTTACATCTTTCCTTCAAGAAGCCTTTCGATAAGGCTGTTCTTGTGCAATTGGCAAAGGGATATTTGGAAGCCCATAGAGGGCTATGGTGAAAAAGGACATATCTTCCGTTCAAAACTGGAAAGAAGCTTTCTGAGAAACTGCTCTGTGTTCTGTTAATTCATCTCACAGAGTTACATCTTTCCCTTCAAGAAGCCTTTCGCTAAGGCTGTTCTTGTGGAATTGGCAAAGGGATATTTGGAAGCCCATAGAGGGCTATGGTGAAAAAGGAAATATCTTCCGTTGAAAACTGGAAAGAAGCTTTCTGAGAAACTGCTCTGTGTTCTGTTAATTCATCTCACAGAGTTACATCTTTCCCTTCAAGAAGCCTTTCGCTAAGGCTGTTCTTGTGGAATTGGCAAAGGGATATTTGGAAGCCCATAGAGGGCTATGGTGAAAAAGGAAATATCTTCCGTTCAAAACTGGAAAGAAGCTTTCTGAGAAACTGCTCTGTTTTCTGTTAATTCATCTCACAGAGTTACATCTTTCCCTTCAAGAAGCCTTTCGCTAAGGCTGATCTTGTGGAATTGGCAAAGGGATATTTGGAAGCCCATAGAGGGCTATGGTGAAAAAGGAAATATCTTCCGTTCAAAACTGGAAAGAAGCTTTCTGAGAAACTGCTCTGTGTTCTGTTAATTCATCTCACAGAGTTACATCTTTCCCTTGAAGAAGCCTTTCGCTAAGGCTGTTCTTGTGGAATAGGCAAAGGGATATTTGGAAGCCCATAAAGGGCTATGGTGAAAAAGGAAATATCTTCCGTTCAAAACTGGAAAGAAGCTTTCTGAGAAACTGCTCTGTGTTCCGTTAATTCATCTCACAGAGTTACATCTTTCCCTTCAAGAAGCCTTTCGCTAAGGCTGTTCTTGTGGAATTGGCAAAGGGATATTTGGAAGCCCATAGAGGGCTATGGTGAAAAAGGAAATATCTTCCGTTCAAAACTGGAAAGAAGCTTTCTGAGAAACTGCTCAGTGTTCTGTTAATTCATCTCACAGAGTTACATCTTTCCCTTCAAGAAGCCTTTCGCTAAGGCTGTTCTTGTGGAATTGGCAAAGGGATATTTGGAAGCCCATAGAGGGCTATGGTGAAAAAGGAAATATCTTCCCTTCAAAACTGGAAAAAAGCTTTCTGAGAAACTGCTCTGTGTTCTGTTAATTCATCTCACAGTGTTACATCTTTCCCCTCAAGAAGCCTTTCGCTAAGGCTGTTCTTGTGGAGTTGGCAAAGCGATATTTGGAAGCCCATAGAGTGCTATTGTGAAAAAGAAAATATCTTCCGTTCAAAACTGGAAAGAAGCTTTCTGAGAAACTGCTCTGTGTTCTGTTCATTCATCTCACAGAGTTACATCTTTCCCTTCAAGAAGCCTTTCGCTAAGGCTGTTCTTGTGGAATTGGCAAAGGGATATTTGGAAGCCCATAGAGGGCTATGGTGAAAAAGGAAATATCTTCCGTTCAAAACTGGAAAGAAGCTTTCTGAGAAACTGCTCTGTGTTCTGTTCATTCATCTCACAGAGTTACATCTTTCCCTTCAAGAAGCCTTTCGCTAAGGCTGTTCTTGTGGAATTGGCAAAGGGATATTTGGAAGCCCATAGAGGGCTATGCTGAAAAAGGAAATATCTTCCGTTCAAAACTGGAGAGAAGCTTTCTGAGAAACTGCTCTGTGTTCTGTTAATTCATCTCACAGAGTTACATCTTTCCCTTCAAGAAGTCTTTCGCTAAGGCTGTTCTTGTGTAATTGGAAAAGGGATATTTGTAAGCCCATAGAGGGCTATGGTGAAAAAGGAAATATCTTCCGTTGAAAACTGGAAAGAAGCTTTCTGAGAAACTGCTCTGTGTTCTGTTAATTCATCTCACAGAGTTACATCTTTCCCTTCAAGAAGCCTTTCGCTAAGGCTGTTCTTGTGGAATTGGCAAAGGGATATTTGGAAGCCCATAGAGGCTTATGGTGAAAAAGGAAATATCTTCCGTTCAAAACTGGAAAGAAGCTTTCTGAGAAACTGCTCTGTGTTCTGTTCATTCATCTCACAGAGTTACATCTTTCCCTTCAAGAAGCCTTTCCCTAAGGCTGTTCTTGTGGAATTGGCAAAGGGATATTTGGAAGCCCATAGAGGGCTATGCTGAAAAAGGAAATATCTTCCGTTCAAAACTGGAAAGAAGCTTTCTGAGAAACTACTCTGTGTTCTGTTAATTCATCTCACAGAGTTACATCTTTCCCTTCAAGAAGCCTTTCGCTAAGGCTGTTCTTGTGGAATTGGCAAACGGATATTTGGAAGCCCGTAGAGGGCTATGGTGAAAAAGGAAATATCTTCCGTTCAAAACTGGAAAGAAGCTTTCTGAGAAACTGCTCTGTGTTCTGTTAATTCATCTCACAGAGCTACATCTTTCCCTTCAAGAAGCCTTTCGCTAAGGCTGTTCTTGTGGAATTGGCAAAGGGATATTTGGAAGCCCATAGAGGGCTATGGTGAACAAGGAAATATCTTCCGTTCAAAACTGGAAAGAAGCTTTCTGAGAAACTGCTCTGTGTTCTGTTAATTCATCTCACAGAGTTACATCTTTCCCTTCAAGAAGCCTTTCGCTAAGGCTGTTCTTGTGGAATTGGCAAAGGGATATTTGGAAGCCCATAGAGGGTTATGGTGAAAACGGAAATATCTTCCGTTCAAAATTGGAAAGAAGCTTTCTGAGAAATTGCTCTGTGTTCTGTTAATTCATCTCACAGAGTTACATCTTTCCCTTCAAGAAGCCTTTCGCTAAGGCTGTTCTTGTGGAATTGGCAAAGGGATATTTGGAAGCCCATAGAGGGCTATGGTGAAAAAGGAAATATCTTCCGTTCAAAACTGGAAAGAAGCTTTCTGAGAAACTGCTCTGTGTTCTGTTAATTCATCTCACAGAGTTACATCTTTCCCTTCAAGAAGCCTTTCGCTAAGGCTGTTCTTGTGGAATTGGCAAAGGGATATTTGGAAGCCCATAGAGGGCTATGGTGAAAAAGGAAATATCTTCCGATGAAAACTGGAAAGAAGCTTTCTGAGAAACTGCTCTGTGTTCTGTTAATTCATCTCACAGAGTTACATCTTTCCCTTCAAGAAGCCTTTCGCTAAGGCTGTTCTTGTGGAATTGGCAAAGGGATATTTGGAAGCCCATAGAGGGCTATGGTGAAAAAGGAAATATCTTCCGTTCAAAACTGGAAAGAAGCTTTCTGAGAAACTGCTCTGTGTTCTGTTAATTCATCTCACAGAGTTACATCTTTCCCTTCAAGAAGCCTTTCGCTAAGGCTGTTCTTGTGGAATTGGCAAAGGGATATTTGGAAGCCCATAGAGGGCTATGGTGAAAAAGGAAATATCTTCCGTTCAAAACTGGAAAGAAGCTTTCTGAGAAACTGCTCTGTGTTCTGTTAATTCATCTCACAGAGTTACATCTTTCCCTTCAAGAAGCCTTTCTCTAAGGCTGTTCTTGTGGAATTGGCAAAGGGATATTTGGAAGCCCATAGAGGGCTATGGTGAAAAAGGAAATATCTTCCGTTCAAAACTGGAAAGAAGCTTTCTGAGAAACTGCTCTGTGTTCTGTTAATTCATCTCACACAGTTACATCTTTGCCTTCAAGAAGCCTTTCGCTAAGGCTGTTCTTGTGGAATTGGCAAAGGGATATTTGGAAGCCCTAAGAGGGCTATGGTGAAAAAGGAATTATCTTCCGTTCAAAACTGGAAAGAAGCTTTCTGAGAAACTGCTCTGTGTTCTGTTAATTCATCTCACAGAGTTACATCTTTCCCTTCAAGAAGCCTTTCGCTAAGGCTGTTCTTGTGGAATTGGCAAAGGGATATTTGGAAGCCCATAGAGGGCTATGGTGAAAAAGGAAATATCTTCCGTTCAAAACTGGAAAGAAGCTTTCTGAGAAACTGCTGTGTGTTCTGTTAATTCATCTCACAGAGTTACATCTTTCCCTTCAAGAAGCCTTTCGCTAAGGCTGTTCTTGTGGAATTGGCAAAGGGATATTTGGAAGCCCATAGAGGGCTACGGTGAAAAAGGAAATATCTTCCGTTCAAAACTGGAAAGAAGCTTTCTGAGAAACTGCTCTGTGTTCTGTTAATTCATCTCACAGAGTTACATCTTTCCCTTCAAGAAGCCTTTCGCTAAGGCTGTTCTTGTGGAATTGGCAAAGGGATATTTGGAAGCCCATAGAGGGCTATGGTGAAAAAGGAAATATCTTCCGTTCAAAACTGGAAAGAAGCTTTCTGAGAAACTGCTCTGTGTTCTGTTAATTCATCTCACAGAGTTACATCTTTCCCTTCAAGAAGCCTTTCCCTAAGGCTGTTTTTGTGGGATTGGCAAAGGGATATTTGGAAGCCCATAGAGGGCTATGGTGAAAAAGGAAATATCTTCCGTTCAAAACTGGAAAGAAGCTTTCTGAGAAACTGCTTTGTGTTCTGTTAATTCATCTCACAGAGTTACATCTTTCCCTTCAAGAAGCCTTTCGCTAAGGCTGTTCTTGTGGAATTGGCAAAGGGATATTTGGAAGCCCATAGAGGGCTATGGTGAAAAAGGAAATATCTTCCGTTCAAAACTGGAAAGAAGCTTTCTGAGAAACTGCTCTGTGTTCTGTTAATTCATCTCACAGAGTTACATCTTTCCCTTCAAGAAGCCTTTCGCTAAGGCTGTTCTTGTGGAATTGGCAAAGGGATATTTGGAAGCCCATAGAGGGCTATGGTGAAAAAGGAAATATCTTCCGTTCAAAACTGGAAAGAAGCTTTCTGAGAAACTGCTCTGTGTTCTGTTCATTCATCTCACAGAGTTACATCTTTCCCTTCAAGAAGCCTTTCGCTAAGGCTGTTCTTGTGGAATTGGCAAAGGGATATTTGGAAGCCCATAGAGGGCTATGGTGAAAAAGGAAATATCTTCCGTTCAAAGCTGGAAAGAAGCTTTCTGAGAAACTGCTCTGTGTTCTGTTAATTCATCTCACAGAGTTACATCTTTCCCTTCAAGAAGCCTTTCGCTAAGGCTGTTCTTGTGGAATTGGCAAAGGGATATTTGGAAGCCCATAGAGGGCTATGGTGAAAAAGGAAATATCTTCCGTTCAAAACTGGAAAGAAGCTTTCTGAGAAACTGCTCTGTGTTCTGTTAATTCATCTCACAGAGTTACATCTTTCCCTTCAAGAAGCCTTTCGCTAAGGCTGTTCTTGTGGAATTGGCAAAGGGATATTTGGAAGCCCATAGAGGGCTATGGTGAAAAAGGAAATATCTTCCGTTCAAAACTGGAAAGAAGCTTTCTGAGAAACTGCTCTGTGTTCTCTTAATTCATCTCACAGAGTTACATCTTTCCCTTCAAGAAGCCTTTCGCTAAGGCTGTTCTTGTGGAATTGGCAAAGGGATATTTGGAAGCCCATAGAGGGCTATGGTGAAAAAGGAATTATCTTCCGTTCAAAACTGGAAAGAAGCTTTCTGAGAAACTGCTCTGTGTTCTGTTAATTCATCTCACAGAGTTTCATCTTTCCCTTCAAGAAGCCTTTCGCTAAGGCTGTCCTTGTGGAATTGGCAAAGGGATATTTGGAAGCCCATAGAGGGCTATGGTGAAAAAGGAAATATCTTCCGTTCAAAACTGGAAAGAAGCTTTCTGAGAAACTGCTGTGTGTTCTGTTAATTCATCTCACAGAGTTACATCTTTCCCTTCAAGAAGCCTTTCGCTAAGGCTGTTCTTGTGGAATTGGCAAAGGGATATTTGGAAGCCCATAGAGGGCTACGGTGAAAAAGGAAATATCTTCCGTTCAAAACTGGAAAGAAGCTTTCTGAGAAACTGCTCTGTGTTCTGTTAATTCATCTCACAGAGTTACATCTTTCCCTTCAAGAAGCCTTTCGCTAAGGCTGTTCTTGTGGAATTGGCAAAGGGATATTTGGAAGCCCATAGAGGGCTATGGTGAAAAAGGAAATATCTTCCGTTCAAAACTGGAAAGAAGCTTTCTGAGAAACTGCTCTGTGTTCTGTTAATTCATCTCACAGAGTTACATCTTTCCCTTCAAGAAGCCTTTCCCTAAGGCTGTTTTTGTGGGATTGGCAAAGGGATATTTGGAAGCCCATAGAGGGCTATGGTGAAAAAGGAAATATCTTCCGTTCAAAACTGGAAAGAAGCTTTCTGAGAAACTGCTTTGTGTTCCGTTAATTCATCTCACAGAGTTACATCTTTCCCTTCAAGAAGCCTTTCGCTAAGGCTGTTCTTGTGGAATTGGCAAAGGGATATTTGGAAGCCCATAGAGGGCTATGGTGAAAAAGGAAATATCTTCCGTTCAAAACTGGAAAGAAGCTTTCTGAGAAACTGCTCTGTGTTCTGTTAATTCATCTCACAGAGTTACATCTTTCCCTTCAAGAAGCCTTTCGCTAAGGCTGTTCTTGTGGAATTGGCAAAGGGATATTTGGAAGCCCATAGAGGGCTATGGTGAAAAAGGAAATATCTTCCGTTCAAAACTGGAAAGAAGCTTTCTGAGAAACTGCTCTGTGTTCTGTTAATTCATCTAACAGAGTTACATCTTTCCCTTCAAGAAGCCTTTCGCTAAGGCTGTTCTTGTGGAATTGGCAAAGGGATATTTGGAAGCCCATAGAGGGCTATGGTGAAAAAGGAAATATCTTCCGTTCAAAACTGGAAAGAAGCTTTCTGAGAAACTGCTCTGTGTTCTGTTAATTCATCTCACAGAGTTACATCTTTCACTTCAAGAAGCCTTTCGCTAAGGCTGTTCTTGTGGAATTGGCAAAGGGATATTTGGAAGCCCATAGAGGGCTATGGTGAAAAAGGAAATATCTTCCGTTCAAAACTGGAAAGAAGCTTTCTGAGAAACTGCTCTGTGTTCTCTTAATTCATCTCACAGAGTTACATCTTTCCCTTCAAGAAGCCTTTCGCTAAGGCTGTTCTTGTGGAATTGGAAAAGGGATATTTGGAAGCCCATAGAGGGCTATGGTGAAAAAGGAAATATCTTCCGTTCAAAACTGGAAAGAAGCTTTCTGAGAAACTGCTCTGTGTTCTGTTAATTCATCTCACAGAGTTACATCTTTCCCTTCAAGAAGCCTTTCGCTAAGGCTGTTCTTGTGGAATTGGCAAAGGGATATTTGGAAGCCCATAGAGGGCTATGGTGAAAAAGGAAATATCTTCCGTTCAAAACTGGAAAGAAGCTTTCTGAGAAACTGCTCTGTGTTCTGTTCATTCATCTCACAGAGTTACATCTTTCCCTTCAAGAAGCCTTTCGCTAAGGCTGTTCTTGTGGAATTGGCAAAGGGATATTTGGAAGCCCATAGAGGGCTATGGTGAAAAAGGAAATATCTTCCGTTCAAAGCTGGAAAGAAGCTTTCTGAGAAATTGCTCTGTGTTCTGTTAATTCATCTCACAGAGTTACATCTTTCCCTTCAAGAAGCCTTTCGCTAAGGCTGTTCTTGTGGAATTGGCAAAGGGATATTTGGAAGCCCATAGAGGGCTATGGTGAAAAAGGAAATATCTTCCGTTCAAAACTGGAAAGAAGCTTTCTGAGAAACTGCTCTGTGTTCTGTTAATTCATCTCACAGAGTTACATCTTTCCCTTCAAGAAGCCTTTCGCTAAGGCTGTTCTTGTGGAATTGGCAAAGGGATATTTGGAAGCCCATAGAGGGCTATGGTGAAAAAGGAAATATCTTCCGTTCAAAACTGGAAAGAAGCTTTCTGAGAAACTGCTCTGTGTTCTCTTAATTCATCTCACAGAGTTACATCTTTCCCTTCAAGAAGCCTTTCGCTAAGGCTGTTCTTGTGGAATTGGCAAAGGGATATTTGGAAGCCCTTAGAGGGCTATGGTGAAAAAGGAAATATCTTCCGTTCAAAACTGGAAAGAAGCTTTCTGAGAAACTGCTCTGTGTTCTGTTAATTCATCTCACAGAGTTACATCTTTCCCTTCAAGAAGCCTTTCGCTAAGGCTGTTCTTGTGGAATTGGCAAAGGGATATTTGGAAGCCCATAGAGGGCTATGGTGAAAAAGGAAATATCTTCCGTTCAAAACTGGAAAGAAGCTTTCTGAGAAACTGCTCTGTGTTCTGTTCATTCATCTCACAGAGTTACATCTTTCCCTTCAAGAAGCCTTTCGCTAAGGCTGTTCTTGTGGAATTGGCAAAGGGATACTTGGAAGCCCATAGAGGGCTATGGTGAAAAAGGAAATATCTTCCGTTCAAAACTGGAAAGAAGCTTTCTGAGAAACTACTCTGTGTTCTGTTAATTCATCTCACAGGGTTACATCTTTCCTTCAAGAAGCCTTTCGATAAGGCTGTTCTTGTGCAATTGGCAAAGGGATATTTGGAAGCCCATAGAGGGCTATGGTGAAAAAGGACATATCTTCCGTTCAAAACTGGAAAGAAGCTTTCTGAGAAACTGCTCTGTGTTCTGTTAATTCATCTCACAGAGTTACATCTTTCCCTTCAAGAAGCCTTTCGCTAAGGCTGTTCTTGTGGAATTGGCAAAGGGATATTTGGAAGCCCATAGAGGGCTATGGTGAAAAAGGAAATATCTTCCGTTCAAAACTGGAAAGAAGCTTTCTGAGAAACTGCTCTGTGTTCTGTTAATTCATCTCACAGTGTTACATCTTTCCCTTCAAGAAGCCTTTCGCTAAGGCTGTTCTTGTGGAATTGGAAAGGGATATTTGGAAGCCCATAGAGGGATATGGTGAAAAAGGAAATATCTTCCGTTCAAAACTGGAAAGAAGCTTTCTGAGAAACTGCTCTGTGTTCTGTTAATTCATCTCACAGAGTTACATCTTTCCCTTCAAGAAGCCTTTCGCTAAGGCTGCTCTTGTGTAATTGGCAAAGGGATATTTGGAAGCCCATAGAGGGCTATGGTGAAAAAGGAAATATCTTCCGTTCAAAAGTGGAAAGAAGCTTTCTGAGAAACTGCTCTGTGTTCTGTTAATTCATCTCACAGAGTTACATCTTTCCCTTCAAGAAGCCTTTCGCTAAGGCTGTTCTTGTGGAATTGGCAAAGGGATATTTGGAAGCCCATAGAGGGCTATGGTAAAAAAGGAAATATCTTCCCTTCAAAACTGGAAAAAAGCTTTCTGAGAAACTGCTCTGTGTTCTGTTAATTCATCTCACAGTGTTACATCTTTCCCCTCAAGAAGCCTTTCGCTAAGGCTGTTCTTGTGGAATTGGCAAAGCGATATTTTGAAGCCCATAGAGGGCTATGGTGAAAAAGAAAATATCTTCCGTTCAAAACTGGAAAGAAGCTTTCTGAGAAACTACTCTGTGTTCTGTTATTTCATCTCACAGGGTTACATCTTTCCTTCAAGAAGCCTTTCGATAAGGCTGTTCTTGTGCAATTGGCAAAGGGATATTTGGAAGCCCATAGAGGGCTATGGTGAAAAAGGACATATCTTCCGTTCAAAACTGGAAAGAAGCTTTCTGAGAAACTGCTCTGTGTTCTGTTAATTCATCTCACAGAGTTACATCTTTCCCTTCAAGAAGCCTTTCGCTAAGGCTGTTCTTGTGGAATTGGCAAAGGGATATTTGGAAGCCCATAGAGGGCTATGGTGAAAAAGGAAATATCTTCCGTTGAAAACTGGAAAGAAGCTTTCTGAGAAACTGCTCTGTGTTCTGTTAATTCATCTCACAGAGTTACATCTTTCCCTTCAAGAAGCCTTTCGCTAAGGCTGTTCTTGTGGAATTGGCAAAGGGATATTTGGAAGCCCATAGAGGGCTATGGTGAAAAAGGAAATATCTTCCGTTCAAAACTGGAAAGAAGCTTTCTGAGAAACTGCTCTGTTTTCTGTTAATTCATCTCACAGAGTTACATCTTTCCCTTCAAGAAGCCTTTCGCTAAGGCTGATCTTGTGGAATTGGCAAAGGGATATTTGGAAGCCCATAGAGGGCTATGGTGAAAAAGGAAATATCTTCCGTTCAAAACTGGAAAGAAGCTTTCTGAGAAACTGCTCTGTGTTCTGTTAATTCATCTCACAGAGTTACATCTTTCCCTTGAAGAAGCCTTTCGCTAAGGCTGTTCTTGTGGAATAGGCAAAGGGATATTTGGAAGCCCATAGAGGGCTATGGTGAAAAAGGAAATATCTTCCGTTCAAAACTGGAAAGAAGCTTTCTGAGAAACTGCTCTGTGTTCCGTTAATTCATCTCACAGAGTTACATCTTTCCCTTCAAGAAGCCTTTCGCTAAGGCTGTTCTTGTGGAATTGGCAAAGGGATATTTGGAAGCCCATAGAGGGCTATGGTGAAAAAGGAAATATCTTCCGTTCAAAACTGGAAAGAAGCTTTCTGAGAAACTGCTCAGTGTTCTGTTAATTCATCTCACAGAGTTACATCTTTCCCTTCAAGAAGCCTTTCGCTAAGGCTGTTCTTGTGGAATTGGCAAAGGGATATTTGGAAGCCCATAGAGGGCTATGGTGAAAAAGGAAATATCTTCCCTTCAAAACTGGAAAAAAGCTTTCTGAGAAACTGCTCTGTGTTCTGTTAATTCATCTCACAGTGTTACATCTTTCCCCTCAAGAAGCCTTTCGCTAAGGCTGTTCTTGTGGAGTTGGCAAAGCGATATTTGGAAGCCCATAGAGTGCTATTGTGAAAAAGAAAATATCTTCCGTTCAAAACTGGAAAGAAGCTTTCTGAGAAACTGCTCTGTGTTCTGTTCATTCATCTCACAGAGTTACATCTTTCCCTTCAAGAAGCCTTTCGCTAAGGCTGTTCTTGTGGAATTGGCAAAGGGATATTTGGAAGCCCATAGAGGGCTATGGTGAAAAAGGAAATATCTTCCGTTCAAAACTGGAAAGAAGCTTTCTGAGAAACTGCTCTGTGTTCTGTTCATTCATCTCACAGAGTTACATCTTTCCCTTCAAGAAGCCTTTCGCTAAGGCTGTTCTTGTGGAATTGGCAAAGGGATATTTGGAAGCCCATAGAGGGCTATGCTGAAAAAGGAAATATCTTCCGTTCAAAACTGGAGAGAAGCTTTCTGAGAAACTGCTCTGTGTTCTGTTAATTCATCTCACAGAGTTACATCTTTCCCTTCAAGAAGTCTTTCGCTAAGGCTGTTCTTGTGTAATTGGAAAAGGGATATTTGTAAGCCCATAGAGGGCTATGGTGAAAAAGGAAATATCTTCCGTTGAAAACTGGAAAGAAGCTTTCTGAGAAACTGCTCTGTGTTCTGTTAATTCATCTCACAGAGTTACATCTTTCCCTTCAAGAAGCCTTTCGCTAAGGCTGTTCTTGTGGAATTGGCAAAGGGATATTTGGAAGCCCATAGAGGCTTATGGTGAAAAAGGAAATATCTTCCGTTCAAAACTGGAAAGAAGCTTTCTGAGAAACTGCTCTGTGTTCTGTTCATTCATCTCACAGAGTTACATCTTTCCCTTCAAGAAGCCTTTCCCTAAGGCTGTTCTTGTGGAATTGGCAAAGGGATATTTGGAAGCCCATAGAGGGCTATGCTGAAAAAGGAAATATCTTCCGTTCAAAACTGGAAAGAAGCTTTCTGAGAAACTACTCTGTGTTCTGTTAATTCATCTCACAGAGTTACATCTTTCCCTTCAAGAAGCCTTTCGCTAAGGCTGTTCTTGTGGAATTGGCAAACGGATATTTGGAAGCCCGTAGAGGGCTATGGTGAAAAAGGAAATATCTTCCGTTCAAAACTGGAAAGAAGCTTTCTGAGAAACTGCTCTGTGTTCTGTTAATTCATCTCACAGAGCTACATCTTTCCCTTCAAGAAGCCTTTCGCTAAGGCTGTTCTTGTGGAATTGGCAAAGGGATATTTGGAAGCCCATAGAGGGCTATGGTGAACAAGGAAATATCTTCCGTTCAAAACTGGAAAGAAGCTTTCTGAGAAACTGCTCTGTGTTCTGTTAATTCATCTCACAGAGTTACATCTTTCCCTTCAAGAAGCCTTTCGCTAAGGCTGTTCTTGTGGAATTGGCAA
The DNA here is from genome assembly GCF_047675955.1 of Chlorocebus sabaeus. Lineage (NCBI taxonomy): Eukaryota > Metazoa > Chordata > Mammalia > Primates > Cercopithecidae > Chlorocebus > Chlorocebus sabaeus. The sequence continues at coordinate 277,066 of NW_027327653.1, read as the reverse complement.
AGGGATATTTGGAAGCCCATAGAGGGCTATGGTGAAAACGGAAATATCTTCCGTTCAAAACTGGAAAGAAGCTTTCTGAGAAATTGCTCTGTGTTCTGTTAATTCATCTCACAGAGTTACATCTTTCCCTTCAAGAAGCCTTTCGCTAAGGCTGTTCTTGTGGAATTGGCAAAGGGATATTTGGAAGCCCATAGAGGGCTATGGTGAAAAAGGAAATATCTTCCGTTCAAAACTGGAAAGAAGCTTTCTGAGAAACTGCTCTGTGTTCTGTTAATTCATCTCACAGAGTTACATCTTTCCCTTCAAGAAGCCTTTCGCTAAGGCTGTTCTTGTGGAATTGGCAAAGGGATATTTGGAAGCCCATAGAGGGCTATGGTGAAAAAGGAAATATCTTCCGATGAAAACTGGAAAGAAGCTTTCTGAGAAACTGCTCTGTGTTCTGTTAATTCATCTCACAGAGTTACATCTTTCCCTTCAAGAAGCCTTTCGCTAAGGCTGTTCTTGTGGAATTGGCAAAGGGATATTTGGAAGCCCATAGAGGGCTATGGTGAAAAAGGAAATATCTTCCGTTCAAAACTGGAAAGAAGCTTTCTGAGAAACTGCTCTGTGTTCTGTTAATTCATCTCACAGAGTTACATCTTTCCCTTCAAGAAGCCTTTCGCTAAGGCTGTTCTTGTGGAATTGGCAAAGGGATATTTGGAAGCCCATAGAGGGCTATGGTGAAAAAGGAAATATCTTCCGTTCAAAACTGGAAAGAAGCTTTCTGAGAAACTGCTCTGTGTTCTGTTAATTCATCTCACAGAGTTACATCTTTCCCTTCAAGAAGCCTTTCTCTAAGGCTGTTCTTGTGGAATTGGCAAAGGGATATTTGGAAGCCCATAGAGGGCTATGGTGAAAAAGGAAATATCTTCCGTTCAAAACTGGAAAGAAGCTTTCTGAGAAACTGCTCTGTGTTCTGTTAATTCATCTCACACAGTTACATCTTTGCCTTCAAGAAGCCTTTCGCTAAGGCTGTTCTTGTGGAATTGGCAAAGGGATATTTGGAAGCCCTAAGAGGGCTATGGTGAAAAAGGAATTATCTTCCGTTCAAAACTGGAAAGAAGCTTTCTGAGAAACTGCTCTGTGTTCTGTTAATTCATCTCACAGAGTTACATCTTTCCCTTCAAGAAGCCTTTCGCTAAGGCTGTTCTTGTGGAATTGGCAAAGGGATATTTGGAAGCCCATAGAGGGCTATGGTGAAAAAGGAAATATCTTCCGTTCAAAACTGGAAAGAAGCTTTCTGAGAAACTGCTGTGTGTTCTGTTAATTCATCTCACAGAGTTACATCTTTCCCTTCAAGAAGCCTTTCGCTAAGGCTGTTCTTGTGGAATTGGCAAAGGGATATTTGGAAGCCCATAGAGGGCTACGGTGAAAAAGGAAATATCTTCCGTTCAAAACTGGAAAGAAGCTTTCTGAGAAACTGCTCTGTGTTCTGTTAATTCATCTCACAGAGTTACATCTTTCCCTTCAAGAAGCCTTTCGCTAAGGCTGTTCTTGTGGAATTGGCAAAGGGATATTTGGAAGCCCATAGAGGGCTATGGTGAAAAAGGAAATATCTTCCGTTCAAAACTGGAAAGAAGCTTTCTGAGAAACTGCTCTGTGTTCTGTTAATTCATCTCACAGAGTTACATCTTTCCCTTCAAGAAGCCTTTCCCTAAGGCTGTTTTTGTGGGATTGGCAAAGGGATATTTGGAAGCCCATAGAGGGCTATGGTGAAAAAGGAAATATCTTCCGTTCAAAACTGGAAAGAAGCTTTCTGAGAAACTGCTTTGTGTTCTGTTAATTCATCTCACAGAGTTACATCTTTCCCTTCAAGAAGCCTTTCGCTAAGGCTGTTCTTGTGGAATTGGCAAAGGGATATTTGGAAGCCCATAGAGGGCTATGGTGAAAAAGGAAATATCTTCCGTTCAAAACTGGAAAGAAGCTTTCTGAGAAACTGCTCTGTGTTCTGTTCATTCATCTCACAGAGTTACATCTTTCCCTTCAAGAAGCCTTTCGCTAAGGCTGTTCTTGTGGAATTGGCAAAGGGATATTTGGAAGCCCATAGAGGGCTATGGTGAAAAAGGAAATATCTTCCGTTCAAAGCTGGAAAGAAGCTTTCTGAGAAACTGCTCTGTGTTCTGTTAATTCATCTCACAGAGTTACATCTTTCCCTTCAAGAAGCCTTTCGCTAAGGCTGTTCTTGTGGAATTGGCAAAGGGATATTTGGAAGCCCATAGAGGGCTATGGTGAAAAAGGAAATATCTTCCGTTCAAAACTGGAAAGAAGCTTTCTGAGAAACTGCTCTGTGTTCTGTTAATTCATCTCACAGAGTTACATCTTTCCCTTCAAGAAGCCTTTCGCTAAGGCTGTTCTTGTGGAATTGGCAAAGGGATATTTGGAAGCCCATAGAGGGCTATGGTGAAAAAGGAAATATCTTCCGTTCAAAACTGGAAAGAAGCTTTCTGAGAAACTGCTCTGTGTTCTCTTAATTCATCTCACAGAGTTACATCTTTCCCTTCAAGAAGCCTTTCGCTAAGGCTGTTCTTGTGGAATTGGCAAAGGGATATTTGGAAGCCCTTAGAGGGCTATGGTGAAAAAGGAAATATCTTCCGTTCAAAACTGGAAAGAAGCTTTCTGAGAAACTGCTCTGTGTTCTGTTAATTCATCTCACAGAGTTACATCTTTCCCTTCAAGAAGCCTTTCGCTAAGGCTGTTCTTGTGGAATTGGCAAAGGGATATTTGGAAGCCCATAGAGGGCTATGGTGAAAACGGAAATATCTTCCGTTCAAAACTGGAAAGAAGCTTTCTGAGAAATTGCTCTGTGTTCTGTTAATTCATCTCACAGAGTTACATCTTTCCCTTCAAGAAGCCTTTCGCTAAGGCTGTTCTTGTGGAATTGGCAAAGGGATATTTGGAAGCCCATAGAGGGCTATGGTGAAAAAGGAAATATCTTCCGTTCAAAACTGGAAAGAAGCTTTCTGAGAAACTGCTCTGTGTTCTGTTAATTCATCTCACAGAGTTACATCTTTCCCTTCAAGAAGCCTTTCGCTAAGGCTGTTCTTGTGGAATTGGCAAAGGGATATTTGGAAGCCCATAGAGGGCTATGGTGAAAAAGGAAATATCTTCCGATGAAAACTGGAAAGAAGCTTTCTGAGAAACTGCTCTGTGTTCTGTTAATTCATCTCACAGAGTTACATCTTTCCCTTCAAGAAGCCTTTCGCTAAGGCTGTTCTTGTGGAATTGGCAAAGGGATATTTGGAAGCCCATAGAGGGCTATGGTGAAAAAGGAAATATCTTCCGTTCAAAACTGGAAAGAAGCTTTCTGAGAAACTGCTCTGTGTTCTGTTAATTCATCTCACAGAGTTACATCTTTCCCTTCAAGAAGCCTTTCGCTAAGGCTGTTCTTGTGGAATTGGCAAAGGGATATTTGGAAGCCCATAGAGGGCTATGGTGAAAAAGGAAATATCTTCCGTTCAAAACTGGAAAGAAGCTTTCTGAGAAACTGCTCTGTGTTCTGTTAATTCATCTCACAGAGTTACATCTTTCCCTTCAAGAAGCCTTTCTCTAAGGCTGTTCTTGTGGAATTGGCAAAGGGATATTTGGAAGCCCATAGAGGGCTATGGTGAAAAAGGAAATATCTTCCGTTCAAAACTGGAAAGAAGCTTTCTGAGAAACTGCTCTGTGTTCTGTTAATTCATCTCACAGAGTTACATCTTTGCCTTCAAGAAGCCTTTCGCTAAGGCTGTTCTTGTGGAATTGGCAAAGGGATATTTGGAAGCCCATAGAGGGCTATGGTGAAAAAGGAATTATCTTCCGTTCAAAACTGGAAAGAAGCTTTCTGAGAAACTGCTCTGTGTTCTGTTAATTCATCTCACAGAGTTACATCTTTCCCTTCAAGAAGCCTTTCGCTAAGGCTGTCCTTGTGGAATTGGCAAAGGGATATTTGGAAGCCCATAGAGGGCTATGGTGAAAAAGGAAATATCTTCCGTTCAAAACTGGAAAGAAGCTTTCTGAGAAACTGCTGTGTGTTCTGTTAATTCATCTCACAGAGTTACATCTTTCCCTTCAAGAAGCCTTTCGCTAAGGCTGTTCTTGTGGAATTGGCAAAGGGATATTTGGAAGCCCATAGAGGGCTACGGTGAAAAAGGAAATATCTTCCGTTCAAAACTGGAAAGAAGCTTTCTGAGAAACTGCTCTGTGTTCTGTTAATTCATCTCACAGAGTTACATCTTTCCCTTCAAGAAGCCTTTCGCTAAGGCTGTTCTTGTGGAATTGGCAAAGGGATATTTGGAAGCCCATAGAGGGCTATGGTGAAAAAGGAAATATCTTCCGTTCAAAACTGGAAAGAAGCTTTCTGAGAAACTGCTCTGTGTTCTGTTAATTCATCTCACAGAGTTACATCTTTCCCTTCAAGAAGCCTTTCGCTAAGGCTGTTCTTGTGGAATTGGCAAAGGGATATTTGGAAGCCCATAGAGGGCTATGGTGAAAAAGGAAATATCTTCCGTTCAAAACTGGAAAGAAGCTTTCTGAGAAACTGCTCTGTGTTCTGTTAATTCATCTAACAGAGTTACATCTTTCCCTTCAAGAAGCCTTTCGCTAAGGCTGTTCTTGTGGAATTGGCAAAGGGATATTTGGAAGCCCATAGAGGGCTATGGTGAAAAAGGAAATATCTTCCGTTCAAAACTGGAAAGAAGCTTTCTGAGAAACTGCTCTGTGTTCTGTTAATTCATCTCACAGAGTTACATCTTTCACTTCAAGAAGCCTTTCGCTAAGGCTGTTCTTGTGGAATTGGCAAAGGGATATTTGGAAGCCCATAGAGGGCTATGGTGAAAAAGGAAATATCTTCCGTTCAAAACTGGAAAGAAGCTTTCTGAGAAACTGCTCTGTGTTCTGTTAATTCATCTCACAGAGTTACATCTTTCCCTTCAAGAAGCCTTTCGCTAAGGCTGTTCTTGTGGAATTGGAAAAGGGATATTTGGAAGCCCATAGAGGGCTATGGTGAAAAAGGAAATATCTTCCGTTCAAAACTGGAAAGAAGCTTTCTGAGAAACTGCTCTGTGTTCTGTTAATTCATCTCACAGAGTTACATCTTTCCCTTCAAGAAGCCTTTCGCTAAGGCTGTTCTTGTGGAATTGGCAAAGGGATATTTGGAAGCCCATAGAGGGCTATGGTGAAAAAGGAAATATCTTCCGTTCAAAACTGGAAAGAAGCTTTCTGAGAAACTGCTCTGTGTTCTGTTCATTCATCTCACAGAGTTACATCTTTCCCTTCAAGAAGCCTTTCGCTAAGGCTGTTCTTGTGGAATTGGCAAAGGGATATTTGGAAGCCCATAGAGGGCTATGGTGAAAAAGGAAATATCTTCCGTTCAAAGCTGGAAAGAAGCTTTCTGAGAAATTGCTCTGTGTTCTGTTAATTCATCTCACAGAGTTACATCTTTCCCTTCAAGAAGCCTTTCGCTAAGGCTGTTCTTGTGGAATTGGCAAAGGGATATTTGGAAGCCCATAGAGGGCTATGGTGAAAAAGGAAATATCTTCCGTTCAAAACTGGAAAGAAGCTTTCTGAGAAACTGCTCTGTGTTCTGTTAATTCATCTCACAGAGTTACATCTTTCCCTTCAAGAAGCCTTTCGCTAAGGCTGTTCTTGTGGAATTGGCAAAGGGATATTTGGAAGCCCATAGAGGGCTATGGTGAAAAAGGAAATATCTTCCGTTCAAAACTGGAAAGAAGCTTTCTGAGAAACTGCTCTGTGTTCTCTTAATTCATCTCACAGAGTTACATCTTTCCCTTCAAGAAGCCTTTCGCTAAGGCTGTTCTTGTGGAATTGGCAAAGGGATATTTGGAAGCCCTTAGAGGGCTATGGTGAAAAAGGAAATATCTTCCGTTCAAAACTGGAAAGAAGCTTTCTGAGAAACTGCTCTGTGTTCTGTTAATTCATCTCACAGAGTTACATCTTTCCCTTCAAGAAGCCTTTCGCTAAGGCTGTTCTTGTGGAATTGGCAAAGGGATATTTGGAAGCCCATAGAGGGCTATGGTGAAAAAGGAAATATCTTCCGTTCAAAACTGGAAAGAAGCTTTCTGAGAAACTGCTCTGTGTTCTGTTCATTCATCTCACAGAGTTACATCTTTCCCTTCAAGAAGCCTTTCGCTAAGGCTGTTCTTGTGGAATTGGCAAAGGGATACTTGGAAGCCCATAGAGGGCTATGGTGAAAAAGGAAATATCTTCCGTTCAAAACTGGAAAGAAGCTTTCTGAGAAACTGCTCTGTGTTCTGTTAATTCATCTCACAGAGTTACATCTTTCCCTTCAAGAAGCCTTTCGCTAAGGCTGATCTTGTGGAATTGGCAAAGGGATACTTGGAAGCCCATAGAGGGCTATGGTGAAAAAGGAAATATCTTCGTTCAAAACTGGAAAGAAGCTTTCTGAGAAACTGCTCTGTGTTCTGTTAATTCATCTCACAGAGTTACATCTTTCCCTTTAAGAAGCCTTTCGCTAAGGCTGATCTTGTGGAATTGGCAAAGTGATATTTGGAAGCCCATAGAGGGCTATGGTGAAAAAGGAAATATCTTCCGTTCAAAACTGGAAAGAAGCTTTCTGAGAAACTGCTCTGTGTTCTGTTAATTCATCTCACAGAGTTACATCTTTCCCTTCAAGAAGCCTTTCGCTAAAGCTGTTCTTGTGGAATTGGCAAAGGGATATTTGGAAGCCCATAGAGGGCTATGGTGAAAAAGGAAATATCTTCCGTTCAAAACTGGAAAGAAGCTTTCTGAGAAACTGCTCTGTGTTCTGTTAATTTATCTCACAGGGTTACATCTTTCCCTTCAAGAAGCCTTTCGCTAAGGCTGTTCTTGTGGAATTGGCAAAGGGATATTTGGAAGCCCACAGAGGGCTATGGTGAAAAAGGAAATATCTTCCGTTCAAAACTGGAAAGAAGCTTTCTGAGAAACTGCTCTGTGTTCTGTTAATTCATCTCACAGAGTTACATCTTTCCCTTCAAGAAGCCTTTCGCTAAGGCTGTTCTTGTGGAATTGGCAAAGGGATATTTGGAAGCCCATAGAGGGCTATGGTGAAAAAGGAAATATCTTCCGTTCAAAACTGAAAGAAGCTTTCTGAGAAACTGCTCTGTGTTCTGTTAATTCATCTCACAGAGTTACATCTTTCCCTTCAAGAAGCCTTTCGCTAAGGCTGTTCTTGTGGAATTGGCAAAGGGATATTTGGAAGCCCATAGAGGGCTATGGTGAAAAAGGAAATATCTTCCGTTCAAAACTGGAAAGAAGCTTTCTGAGAAACTGCTCTGTGTTCTGTTAATTCATCTCACAGAGTTACATCTTTCCCTTCAAGAAGCCTTTCGCTAAGGCTGTTCTTGTGGAATTGGCAAAGGGATATTTGGAAGCCCATAGAGGGCTATGGTGAAAAAGGAAATATCTTCCGTTCAAAACTGGAAAGAAGCTTTCTGAGAAACTGCTCTGTGTTCTGTTCATTCATCTCACAGAGTTACATCTTTCCCTTCAAGAAGCCTTTCGCTAAGGCTGTTCTTGTGGAATTGGCAAAGGGATATTTGGAAGCCCATAGAGGGCTATGGTGAAAAAGGAAATATCTTCCGTTCAAAGCTGGAAAGAAGCTTTCTGAGAAACTGCTCTGTGTTCTGTTAATTCATCTCACAGAGTTACATCTTTCCCTTCAAGAAGCCTTTCGCTAAGGCTGTTCTTGTGGAATTGGCAAAGGGATATTTGGAAGCCCATAGAGGGCTATGGTGAAAAAGGAAATATCTTCCGTTCAAAACTGGAAAGAAGCTTTCTGAGAAACTGCTCTGTGTTCTGTTAATTCATCTCACAGAGTTACATCTTTCCCTTCAAGAAGCCTTTCGCTAAGGCTGTTCTTGTGGAATTGGCAAAGGGATATTTGGAAGCCCATAGAGGGCTATGGTGAAAAAGGAAATATCTTCCGTTCAAAACTGGAAAGAAGCTTTCTGAGAAACTGCTCTGTGTTCTCTTAATTCATCTCACAGAGTTACATCTTTCCCTTCAAGAAGCCTTTCGCTAAGGCTGTTCTTGTGGAATTGGCAAAGGGATATTTGGAAGCCCTTAGAGGGCTATGGTGAAAAAGGAAATATCTTCCGTTCAAAACTGGAAAGAAGCTTTCTGAGAAACTGCTCTGTGTTCTGTTAATTCATCTCACAGAGTTACATCTTTCCCTTCAAGAAGCCTTTCGCTAAGGCTGTTCTTGTGGAATTGGCAAAGGGATATTTGGAAGCCCATAGAGGGCTATGGTGAAAAAGGAAATATCTTCCGTTCAAAACTGGAAAGAAGCTTTCTGAGAAACTGCTCTGTGTTCTGTTAATTCATCTCACAGAGTTACATCTTTCCCTTCAAGAAGCCTTTCGCTAAGGCTGTTCTTGTGGAATTGGCAAAGGGATACTTGGAAGCCCATAGAGGGCTATGGTGAAAAAGGAAATATCTTCCGTTCAAAACTGGAAAGAAGCTTTCTGAGAAACTGCTCTGTGTTCTGTTAATTCATCTCACAGAGTTACATCTTTCCCTTCAAGAAGCCTTTCGCTAAGGCTGATCTTGTGGAATTGGCAAAGGGATACTTGGAAGCCCATAGAGGGCTATGGTGAAAAAGGAAATATCTTCGTTCAAAACTGGAAAGAAGCTTTCTGAGAAACTGCTCTGTGTTCTGTTAATTCATCTCACAGAGTTACATCTTTCCCTTTAAGAAGCCTTTCGCTAAGGCTGATCTTGTGGAATTGGCAAAGTGATATTTGGAAGCCCATAGAGGGCTATGGTGAAAAAGGAAATATCTTCCGTTCAAAACTGGAAAGAAGCTTTCTGAGAAACTGCTCTGTGTTCTGTTAATTCATCTCACAGAGTTACATCTTTCCCTTCAAGAAGCCTTTCGCTAAAGCTGTTCTTGTGGAATTGGCAAAGGGATATTTGGAAGCCCATAGAGGGCTATGGTGAAAAAGGAAATATCTTCCGTTCAAAACTGGAAAGAAGCTTTCTGAGAAACTGCTCTGTGTTCTGTTAATTTATCTCACAGGGTTACATCTTTCCCTTCAAGAAGCCTTTCGCTAAGGCTGTTCTTGTGGAATTGGCAAAGGGATATTTGGAAGCCCACAGAGGGCTATGGTGAAAAAGGAAATATCTTCCGTTCAAAACTGGAAAGAAGCTTTCTGAGAAACTGCTCTGTGTTCTGTTAATTCATCTCACAGAGTTACATCTTTCCCTTCAAGAAGCCTTTCGCTAAGGCTGTTCTTGTGGAATTGGCAAAGGGATATTTGGAAGCCCATAGAGGGCTATGGTGAAAAAGGAAATATCTTCCGTTCAAAACTGAAAGAAGCTTTCTGAGAAACTGCTCTGTGTTCTGTTAATTCATCTCACAGAGTTACATCTTTCCCTTCAAGAAGCCTTTCGCTAAGGCTGTTCTTGTGGAATTGGCAAAGGGATATTTGGAAGCCCATAGAGGGCTATGGTGAAAAAGGAAATATCTTCCGTTCAAAACTGGAAAGAAGCTTTCTGAGAAACTGCTCTGTGTTCTGTTAATTCATCTCACAGAGTTACATCTTTCCCTTCAAGAAGCCTTTCGCTAAGGCTGTTCTTGTGGAATTGGCAAAGGGATATTTGGAAGCCCATAGAGGGCTATGGTGAAAAAGGAAATATCTTCCGTTCAAAACTGGAAAGAAGCTTTCTGAGAAACTGCTCTGTGTTCTGTTCATTCATCTCACAGAGTTACATCTTTCCCTTCAAGAAGCCTTTCGCTAAGGCTGTTCTTGTGGAATTGGCAAAGGGATATTTGGAAGCCCATAGAGGGCTATGGTGAAAAAGGAAATATCTTCCGTTCAAAACTGGAAAGAAGCTTTCTGAGAAACTGCTCTGTGTACTGTTAATTCATCTCACAGAGTTACATCTTTCCCTTCAAGAAGCCTTTCGCTAAGGCTGTTCTTGTGGAATTGGCAAAGGGATATTTGGAAGCCCATAGAGGGCTATGGTGAAAAAGGAAATATCTTCCGTTTAAAACTCGAAAGAAGCTTTCTGAGAAACTGCTCTGTGTTCTGCTAATGCATCTCACAGAGTTACATCTTTCCCTTCAAGAAGTCTTTCGCTAAGGCTGTTCTTGTGGAATTCTCAAAGGGATGTTTGGAAGACCATAGAGGGCTATGGTGAAAAAGGAAAAATCTTCCGTTCAAAACTGGAAAGAAGCTTTCTGAGAAACTGCTCGGTGTTCTGTTAATTCATCTCACAGAGTTACATCTTTCCCTTCAAGAAGCCTTTGGCTAAGGCTGTTCTCGTGGAATTGGCAAAGGGATATTTGGAAGCCCATAGAGGGCTATGGTGAAAAAGGAAATATCTTCCGTTCAAAACTGGAAAGAAGCTTTCTGAGAAACTGCTCTGTGTTCTGTTAATTCATCTCACAGAGTTACATCTTTCCCTTCAAGAAGCCTTTCGCTAAGGCTGTTCTTGTGGAATTGGCAAAGGGATATTTGGAAGCCCATAGAGGGCTATGGTGAAAAAGGAAATATCTTCGGTTCAAAACTGGAAAGAAGCTTTCTGAGAAACTGCTCTGTGTTCTGTTAATTCATCTCACAGAGTTACATCTTTCTCTTCAAGAAGCCTTTCGCTAAGGCTGTTCTTGTGGAATTGGCAAAGGGATATTTGGAAGCCCATAGAGGGCTATGGTGAAAAAGGAAATATCTTTCGTTCAAAACTGGAAAGAAGCTTTCGGAGAAACTGCTCTGTGTTCTGTTAATTCATCTCACAGAGTTACATCTTTTCCTTCAAGAAGCCTTTCGCTAAGGCTGTTCTTGTGGAATTGGCAAAGGGATATTTGGAAGCCCATAGAGGGCTATGGTGAAAAAGGAAATATCTTCCGTTCAAAACTGGAAAGAAGCTTTCTGAGAAACTGCTCTGTGTTCTGTTAATTCATCTCACAGAGTTACATCTTTCCCTTCAAGAAGCCTTTCGCTAAGGCTGTTCTTTTGCAAATGGCAAAGGGATATTTGGAAGCCCATAGAGGGCTATGGTGAAAAAGGAAATATCTTCCGTTTAAAACAGGAAAGAAGCTTTCTGAGAAACTGCTCTGTGTCCTGTTAATTCATCTCACAGAGTTACATCTTTCCCTTCAAGAAGCCTTTCGCTAAGGCTGTTCTTGTGGAATTGGCAAAGGGATATTTGGAAGCCCATAGAGGGCTATGGTGAAAAAGGAAATATCTTCCGTTCAAAACTGGAAAGAAGCTTTCTGAGAAACTGCTCTGTGTTCTGTTAATTCATCTCACAGAGTTACATCTTTCCCTTCCAGAAGCCTTTCGCTAAGGCTGTTATTGTGGAATTGGCAAAGGGATATTTGGAAGCCCATAGAGGGCTATGGTGAAAAAGGAAATACCTTCTGTTCAAAACTGGAAAGAAGCTTTCTGAGAATCTGCTCTGTGTTCTGTTACTTCATCTCACAGAGTTACATCTTTCCCTTCAAGAAGCCTTTCGCTAAGGCTGTTCTTGTGGAATTGGCAAAGGGATATTTGGAAGCCCATAGAGGGCTATTGTGAAAAAGGAAATATCTTCCGTTCAAAACTGGAAAGAAGCTTTCTGAGAAACTGCTCTGTGTTCTGTTAATTCATCTCACAGAGTTACATCTTTCCCTTCAAGAAGCCTTTCGCTAAGGCTGTTCTTGTGGAATTGGCAAAGGGATATTTGGAAGCCCATAGAGGGCTAAGGTGAAAAAGGAAATATCTTCCGTTCAAAACTGGAAAGAAGCTTTCTGAGAAACTGCTCTGTGTTCTGTTCATTCATCTCACAGAGTTACATCTTTCCCTTCAAGAAGCCTTTCGCTAACGCTGTTCTTGTGGAATTGGCAAAGGGATATTTGGAAGCCCATACAGGGCTATGGTGAAAAAGGAAATATCTTCCGTTCAAAACTGGAAAGAAGCTTTCTGAGAAACTGCTCTGTGTTCTGTTAATTCATCTCACAGTGTTACATCTTTCCCCTCAAGAAGCCTTTCGCTAAGGCTGTTCTTGTGGAATTGGCAAAGGGATATTTGGAAGCCCATAGAGGGCTATGGTGAAAAAGGAAATATCTTCCGTTCAAAACTGGAAAGAAGCTTTCTGAGAAACTGCTCTGTGTTCTGTTAATTCATCTCACAGGGTTACATCTTTCCCTTCAAGAAGCCTTTCGCTAAGGCTGTTCTTGTGGAATTGGCAAAGGGATATTTGGAAGCCCATAGAGGGCTATGGTGAAAAAGGAAATATCTTCCGTTGAAAACTGGAAAGAAGCTTTCTGAGAAACTGTTCTGTGTTCTGTTAATTCATCTCACAGAGTTACATCTTTCCCTTCAAGAAGCCTTTCGCTAAGGCTGTTCTTGTGGAATTGGCAAAGGGATGTTTGGAAGACCATAGAGGGCTATGGTGAAAAAGGAAATATCTTCCGTTCAAAACTGGAAAGAAGCATTCCGAGAAACTGCTCTGTGTTCTGTTAATTCATCTCACAGACTTACATCTTTTCCCTCAAGAAGCCTTTCGCTAAGGCTGTTCTTTTGGAATTGGCAAAGGGATATTTGGAAGCCCATACAGGGCTATGGTGAAAAAGGAAATATCTTCCGTTCAAAACTGGAAAGAAGCTTTCTGAGAAACTGCTCTGTGTTCTGTTAATTCATCTCACAGAGTTACATCTTTCCCTTCAAGAAGCCTTTCGCTAAGGCTGTTCTTGTGGAATTGGCAAAGGGATATTTGGAAGCCCATAGAGGGCTATGGTGAAAAAGGAAATATCTTCCGTTGAAAACTGGTAAGAGGCTTTCTGAGAAACTGCTCTGTGTTCTGTTAATTCATCTCACAGTGTTACATCTATCCTTTCAAGAAGCATTTCGCTAAGGCTGTTCTTTTGCAAATGGCAAAGGGATATTTGGAAGCCCTTAGAGGGCTATGGTGAAAAAGGAAATATCTTCCGTTCAAAACTGGAAAGAAGCTTTCTGAGAAACTGCTCTGTGTTCTGTTAATTCATCTCACAGAGTTACATCTTTCCCTTCAACAAGCCTTTCGCTAAGGCTGTTCTTGTGGAATAGGGAAAGGGATATTTGGAAGCCCATAGAGGGCTATGGTGAAAAAGGAAATATCTTCCCTTCAAAACTGGAAAAAAGCTTTCTTAGAAACCGCTCTGTGTTCTGTTAATTCATCTCACAGAGTTACATCTTTCCCTTCAAGAAGCCTTTCGCTAAGGCTGTTCTTGTGGAATTGGCAAAGGGATATTTGGAAGCCCTTAGAGGGCTATGGTGAAAAAGGAAATATCTTCCGTTCAAAACTGGAAAGAAGCTTTCTGAGAAACTGCTCTGTGTTCTGTTAATTCATCTCACAGTGTTACATCTTTCCCTTCAAGAAGCCTTTCGCTAAGGCTGTTCTTGTGGAATTGGCAAAGGGATATTTGGAAGCCCATAGAGGGCTTTGGTGAAAAAGGAAATATGTTCCGTTGAAAACTGGAAAGAAGCTTTCTGAGAAACTGCTCTGTGTTCTGTTAATTCATCTCACAGAGTTACATCTTTTGCTTTAGGAAGCCTTTCGCTAAGGCTGTTCTTGTGGAATTGGAAAAGGGATATTTGGAAGCCCATAGAGGGCTATGGTGAAAAAGGAAATATCTTCCGTTCAAAACTGGAAAGAAGCTTTCTGAGAAACTGCTCTGTGTTCTGTTAATTCATCTCACAGAGTTACATCTTTCCCTTCAAGAAGCCTTTCGCTAAGGCTGTTCTTGTGGAATTGGCAAAGGGATATTTGGAAGCCCATAGAGGCTTATGGTGAAAAAGGAAATATCTTCCGTTGAAAACTGGAAAGAAGCTTTCTGAGAAACTGCTCTGTGTTCTGTTAATTCATCTCACAGAGTTACATCTTTCCCTTCAAGAAGCCTTTCGCTAAGGCTGTTCTTGTGGAATTGGCAAAGGGATATTTGGAAGCCCATAGAGGCTTATGGTGAAAAAGGAAATATCTTCCGTTCAAAACTGGAAAGAAGCTTTCTGAGAAACTGCTCTGTGTTCTGTTAATTCATCTCACAGAGTTACATCTTTCCCTTCAAGAAGCCTTTCGCTAAGGCTGTTCTTGTGGAATTGGCAAAGGGATATTTGGAAGCCCATAGAGGGCTATGGTGAAAAAGGAAATATCTTCCGTTGAAAACTGGAAAGAAGCTTTCTGAGAAACTGCTCTGTGTTCTGTTAATTCATCTCACAGTGTTACATCTTTCCCTTCAAGAAGCCTTTCGCTAAGGCTGTTCTTGTGGAATTGGCAAAGGGATATTTGGAAGCCCATAGACGGCTATGGTGAAAAAGGAAATATCTTCCGTTCAAAACTGGAAAGAAGCTTTCTGAGAAACTGCTCTGTGTTCTGTTAATTCATCTCACAGAGTTACATCTTTCCCTTCAAGAAGCCTTTGGCTAAGGCTGTTCTTGTGGAATTGGCAAAGGGATATTTGGAAGCCCTTAGAGGGCAATGTTGAAAAAGGAAATATCTTCCGTTCAAAATTGGAAAGAAGCTTTCTGAGAAACTGCTCTGTGTTCTGTTAATTCATCTCTCAGTGTTACATCTTTCCCTTCAAGAAGACTTTCGCTAAGGCTGTTCTTGTGGAATTGGCAAAGGGATATTTGGAAGCCCATAGAGGGCTATGGTGAAAAAGGAAATATCTTCCGTTCAAAACTGGAAAGAAGCTTTCTGAGAAACTGCTCTGTGTTCTGTTAATTCATCTCACAGAGTTACATCTTTCCCTTCAAGAAGCCTTTCGCTAAGGCTGTTCTTGTGGAATTGGCAAAGGGATATTTGGAAGCCCATAGAGGGCTATGGTGAAAAAGGAAATATCTTCCGTTCAAAACTGGAAAGAAGGTTTCTGAGAAACTGCTCTGTGTTCTGTTAATTCATCTCACAGAGTTACATCTTTCCCTTCAAGAAGCCTTTCGCTAAGGCTGTTCTTGTGGAATTGGCAAAGGGATATTTGGAATCCCATAGAGGGCTATGGTGAAAAAGGAAATATCTTCCGTTCAAAACTGGAAAGAACCTTTCTGAGAAACTGCTCTGTGTTCTGTTAATTCACCTCACAGAGTTACATCTTTCCCTTCAAGAAGCCTTTCGCTAAGGCTGTTCTTGTGGAATTGGCAAAGGGATATTTGGAAGCCCATAGAGGGCTATGGTGAAAAAGGAAATATCTTCCGTTCAAAACTGGAAAGAAGCTTTCTGAGAAACTGCTCTGTGTACTGTTAATTCATCTCACAGAGTTACATCTTTCCCTTCAAGAAGTCTTTCGCTAAGGCTGTTCTTCTGGAATTGGCAAAGGGATGTTTGGAAGACCATAGAGGGCTATGGTGAAAAAGGAAATATCTTCCGTTCAAAACTGGAAAGAAGCTTTCTGAGAAACTGCTCTGTGTTCTGTTAATTCATCTCACAGAGTTACATCTTTCCCTTCAAGAAGCCTTTGGCTAAGGCTGTTCTCGTGGAATTGGCAAAGGGATATTTGGGAGCCCATAGAGGGCTATGGTGAAAAAGGAAATATCTTCCGTTCAAAACTGGAAAGAAGCTTTCTGAGAAACTGTTCTATGTTCTGTTAATTCATCTCACAGAGTTACATCTTTCCCTTCAAGAAGTCTTTCGCTAAGGCTGTTCTTGTGGAATTGGAAAAGGGATATTTGTAAGCCCATAGAGGGCTATGGTGAAAAAGGAAATATCTTCCGTTCAAAACTGGAAAGAAGCTTTCTGAGAAACTGCTCTGTGTTCTGTTAATTCATCTCACAGAGTTACATCTTTCCCTTCAAGAAGCCTTTCGCTAAGGCTGTTCTTGTGGAATTGGCAAAGGGATATTTGGAAGCCCATAGAGGCTTATGGTGAAAAAGGAAATATCTTCCGTTCAAAACTGGAAAGAAGCTTTCTGAGAAACTGCTCTGTGTTCTGTTAATTCATCTCACAGAGTTACATCTTTCCCTTCAAGAAGCCTTTCGCTAAGGCTGTTCTTGTGGAATTGGCAAAGGGATATTTGGAAGCCCATAGAGGGCTATGGTGAAAAAGAAAATATCTTCCGTTGAAAACTGGAAAGAAGCTTTCTGAGAAACTGCTCTGTGTTCTGTTAATTCATCTCACAGTGTTACATCTTTCCCTTCAAGAAACCTTTCGCTAAGGCTGTTCTTGTGGAATTGGCAAAGGGATATTTGGAAGCCCATAGAGGGCTATGGTGAAAAAGGAAATATCTTCCGTTCAAAACTGGAAAGAAGCTTTCTGAGAAACTGCTCTGTGTTCTGTTAATTCATCTCACAGAGTTACATCTTTCCCTTCAAGAAGCCTTTCGCTAAGGCTGTTCTTGTGGAATTGGCAAAGGGATATTTGGAAGCCCATAGAGGGCTATGGTGAAAAAGGAAATATCTTCCGTTCAAAACTGGAAAGAAGCTTTCTGAGAAACTGCTCTGTGTTCTGTTAATTCATCTCACAGTGTTACATCTTTCCCTTCAAGAAGCCTTTCGCTAAGGCTGTTCTTGTGGAATTGGCAAAGGGATATTTGGAAGCCCATAGAGGGATATGGTGAAAAAGGAAATATCTTCCGTTCAAAACTGGAAAGAAGCTTTCTGAGAAACTGCTCTGTGTTCTGTTAATTCATCTCACAGAGTTACATCTTTCCCTTCAAGAAGCCTTTCGCTAAGGCTGCTCTTGTGTAATTGGCAAAGGGATACTTGGAAGCCCATAGAGGGCTATGGTGAAAAAGGAAATATCTTCCGTTCAAAAGTGGAAAGAAGCTTTCTGAGAAACTGCTCTGTGTTCTGTTAATTCATCTCACAGAGTTACATCTTTCCCTTCAAGAAGCCTTTCGCTAAGGCTGTTCTTGTGGAATTGGCAAAGGGATATTTGGAAGCCCATAGAGGGCTATGGTAAAAAAGGAAATATCTTCCCTTCAAAACTGGAAAAAAGCTTTCTGAGAAACTGCTCTGTGTTCTGTTAATTCATCTCACAGTGTTACATCTTTCCCCTCAAGAAGCCTTTCGCTAAGGCTGTTCTTGTGGAATTGGCAAAGCGATATTTTGAAGCCCATAGAGGGCTATGGTGAAAAAGAAAATATCTTCCGTTCAAAACTGGAAAGAAGCTTTCTGAGAAACTACTCTGTGTTCTGTTAATTCATCTCACAGGGTTACATCTTTCCTTCAAGAAGCCTTTCGATAAGGCTGTTCTTGTGCAATTGGCAAAGGGATATTTGGAAGCCCATAGAGGGCTATGGTGAAAAAGGACATATCTTCCGTTCAAAACTGGAAAGAAGCTTTCTGAGAAACTGCTCTGTGTTCTGTTAATTCATCTCACAGAGTTACATCTTTCCCTTCAAGAAGCCTTTCGCTAAGGCTGTTCTTGTGGAATTGGCAAAGGGATATTTGGAAGCCCATAGAGGGCT
Organism: Chlorocebus sabaeus; assembly: GCF_047675955.1. NCBI lineage: Eukaryota > Metazoa > Chordata > Mammalia > Primates > Cercopithecidae > Chlorocebus > Chlorocebus sabaeus. The sequence goes on along the minus strand of NW_027327653.1, from coordinate 259,671 downwards.
ATGGTGAAAAAGGAAATATCTTCCGTTCAAAACTGGAAAGAAGCTTTCTGAGAAACTGCTCTGTGTTCTGTTAATTCATCTCACAGTGTTACATCTTTCCCTTCAAGAAGCCTTTCGCTAAGGCTGTTCTTGTGGAATTGGCAAAGGGATATTTGGAAGCCCATAGAGGGATATGGTGAAAAAGGAAATATCTTCCGTTCAAAACTGGAAAGAAGCTTTCTGAGAAACTGCTCTGTGTTCTGTTAATTCATCTCACAGAGTTACATCTTTCCCTTCAAGAAGCCTTTCGCTAAGGCTGCTCTTGTGTAATTGGCAAAGGGATATTTGGAAGCCCATAGAGGGCTATGGTGAAAAAGGAAATATCTTCCGTTCAAAAGTGGAAAGAAGCTTTCTGAGAAACTGCTCTGTGTTCTGTTAATTCATCTCACAGAGTTACATCTTTCCCTTCAAGAAGCCTTTCGCTAAGGCTGTTCTTGTGGAATTGGCAAAGGGATATTTGGAAGCCCATAGAGGGCTATGGTAAAAAAGGAAATATCTTCCCTTCAAAACTGGAAAAAAGCTTTCTGAGAAACTGCTCTGTGTTCTGTTAATTCATCTCACAGTGTTACATCTTTCCCCTCAAGAAGCCTTTCGCTAAGGCTGTTCTTGTGGAATTGGCAAAGCGATATTTTGAAGCCCATAGAGGGCTATGGTGAAAAAGAAAATATCTTCCGTTCAAAACTGGAAAGAAGCTTTCTGAGAAACTACTCTGTGTTCTGTTAATTCATCTCACAGGGTTACATCTTTCCTTCAAGAAGCCTTTCGATAAGGCTGTTCTTGTGCAATTGGCAAAGGGATATTTGGAAGCCCATAGAGGGCTATGGTGAAAAAGGAAATATCTTCCGTTGAAAACTGGAAAGAAGCTTTCTGAGAAACTGCTCTGTGTTCTGTTAATTCATCTCACAGAGTTACATCTTTCCCTTCAAGAAGCCTTTCGCTAAGGCTGTTCTTGTGGAATTGGCAAAGGGATATTTGGAAGCCCATAGAGGGCTATGGTGAAAAAGGAAATATCTTCCGTTCAAAACTGGAAAGAAGCTTTCTGAGAAACTGCTCTGTTTTCTGTTAATTCATCTCACAGAGTTACATCTTTCCCTTCAAGAAGCCTTTCGCTAAGGCTGATCTTGTGGAATTGGCAAAGGGATATTTGGAAGCCCATAGAGGGCTATGGTGAAAAAGGAAATATCTTCCCTTCAAAACTGGAAAAAAGCTTTCTGAGAAACTGCTCTGTGTTCTGTTAATTCATCTCACAGTGTTACATCTTTCCCCTCAAGAAGCCTTTCGCTAAGGCTGTTCTTGTGGAGTTGGCAAAGCGATATTTGGAAGCCCATAGAGTGCTATTGTGAAAAAGAAAATATCTTCCGTTCAAAACTGGAAAGAAGCTTTCTGAGAAACTGCTCTGTGTTCTGTTCATTCATCTCACAGAGTTACATCTTTCCCTTCAAGAAGCCTTTCGCTAAGGCTGTTCTTGTGGAATTGGCAAAGGGATATTTGGAAGCCCATAGAGGGCTATGGTGAAAAAGGAAATATCTTCCGTTCAAAACTGGAAAGAAGCTTTCTGAGAAACTGCTCTGTGTTCTGTTCATTCATCTCACAGAGTTACATCTTTCCCTTCAAGAAGCCTTTCGCTAAGGCTGTTCTTGTGGAATTGGCAAAGGGATATTTGGAAGCCCATAGAGGGCTATGCTGAAAAAGGAAATATCTTCCGTTCAAAACTGGAGAGAAGCTTTCTGAGAAACTGCTCTGTGTTCTGTTAATTCATCTCACAGAGTGACATCTTTCCCTTCAAGAAGTCTTTCGCTAAGGCTGTTCTTGTGTAATTGGAAAAGGGATATTTGTAAGCCCATAGAGGGCTATGGTGAAAAAGGAAATATCTTCCGTTGAAAACTGGAAAGAAGCTTTCTGAGAAACTGCTCTGTGTTCTGTTAATTCATCTCACAGAGTTACATCTTTCCCTTCAAGAAGCCTTTCGCTAAGGCTGTTCTTGTGGAATTGGCAAAGGGATATTTGGAAGCCCATAGAGGCTTATGGTGAAAAAGGAAATATCTTCCGTTCAAAACTGGAAAGAAGCTTTCTGAGAAACTGCTCTGTGTTCTGTTCATTCATCTCACAGAGTTACATCTTTCCCTTCAAGAAGCCTTTCCCTAAGGCTGTTCTTGTGGAATTGGCAAAGGGATATTTGGAAGCCCATAGAGGGCTATGCTGAAAAAGGAAATATCTTCCGTTCAAAACTGGAAAGAAGCTTTCTGAGAAACTACTCTGTGTTCTGTTAATTCATCTCACAGAGTTACATCTTTCCCTTCAAGAAGCCTTTCGCTAAGGCTGTTCTTGTGGAATTGGCAAACGGATATTTGGAAGCCCGTAGAGGGCTATGGTGAAAAAGGAAATATCTTCCGTTCAAAACTGGAAAGAAGCTTTCTGAGAAACTGCTCTGTGTTCTGTTAATTCATCTCACAGAGCTACATCTTTCCCTTCAAGAAGCCTTTCGCTAAGGCTGTTCTTGTGGAATTGGCAAAGGGATATTTGGAAGCCCATAGAGGGCTATGGTGAACAAGGAAATATCTTCCGTTCAAAACTGGAAAGAAGCTTTCTGAGAAACTGCTCTGTGTTCTGTTAATTCATCTCACAGAGTTACATCTTTCCCTTCAAGAAGCCTTTCGCTAAGGCTGTTCTTGTGGAATTGGCAAAGGGATATTTGGAAGCCCATAGAGGGCTATGGTGAAAAAGGAAATATCTTCCGTTCAAAACTGGAAAGAAGCTTTCTGAGAAACTGCTCTGTTTTCTGTTAATTCATCTCACAGAGTTACATCTTTCCCTTCAAGAAGCCTTTCGCTAAGGCTGATCTTGTGGAATTGGCAAAGGGATATTTGGAAGCCCATAGAGGGCTATGGTGAAAAAGGAAATATCTTCCCTTCAAAACTGGAAAAAAGCTTTCTGAGAAACTGCTCTGTGTTCTGTTAATTCATCTCACAGTGTTACATCTTTCCCCTCAAGAAGCCTTTCGCTAAGGCTGTTCTTGTGGAGTTGGCAAAGCGATATTTGGAAGCCCATAGAGTGCTATTGTGAAAAAGAAAATATCTTCCGTTCAAAACTGGAAAGAAGCTTTCTGAGAAACTGCTCTGTGTTCTGTTCATTCATCTCACAGAGTTACATCTTTCCCTTCAAGAAGCCTTTCGCTAAGGCTGTTCTTGTGGAATTGGCAAAGGGATATTTGGAAGCCCATAGAGGGCTATGGTGAAAAAGGAAATATCTTCCGTTCAAAACTGGAAAGAAGCTTTCTGAGAAACTGCTCTGTGTTCTGTTCATTCATCTCACAGAGTTACATCTTTCCCTTCAAGAAGCCTTTCGCTAAGGCTGTTCTTGTGGAATTGGCAAAGGGATATTTGGAAGCCCATAGAGGGCTATGCTGAAAAAGGAAATATCTTCCGTTCAAAACTGGAGAGAAGCTTTCTGAGAAACTGCTCTGTGTTCTGTTAATTCATCTCACAGAGTGACATCTTTCCCTTCAAGAAGTCTTTCGCTAAGGCTGTTCTTGTGTAATTGGAAAAGGGATATTTGTAAGCCCATAGAGGGCTATGGTGAAAAAGGAAATATCTTCCGTTGAAAACTGGAAAGAAGCTTTCTGAGAAACTGCTCTGTGTTCTGTTAATTCATCTCACAGAGTTACATCTTTCCCTTCAAGAAGCCTTTCGCTAAGGCTGTTCTTGTGGAATTGGCAAAGGGATATTTGGGAGCCCATAGAGGCTTATGGTGAAAAAGGAAATATCTTCCGTTCAAAACTGGAAAGAAGCTTTCTGAGAAACTGCTCTGTGTTCTGTTCATTCATCTCACAGAGTTACATCTTTCCCTTCAAGAAGCCTTTCCCTAAGGCTGTTCTTGTGGAATTGGCAAAGGGATATTTGGAAGCCCATAGAGGGCTATGCTGAAAAAGGAAATATCTTCCGTTCAAAACTGGAAAGAAGCTTTCTGAGAAACTACTCTGTGTTCTGTTAATTCATCTCACAGAGTTACATCTTTCCCTTCAAGAAGCCTTTCGCTAAGGCTGTTCTTGTGGAATTGGCAAACGGATATTTGGAAGCCCGTAGAGGGCTATGGTGAAAAAGGAAATATCTTCCGTTCAAAACTGGAAAGAAGCTTTCTGAGAAACTGCTCTGTGTTCTGTTAATTCATCTCACAGAGCTACATCTTTCCCTTCAAGAAGCCTTTCGCTAAGGCTGTTCTTGTGGAATTGGCAAAGGGATATTTGGAAGCCCATAGAGGGCTATGGTGAACAAGGAAATATCTTCCGTTCAAAACTGGAAAGAAGCTTTCTGAGAAACTGCTCTGTGTTCTGTTAATTCATCTCACAGAGTTACATCTTTCCCTTCAAGAAGCCTTTCGCTAAGGCTGTTCTTGTGGAATTGGCAAAGGGATATTTGGAAGCCCATAGAGGGCTATGGTGAAAACGGAAATATCTTCCGTTCAAAACTGGAAAGAAGCTTTCTGAGAAATTGCTCTGTGTTCTGTTAATTCATCTCACAGAGTTACATCTTTCCCTTCAAGAAGCCTTTCGCTAAGGCTGTTCTTGTGGAATTGGCAAAGGGATATTTGGAAGCCCATAGAGGGCTATGGTGAAAAAGGAAATATCTTCCGTTCAAAACTGGAAAGAAGCTTTCTGAGAAACTGCTCTGTGTTCTGTTAATTCATCTCACAGAGTTACATCTTTCCCTTCAAGAAGCCTTTCGCTAAGGCTGTTCTTGTGGAATTGGCAAAGGGATATTTGGAAGCCCATAGAGGGCTATGGTGAAAAAGGAAATATCTTCCGATGAAAACTGGAAAGAAGCTTTCTGAGAAACTGCTCTGTGTTCTGTTAATTCATCTCACAGAGTTACATCTTTCCCTTCAAGAAGCCTTTCGCTAAGGCTGTTCTTGTGGAATTGGCAAAGGGATATTTGGAAGCCCATAGAGGGCTATGGTGAAAAAGGAAATATCTTCCGTTCAAAACTGGAAAGAAGCTTTCTGAGAAACTGCTCTGTGTTCTGTTAATTCATCTCACAGAGTTACATCTTTCCCTTCAAGAAGCCTTTCGCTAAGGCTGTTCTTGTGGAATTGGCAAAGGGATATTTGGAAGCCCATAGAGGGCTATGGTGAAAAAGGAAATATCTTCCGTTCAAAACTGGAAAGAAGCTTTCTGAGAAACTGCTCTGTGTTCTGTTAATTCATCTCACAGAGTTACATCTTTCCCTTCAAGAAGCCTTTCTCTAAGGCTGTTCTTGTGGAATTGGCAAAGGGATATTTGGAAGCCCATAGAGGGCTATGGTGAAAAAGGAAATATCTTCCGTTCAAAACTGGAAAGAAGCTTTCTGAGAAACTGCTCTGTGTTCTGTTAATTCATCTCACACAGTTACATCTTTGCCTTCAAGAAGCCTTTCGCTAAGGCTGTTCTTGTGGAATTGGCAAAGGGATATTTGGAAGCCCTAAGAGGGCTATGGTGAAAAAGGAATTATCTTCCGTTCAAAACTGGAAAGAAGCTTTCTGAGAAACTGCTCTGTGTTCTGTTAATTCATCTCACAGAGTTACATCTTTCCCTTCAAGAAGCCTTTCGCTAAGGCTGTTCTTGTGGAATTGGCAAAGGGATATTTGGAAGCCCATAGAGGGCTATGGTGAAAAAGGAAATATCTTCCGTTCAAAACTGGAAAGAAGCTTTCTGAGAAACTGCTGTGTGTTCTGTTAATTCATCTCACAGAGTTACATCTTTCCCTTCAAGAAGCCTTTCGCTAAGGCTGTTCTTGTGGAATTGGCAAAGGGATATTTGGAAGCCCATAGAGGGCTACGGTGAAAAAGGAAATATCTTCCGTTCAAAACTGGAAAGAAGCTTTCTGAGAAACTGCTCTGTGTTCTGTTAATTCATCTCACAGAGTTACATCTTTCCCTTCAAGAAGCCTTTCGCTAAGGCTGTTCTTGTGGAATTGGCAAAGGGATATTTGGAAGCCCATAGAGGGCTATGGTGAAAAAGGAAATATCTTCCGTTCAAAACTGGAAAGAAGCTTTCTGAGAAACTGCTCTGTGTTCTGTTAATTCATCTCACAGAGTTACATCTTTCCCTTCAAGAAGCCTTTCCCTAAGGCTGTTTTTGTGGGATTGGCAAAGGGATATTTGGAAGCCCATAGAGGGCTATGGTGAAAAAGGAAATATCTTCCGTTCAAAACTGGAAAGAAACTTTCTGAGAAACTGCTTTGTGTTCTGTTAATTCATCTCACAGAGTTACATCTTTCCCTTCAAGAAGCCTTTCGCTAAGGCTGTTCTTGTGGAATTGGCAAAGGGATATTTGGAAGCCCATAGAGGGCTATGGTGAAAAAGGAAATATCTTCCGTTCAAAACTGGAAAGAAGCTTTCTGAGAAACTGCTCTGTGTTCTGTTAATTCATCTCACAGAGTTACATCTTTCCCTTCAAGAAGCCTTTCGCTAAGGCTGTTCTTGTGGAATTGGCAAAGGGATATTTGGAAGCCCATAGAGGGCTATGGTGAAAAAGGAAATATCTTCCGTTCAAAACTGGAAAGAAGCTTTCTGAGAAACTGCTCTGTGTTCTGTTAATTCATCTCACAGAGTTACATCTTTCCCTTCAAGAAGCCTTTCGCTAAGGCTGTTCTTGTGGAATTGGCAAAGGGATATTTGGAAGCCCATAGAGGGCTATGGTGAAAAAGGAAATATCTTCCGTTCAAAGCTGGAAAGAAGCTTTCTGAGAAACTGCTCTGTGTTCTGTTAATTCATCTCACAGAGTTACATCTTTCCCTTCAAGAAGCCTTTCGCTAAGGCTGTTCTTGTGGAATTGGCAAAGGGATATTTGGAAGCCCATAGAGGGCTATGGTGAAAAAGGAAATATCTTCCGTTCAAAACTGGAAAGAAGCTTTCTGAGAAACTGCTCTGTGTTCTGTTAATTCATCTCACAGAGTTACATCTTTCCCTTCAAGAAGCCTTTCGCTAAGGCTGTTCTTGTGGAATTGGCAAAGGGATATTTGGAAGCCCATAGAGGGCTATGGTGAAAAAGGAAATATCTTCCGTTCAAAACTGGAAAGAAGCTTTCTGAGAAACTGCTCTGTGTTCTCTTAATTCATCTCACAGAGTTACATCTTTCCCTTCAAGAAGCCTTTCGCTAAGGCTGTTCTTGTGGAATTGGCAAAGGGATATTTGGAAGCCCTTAGAGGGCTATGGTGAAAAAGGAAATATCTTCCGTTCAAAACTGGAAAGAAGCTTTCTGAGAAACTGCTCTGTGTTCTGTTAATTCATCTCACAGAGTTACATCTTTCCCTTCAAGAAGCCTTTCGCTAAGGCTGTTCTTGTGGAATTGGCAAAGGGATATTTGGAAGCCCATAGAGGGCTACGGTGAAAACGGAAATATCTTCCGTTCAAAACTGGAAAGAAGCTTTCTGAGAAATTGCTCTGTGTTCTGTTAATTCATCTCACAGAGTTACATCTTTCCCTTCAAGAAGCCTTTCGCTAAGGCTGTTCTTGTGGAATTGGCAAAGGGATATTTGGAAGCCCATAGAGGGCTATGGTGAAAAAGGAAATATCTTCCGTTCAAAACTGGAAAGAAGCTTTCTGAGAAACTGCTCTGTGTTCTGTTAATTCATCTCACAGAGTTACATCTTTCCCTTCAAGAAGCCTTTCGCTAAGGCTGTTCTTGTGGAATTGGCAAAGGGATATTTGGAAGCCCATAGAGGGCTATGGTGAAAAAGGAAATATCTTCCGATGAAAACTGGAAAGAAGCTTTCTGAGAAACTGCTCTGTGTTCTGTTAATTCATCTCACAGAGTTACATCTTTCCCTTCAAGAAGCCTTTCGCTAAGGCTGTTCTTGTGGAATTGGCAAAGGGATATTTGGAAGCCCATAGAGGGCTATGGTGAAAAAGGAAATATCTTCCGTTCAAAACTGGAAAGAAGCTTTCTGAGAAACTGCTCTGTGTTCTGTTAATTCATCTCACAGAGTTACATCTTTCCCTTCAAGAAGCCTTTCGCTAAGGCTGTTCTTGTGGAATTGGCAAAGGGATATTTGGAAGCCCATAGAGGGCTATGGTGAAAAAGGAAATATCTTCCGTTCAAAACTGGAAAGAAGCTTTCTGAGAAACTGCTCTGTGTTCTGTTAATTCATCTCACAGAGTTACATCTTTCCCTTCAAGAAGCCTTTCTCTAAGGCTGTTCTTGTGGAATTGGCAAAGGGATATTTGGAAGCCCATAGAGGGCTATGGTGAAAAAGGAAATATCTTCCGTTCAAAACTGGAAAGAAGCTTTCTGAGAAACTGCTCTGTGTTCTGTTAATTCATCTCACAGAGTTACATCTTTGCCTTCAAGAAGCCTTTCGCTAAGGCTGTTCTTGTGGAATTGGCAAAGGGATATTTGGAAGCCCATAGAGGGCTATGGTGAAAAAGGAATTATCTTCCGTTCAAAACTGGAAAGAAGCTTTCTGAGAAACTGCTCTGTGTTCTGTTAATTCATCTCACAGAGTTACATCTTTCCCTTCAAGAAGCCTTTCGCTAAGGCTGTTCTTGTGGAATTGGCAAAGGGATATTTGGAAGCCCATAGAGGGCTATGGTGAAAAAGGAAATATCTTCCGTTCAAAACTGGAAAGAAGCTTTCTGAGAAACTGCTGTGTGTTCTGTTAATTCATCTCACAGAGTTACATCTTTCCCTTCAAGAAGCCTTTCGCTAAGGCTGTTCTTGTGGAATTGGCAAAGGGATATTTGGAAGCCCATAGAGGGCTACGGTGAAAAAGGAAATATCTTCCGTTCAAAACTGGAAAGAAGCTTTCTGAGAAACTGCTCTGTGTTCTGTTAATTCATCTCACAGAGTTACATCTTTCCCTTCAAGAAGCCTTTCGCTAAGGCTGTTCTTGTGGAATTGGCAAAGGGATATTTGGAAGCCCATAGAGGGCTATGGTGAAAAAGGAAATATCTTCCGTTCAAAACTGGAAAGAAGCTTTCTGAGAAACTGCTGTGTGTTCTGTTAATTCATCTCACAGAGTTACATCTTTCCCTTCAAGAAGCCTTTCCCTAAGGCTGTTTTTGTGGGATTGGCAAAGGGATATTTGGAAGCCCATAGAGGGCTATGGTGAAAAAGGAAATATCTTCCGTTCAAAACTGGAAAGAAGCTTTCTGAGAAACTGCTCTGTGTTCTGTTAATTCATCTCACAGAGTTACATCTTTCCCTTCAAGAAGCCTTTCGCTAAGGCTGTTCTTGTGGAATTGGCAAAGGGATATTTGGAAGCCCATAGAGGGCTATGGTGAAAAAGGAAATATCTTCCGTTCAAAACTGGAAAGAAGCTTTCTGAGAAACTGCTCTGTGTTCTGTTAATTCATCTCACAGAGTTACATCTTTCCCTTCAAGAAGCCTTTCGCTAAGGCTGTTCTTGTGGAATTGGCAAAGGGATATTTGGAAGCCCATAGAGGGCTATGGTGAAAAAGGAAATATCTTCCGTTCAAAACTGGAAAGAAGCTTTCTGAGAAACTGCTCTGTGTTCTGTTAATTCATCTAACAGAGTTACATCTTTCCCTTCAAGAAGCCTTTCGCTAAGGCTGTTCTTGTGGAATTGGCAAAGGGATATTTGGAAGCCCATAGAGGGCTATGGTGAAAAAGGAAATATCTTCCGTTCAAAACTGGAAAGAAGCTTTCTGAGAAACTGCTCTGTGTTCTGTTAATTCATCTCACAGAGTTACATCTTTCACTTCAAGAAGCCTTTCGCTAAGGCTGTTCTTTTGGAATTGGCAAAGGGATATTTGGAAGCCCATAGAGGGCTATGGTGAAAAAGGAAATATCTTCCGTTCAAAACTGGAAAGAAGCTTTCTGAGAAACTGCTCTGTGTTCTGTTAATTCATCTCACAGAGTTACATCTTTCCCTTCAAGAAGCCTTTCGCTAAGGCTGTTCTTGTGGAATTGGAAAAGGGATATTTGGAAGCCCATAGAGGGCTATGGTGAAAAAGGAAATATCTTCCGTTCAAAACTGGAAAGAAGCTTTCTGAGAAACTGCTCTGTGTTCTGTTAATTCATCTCACAGAGTTACATCTTTCCCTTCAAGAAGCCTTTCGCTAAGGCTGTTCTTGTGGAATTGGCAAAGGGATATTTGGAAGCCCATAGAGGGCTATGGTGAAAAAGGAAATATCTTCCGTTCAAAACTGGAAAGAAGCTTTCTGAGAAACTGCTCTGTGTTCTGTTCATTCATCTCACAGAGTTACATCTTTCCCTTCAAGAAGCCTTTCGCTAAGGCTGTTCTTGTGGAATTGGCAAAGGGATATTTGGAAGCCCATAGAGGGCTATGGTGAAAAAGGAAATATCTTCCGTTCAAAACTGGAAAGAAGCTTTCTGAGAAACTGCTCTGTGTTCTGTTCATTCATCTCACAGAGTTACATCTTTCCCTTCAAGAAGCCTTTCGCTAAGGCTGTTCTTGTGGAATTGGCAAAGGGATATTTGGAAGCCCATAGAGGGCTATGGTGAAAAAGGAAATATCTTCCGTTCAAAACTGGAAAGAAGCTTTCTGAGAAACTGCTCTGTGTTCTGTTAATTCATCTCACAGAGTTACATCTTTCCCTTCAAGAAGCCTTTCGCTAAGGCTGTTCTTGTGGAATTGGCAAAGGGATATTTGGAAGCCCATAGAGGGCTATGGTGAAAAAGGAAATATCTTCCGTTCAAAGCTGGAAAGAAGCTTTCTGAGAAACTGCTCTGTGTTCTGTTAATTCATCTCACAGAGTTACATCTTTCCCTTCAAGAAGCCTTTCGCTAAGGCTGTTCTTGTGGAATTGGCAAAGGGATATTTGGAAGCCCATAGAGGGCTATGGTGAAAAAGGAAATATCTTCCGTTCAAAACTGGAAAGAAGCTTTCTGAGAAACTGCTCTGTGTTCTGTTAATTCATCTCACAGAGTTACATCTTTCCCTTCAAGAAGCCTTTCGCTAAGGCTGTTCTTGTGGAATTGGCAAAGGGATATTTGGAAGCCCATAGAGGGCTATGGTGAAAAAGGAAATATCTTCCGTTCAAAACTGGAAAGAAGCTTTCTGAGAAACTGCTCTGTGTTCTCTTAATTCATCTCACAGAGTTACATCTTTCCCTTCAAGAAGCCTTTCGCTAAGGCTGTTCTTGTGGAATTGGCAAAGGGATATTTGGAAGCCCTTAGAGGGCTATGGTGAAAAAGGAAATATCTTCCGTTCAAAACTGGAAAGAAGCTTTCTGAGAAACTGCTCTGTGTTCTGTTAATTCATCTCACAGAGTTACATCTTTCCCTTCAAGAAGCCTTTCGCTAAGGCTGTTCTTGTGGAATTGGCAAAGGGATATTTGGAAGCCCATAGAGGGCTACGGTGAAAACGGAAATATCTTCCGTTCAAAACTGGAAAGAAGCTTTCTGAGAAATTGCTCTGTGTTCTGTTAATTCATCTCACAGAGTTACATCTTTCCCTTCAAGAAGCCTTTCGCTAAGGCTGTTCTTGTGGAATTGGCAAAGGGATATTTGGAAGCCCATAGAGGGCTATGGTGAAAAAGGAAATATCTTCCGTTCAAAACTGGAAAGAAGCTTTCTGAGAAACTGCTCTGTGTTCTGTTAATTCATCTCACAGAGTTACATCTTTCCCTTCAAGAAGCCTTTCGCTAAGGCTGTTCTTGTGGAATTGGCAAAGGGATATTTGGAAGCCCATAGAGGGCTATGGTGAAAAAGGAAATATCTTCCGATGAAAACTGGAAAGAAGCTTTCTGAGAAACTGCTCTGTGTTCTGTTAATTCATCTCACAGAGTTACATCTTTCCCTTCAAGAAGCCTTTCGCTAAGGCTGTTCTTGTGGAATTGGCAAAGGGATATTTGGAAGCCCATAGAGGGCTATGGTGAAAAAGGAAATATCTTCCGTTCAAAACTGGAAAGAAGCTTTCTGAGAAACTGCTCTGTGTTCTGTTAATTCATCTCACAGAGTTACATCTTTCCCTTCAAGAAGCCTTTCGCTAAGGCTGTTCTTGTGGAATTGGCAAAGGGATATTTGGAAGCCCATAGAGGGCTATGGTGAAAAAGGAAATATCTTCCGTTCAAAACTGGAAAGAAGCTTTCTGAGAAACTGCTCTGTGTTCTGTTAATTCATCTCACAGAGTTACATCTTTCCCTTCAAGAAGCCTTTCTCTAAGGCTGTTCTTGTGGAATTGGCAAAGGGATATTTGGAAGCCCATAGAGGGCTATGGTGAAAAAGGAAATATCTTCCGTTCAAAACTGGAAAGAAGCTTTCTGAGAAACTGCTCTGTGTTCTGTTAATTCATCTCACAGAGTTACATCTTTGCCTTCAAGAAGCCTTTCGCTAAGGCTGTTCTTGTGGAATTGGCAAAGGGATATTTGGAAGCCCATAGAGGGCTATGGTGAAAAAGGAATTATCTTCCGTTCAAAACTGGAAAGAAGCTTTCTGAGAAACTGCTCTGTGTTCTGTTAATTCATCTCACAGAGTTACATCTTTCCCTTCAAGAAGCCTTTCGCTAAGGCTGTTCTTGTGGAATTGGCAAAGGGATATTTGGAAGCCCATAGAGGGCTATGGTGAAAAAGGAAATATCTTCCGTTCAAAACTGGAAAGAAGCTTTCTGAGAAACTGCTGTGTGTTCTGTTAATTCATCTCACAGAGTTACATCTTTCCCTTCAAGAAGCCTTTCGCTAAGGCTGTTCTTGTGGAATTGGCAAAGGGATATTTGGAAGCCCATAGAGGGCTACGGTGAAAAAGGAAATATCTTCCGTTCAAAACTGGAAAGAAGCTTTCTGAGAAACTGCTCTGTGTTCTGTTAATTCATCTCACAGAGTTACATCTTTCCCTTCAAGAAGCCTTTCGCTAAGGCTGTTCTTGTGGAATTGGCAAAGGGATATTTGGAAGCCCATAGAGGGCTATGGTGAAAAAGGAAATATCTTCCGTTCAAAACTGGAAAGAAGCTTTCTGAGAAACTGCTGTGTGTTCTGTTAATTCATCTCACAGAGTTACATCTTTCCCTTCAAGAAGCCTTTCCCTAAGGCTGTTTTTGTGGGATTGGCAAAGGGATATTTGGAAGCCCATAGAGGGCTATGGTGAAAAAGGAAATATCTTCCGTTCAAAACTGGAAAGAAGCTTTCTGAGAAACTGCTCTGTGTTCTGTTAATTCATCTCACAGAGTTACATCTTTCCCTTCAAGAAGCCTTTCGCTAAGGCTGTTCTTGTGGAATTGGCAAAGGGATATTTGGAAGCCCATAGAGGGCTATGGTGAAAAAGGAAATATCTTCCGTTCAAAACTGGAAAGAAGCTTTCTGAGAAACTGCTCTGTGTTCTGTTAATTCATCTCACAGAGTTACATCTTTCCCTTCAAGAAGCCTTTCGCTAAGGCTGTTCTTGTGGAATTGGCAAAGGGATATTTGGAAGCCCATAGAGGGCTATGGTGAAAAAGGAAATATCTTCCGTTCAAAACTGGAAAGAAGCTTTCTGAGAAACTGCTCTGTGTTCTGTTAATTCATCTAACAGAGTTACATCTTTCCCTTCAAGAAGCCTTTCGCTAAGGCTGTTCTTGTGGAATTGGCAAAGGGATATTTGGAAGCCCATAGAGGGCTATGGTGAAAAAGGAAATATCTTCCGTTCAAAACTGGAAAGAAGCTTTCTGAGAAACTGCTCTGTGTTCTGTTAATTCATCTCACAGAGTTACATCTTTCACTTCAAGAAGCCTTTCGCTAAGGCTGTTCTTTTGGAATTGGCAAAGGGATATTTGGAAGCCCATAGAGGGCTATGGTGAAAAAGGAAATATCTTCCGTTCAAAACTGGAAAGAAGCTTTCTGAGAAACTGCTCTGTGTTCTGTTAATTCATCTCACAGAGTTACATCTTTCCCTTCAAGAAGCCTTTCGCTAAGGCTGTTCTTGTGGAATTGGAAAAGGGATATTTGGAAGCCCATAGAGGGCTATGGTGAAAAAGGAAATATCTTCCGTTCAAAACTGGAAAGAAGCTTTCTGAGAAACTGCTCTGTGTTCTGTTAATTCATCTCACAGAGTTACATCTTTCCCTTCAAGAAGCCTTTCGCTAAGGCTGTTCTTGTGGAATTGGCAAAGGGATATTTGGAAGCCCATAGAGGGCTATGGTGAAAAAGGAAATATCTTCCGTTCAAAACTGGAAAGAAGCTTTCTGAGAAACTGCTCTGTGTTCTGTTCATTCATCTCACAGAGTTACATCTTTCCCTTCAAGAAGCCTTTCGCTAAGGCTGTTCTTGTGGAATTGGCAAAGGGATATTTGGAAGCCCATAGAGGGCTATGGTGAAAAAGGAAATATCTTCCGTTCAAAGCTGGAAAGAAGCTTTCTGAGAAACTGCTCTGTGTTCTGTTAATTCATCTCACAGAGTTACATCTTTCCCTTCAAGAAGCCTTTCGCTAAGGCTGTTCTTGTGGAATTGGCAAAGGGATATTTGGAAGCCCATAGAGGGCTATGGTGAAAAAGGAAATATCTTCCGTTCAAAACTGGAAAGAAGCTTTCTGAGAAACTGCTCTGTGTTCTGTTAATTCATCTCACAGAGTTACATCTTTCCCTTCAAGAAGCCTTTCGCTAAGGCTGTTCTTGTGGAATTGGCAAAGGGATATTTGGAAGCCCATAGAGGGCTATGGTGAAAAAGGAAATATCTTCCGTTCAAAACTGGAAAGAAGCTTTCTGAGAAACGGCTCTGTGTTCTCTTAATTCATCTCACAGAGTTACATCTTTCCCTTCAAGAAGCCTTTCGCTAAGGCTGTTCTTGTGGAATTGGCAAAGGGATATTTGGAAGCCCTTAGAGGGCTATGGTGAAAAAGGAAATATCTTCCGTTCAAAACTGGAAAGAAGCTTTCTGAGAAACTGCTCTGTGTTCTGTTAATTCATCTCACAGAGTTACATCTTTCCCTTCAAGAAGCCTTTCGCTAAGGCTGTTCTTGTGGAATTGGCAAAGGGATATTTGGAAGCCCATAGAGGGCTATGGTGAAAAAGGAAATATCTTCCGTTCAAAACTGGAAAGAAGCTTTCTGAGAAACTGCTCTGTGTTCTGTTAATTCATCTCACAGAGTTACATCTTTCCCTTCAAGAAGCCTTTCGCTAAGGCTGTTCTTGTGGAATTGGCAAAGGGATACTTGGAAGCCCATAGAGGGCTATGGTGAAAAAGGAAATATCTTCCGTTCAAAACTGGAAAGAAGCTTTCTGAGAAACTGCTCTGTGTTCTGTTAATTCATCTCACAGAGTTACATCTTTCCCTTCAAGAAGCCTTTCGCTAAGGCTGATCTTGTGGAATTGGCAAAGGGATACTTGGAAGCCCATAGAGGGCTATGGTGAAAAAGGAAATATCTTCGTTCAAAACTGGAAAGAAGCTTTCTGAGAAACTGCTCTGTGTTCTGTTAATTCATCTCACAGAGTTACATCTTTCCCTTTAAGAAGCCTTTCGCTAAGGCTGATCTTGTGGAATTGGCAAAGTGATATTTGGAAGCCCATAGAGGGCTATGGTGAAAAAGGAAATATCTTCCGTTCAAAACTGGAAAGAAGCTTTCTGAGAAACTGCTCTGTGTTCTGTTAATTCATCTCACAGAGTTACATCTTTCCCTTCAAGAAGCCTTTCGCTAAAGCTGTTCTTGTGGAATTGGCAAAGGGATATTTGGAAGCCCATAGAGGGCTATGGTGAAAAAGGAAATATCTTCCGTTCAAAACTGGAAAGAAGCTTTCTGAGAAACTGCTCTGTGTTCTGTTAATTTATCTCACAGGGTTACATCTTTCCCTTCAAGAAGCCTTTCGCTAAGGCTGTTCTTGTGGAATTGGCAAAGGGATATTTGGAAGCCCACAGAGGGCTATGGTGAAAAAGGAAATATCTTCCGTTCAAAACTGGAAAGAAGCTTTCTGAGAAACTGCTCTGTGTTCTGTTAATTCATCTCACAGAGTTACATCTTTCCCTTCAAGAAGCCTTTCGCTAAGGCTGTTCTTGTGGAATTGGCAAAGGGATATTTGGAAGCCCATAGAGGGCTATGGTGAAAAAGGAAATATCTTCCGTTCAAAACTGAAAGAAGCTTTCTGAGAAACTGCTCTGTGTTCTGTTAATTCATCTCACAGAGTTACATCTTTCCCTTCAAGAAGCCTTTCGCTAAGGCTGTTCTTGTGGAATTGGCAAAGGGATATTTGGAAGCCCATAGAGGGCTATGGTGAAAAAGGAAATATCTTCCGTTCAAAACTGGAAAGAAGCTTTCTGAGAAACTGCTCTGTGTTCTGTTAATTCATCTCACAGAGTTACATCTTTCCCTTCAAGAAGCCTTTCGCTAAGGCTGTTCTTGTGGAATTGGCAAAGGGATATTTGGAAGCCCATAGAGGGCTATGGTGAAAAAGGAAATATCTTCCGTTCAAAACTGGAAAGAAGCTTTCTGAGAAACTGCTCTGTGTTCTGTTCATTCATCTCACAGAGTTACATCTTTCCCTTCAAGAAGCCTTTCGCTAAGGCTGTTCTTGTGGAATTGGCAAAGGGATATTTGGAAGCCCATAGAGGGCTATGGTGAAAAAGGAAATATCTTCCGTTCAAAACTGGAAAGAAGCTTTCTGAGAAACTGCTCTGTGTTCTGTCAATTCATCTCACAGGGTTACATCTTTTCCTTCAAGAAGCCTTTCGCTAAGACTGTTCTTGTGGAATTGGCAAAGGGATATTTGGGAGCCCATAGAGGGCTATGGTGAAAAAGGACATATCTTCCGTTCAAAACTGGAAAGAAGCTTTCTGAGAAACTGCTCTGTGTTCTGTTAATTCATCTCACAGAGTTACATCTTTCCCTTCAAGAAGCCTTTCGCTAAGGCTGTTCTTGTGGAATTGGCAAAGGGATATTTGGAAGCCCATAGAGGGCTATGGTGAAAAAGGAAATATCTTCCGTTCAAAACTGGAAATAAGCTTTCTGAGAAACTGCTCTGTGTTCTGCTAATGCAACTCACAGAGTTACATCTTTCCCTTCAAGAAGCCTTTCGCTAAGGCTGTTCTTGTGGAATTGGCAAAGGGATGTTTGGAAGACCATAGAGGGCTATGGTGAAAATGGAAAAATCTTCCGTTCAAAACTGGAAAGAAGCTTTCTGAGAAACTGCTCTGTGTTCTGTTAATTCATCTCACAGAGTTACATCTTTCCCTTCAAGAAGCCTTTGGCTAAGGCTGTTCTCGTGGAATTGGCAAAGGGATATTTGGAACCCCTAGAGGGCTATGGTGAAAAAGGAAATATCTTCCGTTCAAAACTGGAAAGAAGCTTTCTGAAAAACTGTTCTATGTTCTGTTAATTCACCTCACAGAGTTACATCTTTCCCTTCAAGAAGCCTTTCGCTAAGGCTGTTCTTGTGGAATTGGCAAAGGGATATTTGGAAGCCCATAGAGGGCTATGGTGAAAAAGGAAATATCTTCCGTTGAGAACTGGAAAGAAGCTTTCTGAGAAACTGCTCTGTGTTCTGTTAATTCATCTCACAGAGTTACATCTATCCCTTCAAGAAGCCTTTCGCTAAGGCTGTTATTTTGCAAATGGCAAAGGGATATTTGGAAGCCCTTAGAGGGCTATGGTGAAAAAGGAAATATCTTCCGTTCAAAACTGGAAAGAAGCTTTCTGAGAAACTGCTCTGTGTTCTTTTAATTCATCTCACAGAGTTACATCTTTCCCTTCAAGAAGCCTTTCGCTAAGGCTGTTCTTGTGGAATTGGCAAAGGGATATTTGGAAGCCCATAGAGGGCTATGGTGAAAAAGGAAATATCTTCCGTTCAAAACTGGAAAGAAGCTTTCTGAGAAACTGCTCTGTGTTCTGTTAATTCATCTCACAGAGTTACATCTTTCCCTTCAAGAAGCCTTTCGCTAAGGCTGTTCTTGTGGAATTGGCAAAGGGATATTTGGAAGCCCATAGAGGGCTACGGTGAAAAAGGAAATATCTTCCCTTCAAAACTGGAAAAAAGCTTTCTGAGAAACGGCTCTGTGTTCTGTTAATTCATCTCACAGTGTTACATCTTTCCCTTCAAGAAGCCTTTCGCTAAGGCTGTTCTTGTGGAATTGGCAAAGGGATATTTGGAAGCCCATAGAGGGCTATTGTGAAAAAGGAAATATCTTCCGTTCAAAACTGGAAAGAAGCTTTCTGAGAAACTGCTCTCTGTTCTGTTACTTCATCTCACAGAGTTACATCTTTTCCTTCAAGAAGCCTTTCGCTAAGGCTGTTCTTGTGGAATTGGCAAAGGGATATTTGGAAGCCCATAGAGGGCTATGGTGAGAAAGGAAATATCTTCCGTTCAAAACTGGAAAGAAGCTTTCTGAGAAACTGCTCTGTGTTCTGTTAATTCATCTCACAGAGTTACATCTTTCCCTTCAAGAAGCCCTTCGCTAAGGCTGTTCTTGTGGAATTGGCAAAGGGATATTTGGAAGCCCATAGAGGGCTATGGTGAAAAAGGAAATATCTTCCGTTGAAAACTGGAAAGAAGCTTTCTGAGAAACTGCTCTGTGTTCTGTTACTTCATCTCACAGAGTTACATCTTTCCCTTCAAGAAGCCTTTCGCTAAGGCTGTTCTTGTGGAATTGGCAAAGGGATATTTGGAAGCCCATAGAGGGCTATGGTGAAAAAGGAAATATCTTCCGTTCAAAACTGGAAAGAAGCTTTCTGAGAAACTGCTCTGTGTTCTGTTAATTCATCTCACAGAGTTACATCTTTCCCTTCAAGAAGCCTTTGGCTAAGGCTGTTCTCGTGGAATTGGCAAAGGGATATTTGGAACCCCTAGAGGGCTATGGTGAAAAAGGAAATATCTTCCGTTCAAAACTGGAAAGAAGCTTTCTGAGAAACTGTTCTATGTTCTGTTAATTCACCTCACAGAGTTACATCTTTCCCTTCAAGAAGCCTTTCGCTAAGGCTGTTCTTGTGGAATTGGCAAAGGGATATTTGGAAGCCCATAGAGGGCTATGGTGAAAAAGGAAATATCTTCCGTTGAGAACTGGAAAGAAGCTTTCTGAGAAACTGCTCTGTGTTCTGTTAATTCATCTCACAGAGTTACATCTATCCCTTCAAGAAGCCTTTCGCTAAGGCTGTTATTTTGCAAATGGCAAAGGGATATTTGGAAGCCCTTAGAGGGCTATGGTGAAAAAGGAAATATCTTCCGTTCAAAACTGGAAAGAAGCTTTCTGAGAAACTGCTCTCTGTTCTGTTACTTCATCTCACAGAGTTACATCTTTTCCTTCAAGAAGCCTTTCGCTAAGGCTGTTCTTGTGGAATTGGCAAAGGGATATTTGGAAGCCCATAGAGGGCTATGGTGAGAAAGGAAATATCTTCCGTTCAAAACTGGAAAGAAGCTTTCTGAGAAACTGCTCTGTGTTCTGTTAATTCATCTCACAGAGTTACATCTTTCCCTTCAAGAAGCCTTTGGCTAAGGCTGTTCTCGTGGAATTGGCAAAGGGATATTTGGAAGCCCATAGAGGGCTATGGTGAAAAAGGAAATATCTTCCGTTCAAAACTGGAAAGAAGCTTTCTGAGAAACTGCTCTGTGTTCTGTTAATTCATCTCACAGAGTTACATCTTTCCCTTCAAGAAGCCTTTCGCTAAGGCTGTTCTTGTGGAATTGGCAAAGGGATATTTGGAAGCCCATAGAGGGCTATGGTGAAAAAGGAAATATCTTCCGTTGAAAACTGGAAAGAAGCTTTCTGAGAAACTGCTCTGTGTTCTGTTAATTCATCTCACAGAGTTACATCTTTCCCTTCAAGAAGCCTTTCGCTAAGGCTGTTCTTGTGGAATTGGCAAAGGGATATTTGGAAGCCCATAGAGGGCTATGGAGAAAAAGGAAATATCTTCCGTTGAAAACTGGAAAGAAGCTTTCTGAGAAACTGCTCTGTGTTCTGTTAATTCATCTCACAGAGTTACATCTTTCCCTTCAAGAAGCCTTTTGCTAAGGCTGTTCTTGTGGAATTGGCAAAGGGATATTTGGAAGCCCATAGAGGGCTATGGTGAAAAAGGAAATATCTTCCCTTCAAAACTGGAAAAAAGCTTTCTGAGAAACTGCTCTGTGTTCTGTTAATTCATCTCACAGTGTTACATCTTTCCCTTCAAGAAGCCTTTCGCTAAGGCTGTTCTTGTGGAACTGGCAAAGGGATATTTGGAAGCCCATAGAGGGCTATGGTGAAAAAGAAAATATCTTCAGTTGAAAACTGGAAAGAAGCTTTCTGAGAAACTGCTCTGTGTTCTGTCAATTCATCTCACAGGGTTACATCTTTCCCTTCAAGAAGCATTTCGCTAAGGCTGTTCTTGTGGAATTGGCAAAGGGATATTTGGAAGCCCATAGAGGGCTATGGTGAAAAAGGAAATATCTTCCGTTGACAACTGGAAAGAAGCTTTCTGAGAAACTGCTCGGTGTTCTGTTAATTCATCTCACAGAGTTACATCTTTCTCTTCAAGAAGCCTTTGGCTAAGGCTCTTCTCGTGGAATTGGCAAAGGGATATTTGGAAGCCCATAGAGGGCTATGGTGAAAAAGGAAATATCTTCCGTTCAAAACTGGAAAGAAGCTTTCTGAGAAACTGTTCTATGTTCTGTTAATTCACCTCACAGAGTTACATCTTTCCCTTCAAGAAGCCTTTCGCTAAGGCTGTTCTTGTGGAATTGGCAAAGGGATATTTGGAAGCCCATAGAGGGCTATGGTGAAAAAGGAAATATCTTCCGTTCAAAACTGGAAAGAAGCTTTCTGAGAAACTGCTCTGTGTTCTGTTAATTCATCTCACAGAGTTACATCTTTCCCTTCAAGAAGCCTTTCGCTAAGGCTGTTCTTGTGGAATTGGCAAAGGGATATTTGGAAGCCCATAGAGGGCTATGGTGAAAAAGGAAATATCTTCCGTTTAAAACTGGAAAGAAGCTTTCTGAGAAACTGCTCTGTGTTCTGTTAATTCATCTCACAGAGTTACATCTTTCCCTTCAAGAAGCCTTTCGCTAAGGCTGTTCTTGTGGAATTGGCAAAGGGATATTTGGAAGCCCATAGAGGGCTATGGTGAAAAAGGAAATATCTTCCGTTCAAAACTGGAAAGAAGCTTTCTGAGAAACTGCTCTGTGTTCTGTTAATTCATCTCACAGAGTTACATCTTTCCCTTCAAGAAGCCTTTCGCTAAGGCTGTTCTTGTGGAATTGGCAAAGGGATATTTGGAAACCCGTAGAGGGCTATGGTGAAAAAGGAAATATCTTCCCTTCAAAACTGGAAAAAAGCTTTCTGAGAAACTGCTCTGTGTTCTGTTAATTCATCTCACAGAGTTACATCTTTCCCTTCAAGAAGCCTTTCGCTAAGGCTGTTCTTGTGGAATTGGCAAAGGATATTTGGAAGCCCATAGAGGGCTATGGTGAAAAAGGAAATATCTTCCGTTCAAAACTGGAAAGAAACTTTCTGAGAAACGGCTCTGTGTTCTGTTAATTCATCTCACAGAGTTACATCTTTCCCTTCAAGAAGCCTTTCGCTAAGGCTGTTCTTGTGGAATTGGCAAAGGGATATTTGGAAGCCCATAGAGGGCTATGGAGAAAAAGAAAATATCTTCCGTTCAAAACTGGAAAGAAGCTTTCTGAGAAACTGCTCTGTGTTCTGTTAATTCATCTCACAGAGTTACATCTTTCCCTTCAAGAAGCCTTTCGCTAAGGCTGTTCTTGTGGAATTGGCAAAGGGATATTTGGAAGCCCATAGAGGGCTATGGTGAAAAAGAAAATATCTTCCGTTCAAAAGTGGAAAGAAGCTTTCTGAGAAACTGCTCTGTGTTCTGTTAATTCATCTCACAGAGTTACATCTTTCACTTCAAGAAGCCTTTCGCTAAGGCTGTTCTTGTGGAATTGGCAAAGGGATATTTGGAAGCCCATAGAGGGCTATGGTGAAAAAGGAAATATCTTCCGTTCAAAACTGGAAAGAAGCTTTCTGAGAAACTGCTCTGTGTTCTGTTAATTTATCTCACAGGGTTACATCTTTCCCTTCAAGAAGCCTTTCGCTAAGGCTGTTCTTGTGGAATTGGCAAAGGGATATTTGGAAGCCCACAGAGGGCTATGGTGAAAAAGGAAATATCTTCCGTTCAAAACTGGAAAGAAGCTTTCTGAGAAACTGCTCTGTGTTCTGTTAATTCATCTCACAGAGTTACATCTTTCCCTTCAAGAAGCCTTTCGCTAAGGCTGTTCTTGTGGAATTGGCAAAGGGATATTTGGAAGCCCATAGAGGGCTATGGTGAAAAAGGAAATATCTTCCGTTCAAAACTGAAAGAAGCTTTCTGAGAAACTGCTCTGTGTTCTGTTAATTCATCTCACAGAGTTACATCTTTCCCTTCAAGAAGCCTTTCGCTAAGGCTGTTCTTGTGGAATTGGCAAAGGGATATTTGGAAGCCCATAGAGGGCTATGGTGAAAAAGGAAATATCTTCCGTTCAAAACTGGAAAGAAGCTTTCTGAGAAACTGCTCTGTGTTCTGTTAATTCATCTCACAGAGTTACATCTTTCCCTTCAAGAAGCCTTTCGCTAAGGCTGTTCTTGTGGAATTGGCAAAGGGATATTTGGAAGCCCATAGAGGGCTATGGTGAAAAAGGAAATATCTTCCGTTCAAAACTGGAAAGAAGCTTTCTGAGAAACTGCTCTGTGTTCTGTTCATTCATCTCACAGAGTTACATCTTTCCCTTCAAGAAGCCTTTCGCTAAGGCTGTTCTTGTGGAATTGGCAAAGGGATATTTGGAAGCCCATAGAGGGCTATGGTGAAAAAGGAAATATCTTCCGTTCAAAACTGGAAAGAAGCTTTCTGAGAAACTGCTCTGTGTTCTGTCAATTCATCTCACAGGGTTACATCTTTTCCTTCAAGAAGCCTTTCGCTAAGACTGTTCTTGTGGAATTGGCAAAGGGATATTTGGAAGCCCATAGAGGGCTATGGTGAAAAAGGACATATCTTCCGTTCAAAACTGGAAAGAAGCTTTCTGAGAAACTGCTCTGTGTTCTGTTAATTCATCTCACAGAGTTACATCTTTCCCTTCAAGAAGCCTTTCGCTAAGGCTGTTCTTGTGGAATTGGCAAAGGGATATTTGGAAGCCCATAGAGGGCTATGGTGAAAAAGGAAATATCTTCCGTTCAAAACTGGAAAGAAGCTTTCTGAAAAACTGTTCTATGTTCTGTTAATTCACCTCACAGAGTTACATCTTTCCCTTCAAGAAGCCTTTCGCTAAGGCTGTTCTTGTGGAATTGGCAAAGGGATATTTGGAAGCCCATAGAGGGCTATGGTGAAAAAGGAAATATCTTCCGTTGAGAACTGGAAAGAAGCTTTCTGAGAAACTGCTCTGTGTTCTGTTAATTCATCTCACAGAGTTACATCTATCCCTTCAAGAAGCCTTTCGCTAAGGCTGTTATTTTGCAAATGGCAAAGGGATATTTGGAAGCCCTTAGAGGGCTATGGTGAAAAAGGAAATATCTTCCGTTCAAAACTGGAAAGAAGCTTTCTGAGAAACTGCTCTGTGTTCTTTTAATTCATCTCACAGAGTTACATCTTTCCCTTCAAGAAGCCTTTCGCTAAGGCTGTTCTTGTGGAATTGGCAAAGGGATATTTGGAAGCCCATAGAGGGCTATGGTGAAAAAGGAAATATCTTCCGTTCAAAACTGGAAAGAAGCTTTCTGAGAAACTGCTCTGTGTTCTGTTAATTCATCTCACAGAGTTACATCTTTCCCTTCAAGAAGCCTTTCGCTAAGGCTGTTCTTGTGGAATTGGCAAAGGGATATTTGGAAGCCCATAGAGGGCTACGGTGAAAAAGGGAATATCTTCCCTTCAAAACTGGAAAAAAGCTTTCTGAGAAACGGCTCTGTGTTCTGTTAATTCATCTCACAGTGTTACATCTTTCCCTTCAAGAAGCCTTTCGCTAAGGCTGTTCTTGTGGAATTGGCAAAGGGATATTTGGAAGCCCATAGAGGGCTATTGTGAAAAAGGAAATATCTTCCGTTCAAAACTGGAAAGAAGCTTTCTGAGAAACTGCTCTCTGTTCTGTTACTTCATCTCACAGAGTTACATCTTTTCCTTCAAGAAGCCTTTCGCTAAGGCTGTTCTTGTGGAATTGGCAAAGGGATATTTGGAAGCCCATAGAGGGCTATGGTGAGAAAGGAAATATCTTCCGTTCAAAACTGGAAAGAAGCTTTCTGAGAAACTGCTCTGTGTTCTGTTAATTCATCTCACAGAGTTACATCTTTCCCTTCAAGAAGCCCTTCGCTAAGGCTGTTCTTGTGGAATTGGCAAAGGGATATTTGGAAGCCCATAGAGGGCTATGGTGAAAAAGGAAATATCTTCCGTTGAAAACTGGAAAGAAGCTTTCTGAGAAACTGCTCTGTGTTCTGTTACTTCATCTCACAGAGTTACATCTTTCCCTTCAAGAAGCCTTTCGCTAAGGCTGTTCTTGTGGAATTGGCAAAGGGATATTTGGAAGCCCATAGAGGGCTATGGTGAGAAAGGAAATATCTTCCGTTCAAAACTGGAAAGAAGCTTTCTGAGAAACTGCTCTGTGTTCTGTTAATTCATCTCACAGAGTTACATCTTTCCCTTCAAGAAGCCTTTGGCTAAGGCTGTTCTCGTGGAATTGGCAAAGGGATATTTGGAACCCCTAGAGGGCTATGGTGAAAAAGGAAATATCTTCCGTTCAAAACTGGAAAGAAGCTTTCTGAGAAACTGTTCTATGTTCTGTTAATTCACCTCACAGAGTTACATCTTTCCCTTCAAGAAGCCTTTCGCTAAGGCTGTTCTTGTGGAATTGGCAAAGGGATATTTGGAAGCCCATAGAGGGCTATGGTGAAAAAGGAAATATCTTCCGTTGAGAACTGGAAAGAAGCTTTCTGAGAAACTGCTCTGTGTTCTGTTAATTCATCTCACAGAGTTACATCTATCCCTTCAAGAAGCCTTTCGCTAAGGCTGTTATTTTGCAAATGGCAAAGGGATATTTGGAAGCCCTTAGAGGGCTATGGTGAAAAAGGAAATATCTTCCGTTCAAAACTGGAAAGAAGCTTTCTGAGAAACTGCTCTCTGTTCTGTTACTTCATCTCACAGAGTTACATCTTTTCCTTCAAGAAGCCTTTCGCTAAGGCTGTTCTTGTGGAATTGGCAAAGGGATATTTGGAAGCCCATAGAGGGCTATGGTGAGAAAGGAAATATCTTCCGTTCAAAACTGGAAAGAAGCTTTCTGAGAAACTGCTCTGTGTTCTGTTAATTCATCTCACAGAGTTACATCTTTCCCTTCAAGAAGCCCTTCGCTAAGGCTGTTCTTGTGGAATTGGCAAAGGGATATTTGGAAGCCCATAGAGGGCTATGGTGAAAAAGGAAATATCTTCCGTTGAAAACTGGAAAGAAGCTTTCTGAGAAACTGCTCTGTGTTCTGTTACTTCATCTCACAGAGTTACATCTTTCCCTTCAAGAAGCCTTTCGCTAAGGCTGTTCTTGTGGAATTGGCAAAGGGATATTTGGAAGCCCATAGAGGGCTATGGTGAAAAAGGAAATATCTTCCGTTCAAAACTGGAAAGAAGCTTTCTGAGAAACTGCTCTGTGTTCTGTTAATTCATCTCACAGAGTTACATCTTTCCCTTCAAGAAGCCTTTGGCTAAGGCTGTTCTCGTGGAATTGGCAAAGGGATATTTGGAAGCCCATAGAGGGCTATGGTGAAAAAGGAAATATCTTCCGTTCAAAACTGGAAAGAAGCTTTCTGAGAAACTGCTCTGTGTTCTGTTAATTCATCTCACAGAGTTACATCTTTCCCTTCAAGAAGCCTTTCGCTAAGGCTGTTCTTGTGGAATTGGCAAAGGGATATTTGGAAGCCCATAGAGGGCTATGGTGAAAAAGGAAATATCTTCCGTTGAAAACTGGAAAGAAGCTTTCTGAGAAACTGCTCTGTGTTCTGTTAATTCATCTCACAGAGTTACATCTTTCCCTTCAAGAAGCCTTTCGCTAAGGCTGTTCTTGTGGAATTGGCAAAGGGATATTTGGAAGCCCATAGAGGGCTATGGAGAAAAAGGAAATATCTTCCGTTGAAAACTGGAAAGAAGCTTTCTGAGAAACTGCTCTGTGTTCTGTTAATTCATCTCACAGAGTTACATCTTTCCCTTCAAGAAGCCTTTTGCTAAGGCTGTTCTTGTGGAATTGGCAAAGGGATATTTGGAAGCCCATAGAGGGCTATGGTGAAAAAGGAAATATCTTCCCTTCAAAACTGGAAAAAAGCTTTCTGAGAAACTGCTCTGTGTTCTGTTAATTCATCTCACAGTGTTACATCTTTCCCTTCAAGAAGCCTTTCGCTAAGGCTGTTCTTGTGGAACTGGCAAAGGGATATTTGGAAGCCCATAGAGGGCTATGCTGAAAAAGAAAATATCTTCAGTTGAAAACTGGAAAGAAGCTTTCTGAGAAACTGCTCTGTGTTCTGTCAATTCATCTCACAGGGTTACATCTTTCCCTTCAAGAAGCATTTCGCTAAGGCTGTTCTTGTGGAATTGGCAAAGGGATATTTGGAAGCCCATAGAGGGCTATGGTGAAAAAGGAAATATCTTCCGTTGACAACTGGAAAGAAGCTTTCTGAGAAACTGCTCGGTGTTCTGTTAATTCATCTCACAGAGTTACATCTTTCTCTTCAAGAAGCCTTTGGCTAAGGCTCTTCTCGTGGAATTGGCAAAGGGATATTTGGAAGCCCATAGAGGGCTATGGTGAAAAAGGAAATATCTTCCGTTCAAAACTGGAAAGAAGCTTTCTGAGAAACTGTTCTATGTTCTGTTAATTCACCTCACAGAGTTACATCTTTCCCTTCAAGAAGCCTTTCGCTAAGGCTGTTCTTGTGGAATTGGCAAAGGGATATTTGGAAGCCCATAGAGGGCTATGGTGAAAAAGGAAATATCTTCCGTTGAAAACTGGAAAGAAGCTTTCTGAGAAACTGCTCTGTGTTCTGTTAATTCATCTCACAGAGTTACATCTTTCCCTTCAAGAAGCCTTTCGCTAAGGCAGTTCTTGTGGAATTGGCAAAGGGATATTTGGAAGCCCATAGAGGGCTATGGTGAAAAAGGAAATATCTTCCGTTTAAAACTGGAAAGAAGCTTTCTGAGAAACTGCTCTGTGTTCTGTTAATTCATCTCACAGAGTTACATCTTTCCCTTCAAGAAGCCTTTCGCTAAGGCTGTTCTTGTGGAATTGGCAAAGGGATATTTGGAAGCCCATAGAGGGCTATGGTGAAAAAGGAAATATCTTCCGTTCAAAACTGGAAAGAAGCTTTCTGAGAAACTGCTCTGTGTTCTGTTAATTCATCTCACAGAGTTACATCTTTCCCTTCAAGAAGCCTTTCGCTAAGGCTGTTCTTGTGGAATTGGCAAAGGGATATTTGGAAACCCGTAGAGGGCTATGGTGAAAAAGGAAATATCTTCCCTTCAAAACTGGAAAAAAGCTTTCTGAGAAACTGCTCTGTGTTCTGTTAATTCATCTCACAGAGTTACATCTTTCCCTTCAAGAAGCCTTTCGCTAAGGCTGTTCTTGTGGAATTGGCAAAGGGATATTTGGAAGCCCATAGAGGGCTATGGTGAAAAAGGAAATATCTTCCCTTCAAAACTGGAAAAAAGCTTTCTGAGAAACTGCTCCGTGTTCTGTTAATTCATCTCACAGAGTTACATCTTTCCCTTCAAGAAGCCTTTCGCTAAGGCTGTTCTTGTGGAATTGGCAAAGGGATATTTGGAAGCCCATAGAGGGCTATGGTGAAAAAGGAAATATCTTCCGTTCAAAACTGGAAAGAAGCTTTCTGATAAACTGCTCTGTGTTCTGTTAATTCATCTCACAGGGTGACATCTTTTCCTTCAAGAAGCCTTTCGCTAAGGCTGTTCTTGTGGAATTGGCAAAGGGATATTTGGAAGCCCGTAGAGGGCTATGGTGAAAACGGACATATCTTCCGTTCAAAACTGGAAAGAAGCTTTCTGAGAAACTGCTCTGTGTACTGTTAATTCATCTCACAGAGTTACATCTTTCCCTTCAAGAAGCCTTTCGCTAAGTCTGTTCTTGTGGAATTGGCAAAGGGATATTTGGAAGCCCATAGAGGGCTATGGTGAAAAAGGAAATATCTTCCGTTTAAAACTCGAAAAAAGCTTTTTGAGAAACTGCTCTGTGTTCTGCTAATGCATCTCACAGAGTTACATCTTTCCCTTCAAGAAGTCTTTCGCTAAGGCTGTTCTTGTGGAATTGGCAAAGGGATGTTTGGAAGACCATAGTGGGCTATGGTGAAAAAGGAAAAATCTTCCGTTCAAAACTGGAAAGAAGCTTTCTGAGAAACTGCTCGGTGTTCTGTTAATTCATCTCACAGAGTTACATCTTTCCCTTCAAGAAGCCTTTGGCTAAGGCTGTTCTCGTGGAATTGGCAAAGGGATATTTGGAAGCCCATAGAGGGCTATGGTGAAAAAGGAAATATCTTCCGTTCAAAACTGGAAAGAAGCTTTCTGAGAAACTGCTCTGTGTTCTGTTAATTCATCTCACAGAGTTACATCTTTCCCTTCAAGAAGCCTTTCGCTAAGGCTGTTCTTGTGGAATTGGCAAAGGGATATTTGGAAGCCCATAGAGGGCTATGGTGAAAAAGGAAATATCTTCGGTTCAAAACTGGAAAGAAGCTTTCTGAGAAACTGCTCTGTGTTCTGTTAATTCATCTCACAGAGTTACATCTTTCCCTTCAAGAAGCCTTTCGCTAAGGCTGTTCTTGTGGAATTGGCAAAGGGATATTTGGAAGCCCATAGAGGGCTATGGTGAAAAAGGAAATATCTTCCGTTCAAAACTGGAAAGAAGCTTTCTGAGAAACTGCTCTGTGTTCTGTTCATTCATCTCACAGAGTTACATCTTTCCCTTCAAGAAGCCTTTCGCTAAGGCTGTTCTTGTGGAATTGGCAAAGGGATATTTGGAAGCCCATAGAGGGCTATGGTGAAAAAGGAAATATCTTCCGTTCAAAACTGGAAAGAAGCTTTCTGAGAAACTGCTCTGTGTTCTGTCAATTCATCTCACAGGGTTACATCTTTTCCTTCAAGAAGCCTTTCGCTAAGACTGTTCTTGTGGAATTGGCAAAGGGATATTTGGAAGCCCATAGAGGGCTATGGTGAAAAAGGACATATCTTCCGTTCAAAACTGGAAAGAAGCTTTCTGAGAAACTGCTCTGTGTTCTGTTAATTCATCTCACAGAGTTACATCTTTCCCTTCAAGAAGCCTTTCGCTAAGGCTGTTCTTGTGGAATTGGCAAAGGGATATTTGGAAGCCCATAGAGGGCTATGGTGAAAAAGGAAATATCTTCCGTTCAAAACTGGAAAGAAGCTTTCTGAGAAACTGCTCTGTGTTCTGCTAATGCAACTCACAGAGTTACATCTTTCCCTTCAAGAAGCCTTTCGCTAAGGCTGTTCTTGTGGAATTGGCAAAGGGATGTTTGGAAGACCATAGAGGACTATGGTGAAAATGGAAAAATCTTCCGTTCAAAACTGGAAAGAAGCTTTCTGAGAAACTGCTCGGTGTTCTGTTAATTCATCTCACAGAGTTACATCTTTCCCTTCAAGAAGCCTTTGGCTAAGGCTGTTCTCGTGGAATTGGCAAAGGGATATTTGGAACCCCTAGAGGGCTATGGTGAAAAAGGAAATATCTTCCGTTCAAAACTGGAAAGAAGCTTTCTGAGAAACTGTTCTATGTTCTGTTAATTCACCTCACAGAGTTACATCTTTCCCTTCAAGAAGCCTTTCGCTAAGGCTGTTCTTGTGGAATTGGCAAAGGGATATTTGGAAGCCCATAGAGGGCTATGGTGAAAAAGGAAATATCTTCCGTTGAGAACTGGAAAGAAGCTTTCTGAGAAACTGCTCTGTGTTCTGTTAATTCATCTCACAGAGTTACATCTATCCCTTCAAGAAGCCTTTCGCTAAGGCTGTTATTTTGCAAATGGCAAAGGGATATTTGGAAGCCCTTAGAGGGCTATGGTGAAAAAGGAAATATCTTCCGTTCAAAACTGGAAAGAAGCTTTCTGAGAAACTGCTCTGTGTTCTTTTAATTCATCTCACAGATTTACATCTTTCCCTTCAAGAAGCCTTTCGCTAAGGCTGTTCTTGTGGAATTGGCAAAGGGATATTTGGAAGCCCATAGAGGGCTATGGTGAAAAAGGAAATATCTTCCGTTCAAAACTGGAAAGAAGCTTTCTGAGAAACTGCTCTGTGTTCTGTTAATTCATCTCACAGAGTTACATCTTTCCCTTCAAGAAGCCTTTCGCTAAGGCTGTTCTTGTGGAATTGGCAAAGGGATATTTGGAAGCCCATAGAGGGCTACGGTGAAAAAGGAAATATCTTCCCTTCAAAACTGGAAAAAAGCTTTCTGAGAAACGGCTCTGTGTTCTGTTAATTCATCTCACAGTGTTACATCTTTCCCTTCAAGAAGCCTTTCGCTAAGGCTGTTCTTGTGGAATTGGCAAAGGGATATTTGGAAGCCCATAGAGGGCTATTGTGAAAAAGGAAATATCTTCCGTTCAAAACTGGAAAGAAGCTTTCTGAGAAACTGCTCTCTGTTCTGTTACTTCATCTCACAGAGTTACATCTTTTCCTTCAAGAAGCCTTTCGCTAAGGCTGTTCTTGTGGAATTGGCAAAGGGATATTTGGAAGCCCATAGAGGGCTATGGTGAGAAAGGAAATATCTTCCGTTCAAAACTGGAAAGAAGCTTTCTGAGAAACTGCTCTGTGTTCTGTTAATTCATCTCACAGAGTTACATCTTTCCCTTCAAGAAGCCCTTCGCTAAGGCTGTTCTTGTGGAATTGGCAAAGGGATATTTGGAAGCCCATAGAGGGCTATGGTGAAAAAGGAAATATCTTCCGTTGAAAACTGGAAAGAAGCTTTCTGAGAAACTGCTCTGTGTTCTGTTACTTCATCTCACAGAGTTACATCTTTCCCTTCAAGAAGCCTTTCGCTAAGGCTGTTCTTGTGGAATTGGCAAAGGGATATTTGGAAGCCCATAGAGGGCTATGGTGAAAAAGGAAATATCTTCCGTTCAAAACTGGAAAGAAGCTTTCTGAGAAACTGCTCTGTGTTCTGTTAATTCATCTCACAGAGTTACATCTTTCCCTTCAAGAAGCCTTTGGCTAAGGCTGTTCTCGTGGAATTGGCAAAGGGATATTTGGAACCCCTAGAGGGCTATGGTGAAAAAGGAAATATCTTCCGTTCAAAACTGGAAAGAAGCTTTCTGAGAAACTGTTCTATGTTCTGTTAATTCACCTCACAGAGTTACATCTTTCCCTTCAAGAAGCCTTTCGCTAAGGCTGTTCTTGTGGAATTGGCAAAGGGATATTTGGAAGCCCATAGAGGGCTATGGTGAAAAAGGAAATATCTTCCGTTGAGAACTGGAAAGAAGCTTTCTGAGAAACTGCTCTGTGTTCTGTTAATTCATCTCACAGAGTTACATCTATCCCTTCAAGAAGCCTTTCGCTAAGGCTGTTATTTTGCAAATGGCAAAGGGATATTTGGAAGCCCTTAGAGGGCTATGGTGAAAAAGGAAATATCTTCCGTTCAAAACTGGAAAGAAGCTTTCTGAGAAACTGCTCTGTGTTCTTTTAATTCATCTCACAGAGTTACATCTTTCCCTTCAAGAAGCCTTTCGCTAAGGCTGTTCTTGTGGAATTGGCAAAGGGATATTTGGAAGCCCATAGAGGGCTATGGTGAAAAAGGAAATATCTTCCGTTCAAAACTGGAAAGAAGCTTTCTGAGAAACTGCTCTGTGTTCTGTTAATTCATCTCACAGAGTTACATCTTTCCCTTCAAGAAGCCTTTCGCTAAGGCTGTTCTTGTGGAATTGGCAAAGGGATATTTGGAAGCCCATAGAGGGCTACGGTGAAAAAGGAAATATCTTCCCTTCAAAACTGGAAAAAAGCTTTCTGAGAAACGGCTCTGTGTTCTGTTAATTCATCTCACAGTGTTACATCTTTCCCTTCAAGAAGCCTTTCGCTAAGGCTGTTCTTGTGGAATTGGCAAAGGGATATTTGGAAGCCCATAGAGGGCTATTGTGAAAAAGGAAATATCTTCCGTTCAAAACTGGAAAGAAGCTTTCTGAGAAACTGCTCTCTGTTCTGTTACTTCATCTCACAGAGTTACATCTTTTCCTTCAAGAAGCCTTTCGCTAAGGCTGTTCTTGTGGAATTGGCAAAGGGATATTTGGAAGCCCATAGAGGGCTATGGTGAGAAAGGAAATATCTTCCGTTCAAAACTGGAAAGAAGCTTTCTGAGAAACTGCTCTGTG
This sequence comes from Chlorocebus sabaeus, assembly GCF_047675955.1. Classification (NCBI taxonomy): domain Eukaryota; kingdom Metazoa; phylum Chordata; class Mammalia; order Primates; family Cercopithecidae; genus Chlorocebus; species Chlorocebus sabaeus. The sequence goes on along the minus strand of NW_027327653.1, from coordinate 227,452 downwards.
TTCTGTTAATTCATCTCACAGAGTTACATCTTTCCCTTCAAGAAGCCCTTCGCTAAGGCTGTTCTTGTGGAATTGGCAAAGGGATATTTGGAAGCCCATAGAGGGCTATGGTGAAAAAGGAAATATCTTCCGTTGAAAACTGGAAAGAAGCTTTCTGAGAAACTGCTCTGTGTTCTGTTACTTCATCTCACAGAGTTACATCTTTCCCTTCAAGAAGCCTTTCGCTAAGGCTGTTCTTGTGGAATTGGCAAAGGGATATTTGGAAGCCCATAGAGGGCTATGGTGAAAAAGGAAATATCTTCCGTTCAAAACTGGAAAGAAGCTTTCTGAGAAACTGCTCTGTGTTCTGTTAATTCATCTCACAGAGTTACATCTTTCCCTTCAAGAAGCCTTTGGCTAAGGCTGTTCTCGTGGAATTGGCAAAGGGATATTTGGAAGCCCATAGAGGGCTATGGTGAAAAAGGAAATATCTTCCGTTCAAAACTGGAAAGAAGCTTTCTGAGAAACTGCTCTGTGTTCTGTTAATTCATCTCACAGAGTTACATCTTTCCCTTCAAGAAGCCTTTCGCTAAGGCTGTTCTTGTGGAATTGGCAAAGGGATATTTGGAAGCCCATAGAGGGCTATGGTGAAAAAGGAAATATCTTCCGTTGAAAACTGGAAAGAAGCTTTCTGAGAAACTGCTCTGTGTTCTGTTAATTCATCTCACAGAGTTACATCTTTCCCTTCAAGAAGCCTTTCGCTAAGGCTGTTCTTGTGGAATTGGCAAAGGGATATTTGGAAGCCCATAGAGGGCTATGGAGAAAAAGGAAATATCTTCCGTTGAAAACTGGAAAGAAGCTTTCTGAGAAACTGCTCTGTGTTCTGTTAATTCATCTCACAGAGTTACATCTTTTCCTTCAAGAAGCCTTTTGCTAAGGCTGTTCTTGTGGAATTGGCAAAGGGATATTTGGAAGCCCATAGAGGGCTATGGTGAAAAAGGAAATATCTTCCCTTCAAAACTGGAAAAAAGCTTTCTGAGAAACTGCTCTGTGTTCTGTTAATTCATCTCACAGTGTTACATCTTTCCCTTCAAGAAGCCTTTCGCTAAGGCTGTTCTTGTGGAACTGGCAAAGGGATATTTGGAAGCCCATAGAGGGCTATGGTGAAAAAGAAAATATCTTCAGTTGAAAACTGGAAAGAAGCTTTCTGAGAAACTGCTCTGTGTTCTGTCAATTCATCTCACAGGGTTACATCTTTCCCTTCAAGAAGCATTTCGCTAAGGCTGTTCTTGTGGAATTGGCAAAGGGATATTTGGAAGCCCATAGAGGGCTATGGTGAAAAAGGAAATATCTTCCGTTGACAACTGGAAAGAAGCTTTCTGAGAAACTGCTCGGTGTTCTGTTAATTCATCTCACAGAGTTACATCTTTCTCTTCAAGAAGCCTTTGGCTAAGGCTCTTCTCGTGGAATTGGCAAAGGGATATTTGGAAGCCCATAGAGGGCTATGGTGAAAAAGGAAATATCTTCCGTTCAAAACTGGAAAGAAGCTTTCTGAGAAACTGTTCTATGTTCTGTTAATTCACCTCACAGAGTTACATCTTTCCCTTCAAGAAGCCTTTCGCTAAGGCTGTTCTTATGGAATTGGCAAAGGGATATTTGGAAGCCCATAGAGGGCTATGGTGAAAAAGGAAATATCTTCCGTTGACAACTGGAAAGAAGCTTTCTGAGAAACTGCTCTGTGTTCTGTTAATTCATCTCACAGAGTTACATCTTTCCCTTCAAGAAGCCTTTCGCTAAGGCTGTTCTTGTGGAATTGGCAAAGGGATATTTGGAAACCCGTAGAGGGCTATGGTGAAAAAGGAAATATCTTCCCTTCAAAACTGGAAAAAAGCTTTCTGAGAAACTGCTCTGTGTTCTGTTAATTCATCTCACAGAGTTACATCTTTCCCTTCAAGAAGCCTTTCGCTAAGGCTGTTCTTGTGGAATTGGCAAAGGGATATTTGGAAGCCCATAGAGGGCTATGGTGAAAAAGGAAATATCTTCCCTTCAAAACTGGAAAAAAGCTTTCTGAGAAACTGCTCCGTGTTCTGTTAATTCATCTCACAGAGTTACATCTTTCCCTTCAAGAAGCCTTTCGCTAAGGCTGTTCTTGTGGAATTGGCAAAGGGATATTTGGAAGCCCATAGAGGGCTATGGTGAAAAAGGAAATATCTTCCGTTCAAAACTGGAAAGAAGCTTTCTGATAAACTGCTCTGTGTTCTGTTAATTCATCTCACAGGGTGACATCTTTTCCTTCAAGAAGCCTTTCGCTAAGGCTGTTCTTGTGGAATTGGCAAAGGGATATTTGGAAGCCCGTAGAGAGCTATGGTGAAAAAGGACATATCTTCCGTTCAAAACTGGAAAGAAGCTTTCTGAGAAACTACTCTGTGTACTGTTAATTCATCTCACAGAGTTACATCTTTCCCTTCAAGAAGCCTTTCGCTAAGGCTGTTCTTGTGGAATTGGCAAAGGGATATTTGGAAGCCCATAGAGGGCTATGGTGAAAAAGGAAATATCTTCCGTTTAAAACTCGAAAAAAGCTTTTTGAGAAACTGCTCTGTGTTCTGCTAATGCATCTCACAGAGTTACATCTTTCCCTTCAAGAAGTCTTTCGCTAAGGCTGTTCTTGTGGAATTGGCAAAGGGATGTTTGGAAGACCATAGAGGGCTATGGTGAAAAAGGAAAAATCTTCCGTTCAAAACTGGAAAGAAGCTTTCTGAGAGACTGCTCGGTGTTCTGTTAATTCATCTCACAGAGTTACATCTTTCCCTTCAAGAAGCCTTTGGCTAAGGCTGTTCTCGTGGAATTGGCAAAGGGATATTTGGAAGCCCATAGAGGGCTATGGTGAAAAAGGAAATATCTTCCGTTCAAAACTGGAAAGAAGCTTTCTGAGAAACTGCTCTGTGTTCTGTTAATTCATCTCACAGAGTTACATCTTTCCCTTCAAGAAGCGTTTCGCTAAGGCTGTTCTTGTGGAATTGGCAAAGGGATATTTGGAAGCCCATAGAGGGCTATGGTGAAAAAGGAAATATCTTCGGTTCAAAACTGGAAAGAAGCTTTCTGAGAAACTGCTCTTTGTTCTGTTAATTCATCTCACAGAGTTACATCTTTCTCTTCAAGAAGCCTTTCGCTAAGGCTGTTCTTGTGGAATTGGCAAAGGGATATTTGGAAGCCCATAGAGGGCTATGGTGAAAAAGGAAATATCTTTCGTTCAAAACTGGAAAGAAGCTTTCGGAGAAACTGCTCTGTGTTCTGTTAATTCATCTCACAGAGTTACATCTTTTCCTTCAAGAAGCCTTTCGCTAAGGCTGTTCTTGTGGAATTGGCAAAGGGATATTTGGAAGCCCATAGAGGGCCATGGTGAAAAAGGAAATATCTTCCGTTCAAAACTGGAAAGAAGCTTTCTGAGAAACTGCTCTGTGTTCTGTTAATTCATCCCACAGAGTTACATCTTTCCCTTCAAGAAGCCTTTCGCTAAGGCTGTTCTTGTGGAATTGGCAAAGGGATATTTGGAAGCCCATAGAGGGCTATGGTGAAAAAGGAAATATCTTCCGTTTAAAACAGGAAAGAAGCTTTCTGAGAAACTGCTCTGTGTCCTGTTAATTCATCTCACAGAGTTACATCTTTCCCTTCAAGAAGCCTTTCGCTAAGGCTGTTCTTGTGGAATTGGCAAAGGGATATTTACAAGCCCATAGAGGGCTATGGTGAAAAAGGAAATATCTTCCGTTCAAAACTGGAAAGAAGCTTTCTGAGAAACTGCTCTGTGTTCTGTTAATTCACCTCACAGAGTTACATCTTTCCCTTCCAGAAGCCTTTCGCTAAGGCTGTTATTGTGGAATTGGCAAAGGGATATTTGGAAGCCCATAGAGGGCTATGGTGAAAAAGGAAATACCTTCTGTTCAAAACTGGAAAGAAGCTTTCTGAGAATCTGCTCTGTGTTCTGTTAATTCATCTCACAGAGTTACATCTTTTCCTTCAAGAAGCCTTTCGCTAAGGCTGTTCTTGTGGAATTGGCAAAGGGATATTTGGAAGCCCATAGAGGGCTACTGTGAAAAAGGAAATATCTTCCGTTCAAAACTGGAAAGAAGCTTTCTGAGAAACTGCTCTGTGTTCTGTTAATTCATCTCACAGAGTTACATCTTTCCCTTCAAGAAGCCTTTCGCTAAGGCTGTTCTTGTGGAATTGGCAAAGGGATATTTGGAAGCCCATAGAGGGCTAAGGTGAAAAAGGAAATATCTTCCGTTCAAAACTGGAAAGAAGCTTTCTGAGAAACTGCTCTGTGTTCTGTTAATTCATCTCACAGAGTTACATCTTTCCCTTCAAGAAGCCTTTCGCTAAGGCTGTTCTTGTGGAATTGGCAAAGGGATATTTGGAAGCCCATAGAGGGCTATGGTGAAAAAGGAAATATCTTCCCTTCAAAACTGGAAACAAGCTTTCTTAGAAACTGCTCTGTGTTCTGTTATTTCATCTCACAGAGTTACATCTTTCCCTTCAAGAAGCCTTTCGCTAAGGCTGTTCTTGTGGAATTGGCAAAGGGATATTTGGAAGCCATAGAGGGCTATGGTGAAAAAGGAAATATCTTCCGTTCAAAACTGGAAAGAAGCTTTCTGAGAAACTGCTCTGTGTTCTGTTAATTCATCTCACAGAGTTACATCTTTCCCTTCAGGAGGCCTTTCGCTAAGGCTGTTCTTGTGGAATTGGCAAAGGGATATTTGGAAGCCCATAGAGGGCTATGGTGAAAAAGGAAATATCTTCCGTTCAAAACTGGAAAGAAGCTTTCTGAGAAACTGCTCTGTGTTCTGTTAATTCATCTCACAGAGTTACATCTTTCCCTTCAAGAAGCCTTTCGCTAAGGCTGTTCTTGTGGAATTGGCAAAGGGATATTTGGAAGCCCATAGAGGGCTACGGTGAAAAAGGAAATATCTTCCCTTCAAAACTGGAAAAAAGCTTTCTGAGAAACGGCTCTGTGTTCTGTTAATTCATCTCACAGTGTTACATCTTTCCCTTCAAGAAGCCTTTCGCTAAGGCTGTTATTGTGGAATTGGCAAAGGGATATTTGGAAGCCCATAGAGGGCTATTGTGAAAAAGGAAATATCTTCCGTTCAAAACTGGAAAGAAGCTTTCTGAGAAACTGCTCTCTGTTCTGTTACTTCATCTCACAGAGTTACATCTTTTCCTTCAAGAAGCCTTTCGCTAAGGCTGTTCTTGTGGAATTGGCAAAGGGATATTTGGAAGCCCATAGAGGGCTATGGTGAGAAAGGAAATATCTTCCGTTCAAAACTGGAAAGAAGCTTTCTGAGAAACTACTCTGTGTTCTGTTAATTCATCTCACAGAGTTACATCTTTCCCTTCAAGAAGCCCTTCGCTAAGGCTGTTCTTGTGGAATTGGCAAAGGGATATTTGGAAGCCCATAGAGGGCTATGGTGAAAAAGGAAATATCTTCCGTTGAAAACTGGAAAGAAGCTTTCTGAGAAACTGCTCTGTGTTCTGTTACTTCATCTCACAGAGTTACATCTTTCCCTTCAAGAAGCCTTTCGCTAAGGCTGTTCTTGTGGAATTGGCAAAGGGATATTTGGAAGCCCATAGAGGGCTATGGTGAAAAAGGAAATATCTTCCGTTCAAAACTGGAAAGAAGCTTTCTGAGAAACTGCTCTGTGTTCTGTTAATTCATCTCACAGAGTTACATCTTTCCCTTCAAGAAGCCTTTGGCTAAGGCTGTTCTCGTGGAATTGGCAAAGGGATATTTGGAAGCCCATAGAGGGCTATGGTGAAAAAGGAAATATCTTCCGTTCAAAACTGGAAAGAAGCTTTCTGAGAAACTGTTCTATGTTCTGTTAATTCATCTCACAGAGTTACATCTTTCCCTTCAAGAAGCCTTTCGCTAAGGCTGTTCTTGTGGAATTGGCAAAGGGATATTTGGAAGCCCATAGAGGGCTATGGTGAAAAAGGAAATATCTTCCGTTGACAACTGGAAAGAAGCTTTCTGAGAAACTGCTCTGTGTTCTGTTAATTCATCTCACAGAGTTACATCTTTCCCTTCAAGAAGCCTTTTGCTAAGGCTGTTCTTGTGGAATTGGCAAAGGGATATTTGGAAGCCCATAGAGGGCTATGGTGAGAAAGGAAATATCTTCCCTTCAAAACTGGAAAAAAGCTTTCTGAGAAACTGCTCTGTGTTCTGTTAATTCATCTCACAGTGTTACATCTTCCCTTCAAGAAGCCTTTCGCTAAGGCTGTTCTTGTGGAATTGGCAAAGGGATATTTGGAAGCCCATAGAGGGCTATGGTGAAAAAGAAAATATCTTCAGTTGAAAACTGGAAAGAAGCTTTCTGAGAAACTGCTCTGTGTTCTGTCAATTCATCTCACAGGGTTACATCTTTCCCTTCAAGAAGCATTTCGCTAAGGCTGTTCTTGTGGAATTGGCAAAGGGATATTTGGAAGCCCATAGAGGGCTATGGTGAAAAAGGAAATATCTTCCGTTGACAACTGGAAAGAAGCTTTCTGAGAAACTGCTCGGTGTTCTGTTAATTCATCTCACAGAGTTACATCTTTCCCTGCAAGAAGCCTTTGGCTAAGGCTCTTCTCGTGGAATTGGCAAAGGGATATTTGGAAGCCCATAGAGGGCTATGGTGAAAAAGGAAATATCTTCCGTTCAAAACTGGAAAGAAGCTTTCTGAGAAACTGTTCTATGTTCTGTTAATTCACCTCACAGAGTTACATCTTTCCCTTCAAGAAGCCTTTCGCTAAGGCTGTTCTTGTGGAATTGGCAAAGGGATATTTGGAAGCCCATAGAGGGCTATGGTGAAAAAGGAAATATCTTCCGTTGAAAACTGGAAAGAAGCTTTCTGAGAAACTACTCTGTGTTCTGTTAATTCATCTCACAGAGTTACATCTTTCCCTTCAAGAAGCCTTTCGCTAAGGCTGTTCTTGTGGAATTGGCAAAGGGATATTTGGAAGCCCATAGAGGGCTATGGTGAAAAAGGAAATATCTTTCGTTCAAAACTGGAAAGAAGCTTTCGGAGAAACTGCTCTGTGTTCTGTTAATTCATCTCACAGAGTTACATCTTTTCCTTCAAGAAGCCTTTCGCTAAGGCTGTTCTTGTGGAATTGGCAAAGGGATATTTGGAAGCCCATAGAGGGCTATGGTGAAAAAGGAAATATCTTCCGTTCAAAACTGGAAAGAAGCTTTCTGAGAAACTGCTCTGTGTTCTGTTAATTCATCTCACAGAGTTACATCTTTCCCTTCAAGAAGCCTTTCGCTAAGGCTGTTCTTGTGGAATTGGCAAAGGGATATTTGGAAGCCCATAGAGGGCTATGGTGAAAAAGGAAATATCTTCCGTTTAAAACAGGAAAGAAGCTTTCTGAGAAACTGCTCTGTGTCCTGTTAATTCATCTCACAGAGTTACATCTTTCCCTTCAAGAAGCCTTTCGCTAAGGCTGTTCTTGTGGAATTGGCAAAGGAATATTTGCAAGCCCATAGAGGGCTATGGTGAAAAAGGAAATATCTTCCGTTCAAAACTGGAAAGAAGCTTTCTGAGAAACTGCTCTGTGTTCTGTTAATTCATCTCACAGAGTTACATCTTTCCCTACCAGAAGCCTTTCGCTAAGGCTGTTATTGTGGAATTGGCAAAGGGATATTTGGAAGCCCATAGAGGGCTATGGTGAAAAAGGAAATACCTTCTGTTCAAAACTGGAAAGAAGCTTTCTGAGAATCTGCTCTGTGTTCTCTTAATTCATCTCACAGAGTTACATCTTTCCCTTCAAGAAGCCTTTCGCTAAGGCTGTTCTTGTGGAATTGGCAAAGGGATATTTGGAAGCCCATAGAGGGCTATTGTGAAAAAGGAAATATCTTCCGTTCAAAACTGGAAAGAAGCTTTCTGAGAAACTGCTCTGTGTTCTGTTAATTCATCTCACAGAGTTACATCTTTCCCTTCAAGAAGCCTTTCGCTAAGGCTGTTCTTGTGGAATTGGCAAAGGGATATTTGGAAGCCCATAGAGGGCTAAGGTGAAAAAGGAAATATCTTCCGTTCAAAACTGGAAAGAAGCTTTCTGAGAAACTGCTCTGTGTTCTGTTAATTCATCTCACAGAGTTACATCTTTCCCTTCAAGAAGCCTTTCGCTAAGGCTGTTCTTGTGGAATTGGCAAAGGGATATTTGGAAGCCCATAGAGGGCTATGGTGAAAAAGGAAATATCTTCCGTTCAAAACTGGAAAGAAGCTTTCTGAGAATCTGCTCTGTGTTCTGTTAATTCATCTCACAGTGTTACATCTTACCCTTCAAGAAGCCTTTCGCTAAGGCTGTTCTTGTGGAATTGGCAGAGGGATATTTGGAATCCCATAGAGGGCTATGGTGAAAAAGGAAATATCTTCCGTTCAAAACTGGAAAGAAGCTTTCTGAGAAACTGCTCTGTGTTCTATTAATTCATCTCACAGAGTTACATCTTTCCCTTCAAGAAGTCTTTCGCTAAGGCTGTTCTTGTGGAATTGGCAAAGGGATATTTGGAAGCCCATAGAGGGCTATGGTGAAAAAGGAAATGTCTTCCGTTGAAAACTGGAAAGAAGCTTTCTGAGAAACTGCTCTGTGTTCTGTTAATTCATCTCACAGAGTTACATCTATCCCTTCAAGAAACCTTTCGCTAAGGCTGTTCTTTTGCAAATGGCAAAGGGATATTTGGAAGCCCTTAGAGGGCTATGGTGAAAAAGGAAATATCTTCGTTCAAAACTGGAAAGAAGCTTTCTGAGAAACTGTTCTATGTTCTGTTAATTCATCTCACAGAGTTACATCTTTCCCTTCAAGAAGCCTTTCGCTAAGGCTGTTCTTGTGGAATTGGCAAAGGGATATTTGGAAGCCCATAGAGGGCTATGGTGAAAAAGGAAATATCTTCCGTTCAAAACTGGAAAGAAGCTTTCTGAGAAACTGCTCTGTGTTCTGTTAATTCATCTCACAGAGTTACATCTTTCCTTTCAAGAAGCCTTTCGCTAAGGCTGTTCTTGTGGAATTGTCAAAGGGATATTTGGAAGCCCATAGAGGGCTATGGTGAAAAAGGAAATATCTTCGGTTCAAAACTGGAAAGAAGCTTTCTGAGAAACTGCTCTGTGTTCTGTTAATTCATCTCACAGAGTTACATCTTTCTCTTCAAGAAGCCTTTCGCTAAGGCTGTTCTTGTGGAATTGGCAAAGGGATATTTGGAAGCCCATAGAGGGCTATGGTGAAAAAGGAAATATCTTTCGTTCAAAACTGGAAAGAAGCTTTCGGAGAAACTGCTCTGTGTTCTGTTAATTCATCTCACAGAGTTACATCTTTTCCTTCAAGAAGCCTTTCGCTAAGGCTGTTCTTGTGGAATTGGCAAAGGGATATTTGGAAGCCCATAGAGGGCTATGGTGAAAAAGGAAATATCTTCCGTTCAAAACTGGAAAGAAGCTTTCTGAGAAACTGCTCTGTGTTCTGTTAATTCATCTCACAGAGTTACATCTTTCCCTTCAAGAAGCCTTTCGCTAAGGCTGTTCTTGTGGAATTGGCAAAGGGATATTTGGAAGCCCATAGAGGGCTATGGTGAAAAAGGAAATATCTTCCGTTTAAAACAGGAAAGAAGCTTTCTGAGAAACTGCTCTGTGTCCTGTTAATTCATCTCACAGAGTTACATCTTTCCCTTCAAGAAGCCTTTCGCTAAGGCTGTTCTTGTGGAATTGGCAAAGGAATATTTGCAAGCCCATAGAGGGCTATGGTGAAAAAGGAAATATCTTCCGTTCAAAACTGGAAAGAAGCTTTCTGAGAAACTGCTCTGTGTTCTGTTAATTCATCTCACAGAGTTACATCTTTCCCTTCCAGAAGCCTTTCGCTAAGGCTGTTCTTGTGGAATTGGCAAAGGGATATTTGGAAGCCCATAGAGGGCTATGGTGAAAAAGGAAATACCTTCTGTTCAAAACTGGAAAGAAGCTTTCTGAGAATCTGCTCTGTGTTCTGTTAATTCATCTCACAGAGTTACATCTTTCCCTTCAAGAAGCCTTTCGCTAAGGCTGTTCTTGTGGAATTGGCAAAGGGATATTTGGAAGCCCATAGAGGGCTACGGTGAAAAAGGAAATATCTTCCCTTCAAAACTGGAAAAAAGCTTTCTGCGAAACGGCTCTGTGTTCTGTTAATTCATCTCACAGTGTTACATCTTTCCCTTCAAGAAGCCTTTCGCTAAGGCTGTTCTTGTGGAATTGGCAAAGGGATATTTGGAAGCCCATAGAGGGCTATTGTGAAAAAGGAAATATCTTCCGTTCAAAACTGGAAAGAAGCTTTCTGAGAAACTGCTCTCTGTTCTGTTACTTCATCTCACAGAGTTACATCTTTTCCTTCAAGAAGCCTTTCGCTAAGGCTGTTCTTGTGGAATTGGCAAAGGGATATTTGGAAGCCCATAGAGGGCTATGGTGAGAAAGGAAATATCTTCCGTTCAAAACTGGAAAGAAGCTTTCTGAGAAACTACTCTGTGTTCTGTTAATTCATCTCACAGAGTTACATCTTTCCCTTCAAGAAGCCCTTCGCTAAGGCTGTTCTTGTGGAATTGGCAAAGGGATATTTGGAAGCCCATAGAGGGCTATGGTGAAAAAGGAAATATCTTCCGTTGAAAACTGGAAAGAAGCTTTCTGAGAAACTGCTCTGTGTTCTGTTACTTCATCTCACAGAGTTACATCTTTCCCTTCAAGAAGCCTTTCGCTAAGGCTGTTCTTGTGGAATTGGCAAAGGGATATTTGGAAGCCCATAGAGGGCTATGGTGAAAAAGGAAATATCTTCCGTTCAAAACTGGAAAGAAGCTTTCTGAGAAACTGCTCTGTGTTCTGTTAATTCATCTCACAGAGTTACATCTTTCCCTTCAAGAAGCCTTTGGCTAAGGCTGTTCTCGTGGAATTGGCAAAGGGATATTTGGAAGCCCATAGAGGGCTATGGTGAAAAAGGAAATATCTTCCGTTCAAAATTGGAAAGAAGCTTTCTGAGAAACTGTTCTATGTTCTGTTAATTCATCTCACAGAGTTACATCTTTCCCTTCAAGAAGCCTTTCGCTAAGGCTGTTCTTGTGGAATTGGCAAAGGGATATTTGGAAGCCCATAGAGGGCTATGGTGAAAAAGGAAATATCTTCCGTTGACAACTGGAAAGAAGCTTTCTGAGAAACTGCTCTGTGTTCTGTTAATTCATCTCACAGAGTTACATCTTTCCCTTCAAGAAGCCTTTTGCTAAGGCTGTTCTTGTGGAATTGGCAAAGGGATATTTGGAAGCCCATAGAGGGCTATGGTGAGAAAGGAAATATCTTCCCTTCAAAACTGGAAAAAAGCTTTCTGAGAAACTGCTCTGTGTTCTGTTAATTCATCTCACAGTGTTACATCTTCCCTTCAAGAAGCCTTTCGCTAAGGCTGTTCTTGTGGAATTGGCAAAGGGATATTTGGAAGCCCATAGAGGGCTATGGTGAAAAAGAAAATATCTTCAGTTGAAAACTGGAAAGAAGCTTTCTGAGAAACTGCTCTGTGTTCTGTCAATTCATCTCACAGGGTTACATCTTTCCCTTCAAGAAGCCTTTCGCTAAGGCTGTTCTTGTGGAATTGGCAAAGGGATATTTGGAAGCCCATAGAGGGCTATGGTGAAAAAGGAAATATCTTCCGTTGACAACTGGAAAGAAGCTTTCTGAGAAACTGCTCGGTGTTCTGTTAATTCATCTCACAGAGTTACATCTTTCCCTTCAAGAAGCCTTTGGCTAAGGCTCTTCTCGTGGAATTGGCAAAGGGATATTTGGAAGCCCATAGAGGGCTATGGTGAAAAAGGAAATATCTTCCGTTCAAAACTGGAAAGAAGCTTTCTGAGAAACTGTTCTATGTTCTGTTAATTCACCTCACAGAGTTACATCTTTCCCTTCAAGAAGCCTTTCGCTAAGGCTGTTCTTGTGGAATTGGCAAAGGGATATTTGGAAGCCCATAGAGGGCTATGGTGAAAAAGGAAATATCTTCCGTTGAGAACTGGAAAGAAGCTTTCTGAGAAACTGCTCTGTGTTCTGTTAATTCATCTCACAGAGTTACATCTTTCCCTTCAAGAAGCCTTTCGCTAAGGCTGTTCTTGTGGAATTGGCAAAGGGATATTTGGAAGCCCATAGAGGGCTATGGTGAAAAAGGAAATATCTTTCGTTCAAAACTGGACAGAAGCTTTCGCAGAAACTGCTCTGTGTTCTGTTAATTCATCTCACAGAGTTACGTCTTTTCCTTCAAGAAGCCTTTCGCTAAGGCTGTTCTTGTGGAATTGGCAAAGGGATATTTGGAAGCCCATAGAGGGCTATGGTGAAAAAGGAAATATCTTCCGTTCAAAACTGGAAAGAAGCTTTCTGAGAAACTGCTCTGTGTTCTGTTAATTCATCTCACAGAGTTACATCTTTCCCTTCAAGAAGCCTTTCGCTAAGGCTGTTCTTGTGGAATTGGCAAAGGGATATTTGGAAGCCCATAGAGGGCTATGGTGAAAAAGGAAATATCTTCCGTTTAAAACAGGAAAGAAGCTTTCTGAGAAACTGCTCTGTGTCCTGTTAATTCATCTCACAGAGTTACATCTTTCCCTTCAAGAAGCCTTTCGCTAAGGCTGTTCTTGTGGAATTGGCAAAGGAATATTTGCAAGCCCATAGAGGGCTATGGTGAAAAAGGAAATATCTTCCGTTCAAAACTGGAAAGAAGCTTTCTGAGAAACTGCTCTGTGTTCTGTTAATTCATCTCACAGAGTTACATCTTTCCCTTCAAGAAGCCTTTCGCTAAGGCTGTTCTTGTGGAATTGGCAAAGGGATATTTGGAAGCCCATAGAGGGCTAAGGTGAAAAAGGAAATATCTTCCGTTCAAAACTGGAAAGAAGCTTTCTGAGAAACTGCTCTGTGTTCTGTTAATTCATCTCACAGAGTTACATCTTTCCCTTCAAGAAGCCTTTCGCTAAGGCTGTTCTTGTGGAATTGGCAAAGGGATATTTGGAAGCCCATAGAGGGCTATGGTGAAAAAGGAAATATCTTCCGTTCAAAACTGGAAAGAAGCTTTCTGAGAATCTGCTCTGTGTTCTGTTAATTCATCTCACAGTGTTACATCTTTCCCTTCAAGAAGCCTTTCGCTAAGGCTGTTCTTGTGGAATTGGCAAAGGGATATTTGGAAGCCCATAGAGGGCTATGGTGAAAAAGGAAATATCTTCCGTTCAAAACTGGAAAGAAGCTTTCTGAGAAACTGCTCTGTGTTCTATTAATTCATCTCACAGAGTTACATCTTTCCCTTCAAGAAGTCTTTCGCTAAGGCTGTTCTTGTGGAATTGGCAAAGGGATATTTGGAAGCCCATAGAGGGCTATGGTGAAAAAGGAAATGTCTTCCGTTGAAAACTGGAAAGAAGCTTTCTGAGAAACTGCTCTGTGTTCTGTTAATTCATCTCACAGAGTTACATCTATCCCTTCAAGAAACCTTTCGCTAAGGCTGTTCTTTTGCAAATGGCAAAGGGATATTTGGAAGCCCTTAGAGGGCTATGGTGAAAAAGGAAATATCTTCGTTCAAAACTGGAAAGAAGCTTTCTGAGAAACTGTTCTATGTTCTGTTAATTCATCTCACAGAGTTACATCTTTCCCTTCAAGAAGCCTTTCGCTAAGGCTGTTCTTGTGGAATTGGCAAAGGGATATTTGGAAGCCCATAGAGGGCTATGGTGAAAAAGGAAATATCTTCCGTTCAAAACTGGAAAGAAGCTTTCTGAGAAACTGCTCTGTGTTCTGTTAATTCATCTCACAGAGTTACATCTTTCCTTTCAAGAAGCCTTTCGCTAAGGCTGTTCTTGTGGAATTGTCAAAGGGATATTTGGAAGCCCATAGAGGGCTATGGTGAAAAAGGAAATATCTTCGGTTCAAAACTGGAAAGAAGCTTTCTGAGAAACTGCTCTGTGTTCTGTTAATTCATCTCACAGAGTTACATCTTTCTCTTCAAGAAGCCTTTCGCTAAGGCTGTTCTTGTGGAATTGGCAAAGGGATATTTGGAAGCCCATAGAGGGCTATGGTGAAAAAGGAAATATCTTTCGTTCAAAACTGGAAAGAAGCTTTCGGAGAAACTGCTCTGTGTTCTGTTAGTTCATCTCACAGAGTTACATCTTTTCCTTCAAGAAGCCTTTCGCTAAGGCTGTTCTTGTGGAATTGGCAAAGGGATATTTGGAAGCCCATAGAGGGCTATGGTGAAAAAGAAAATATCTTCCGTTCAAAACTGGAAAGAAGCTTTCTGAGAAACTGCTCTGTGTTCTGTTAATTCATCTCACAGAGTTACATCTTTCCCTTCAAGAAGCCTTTCGCTAAGGCTGTTCTTGTGGAATTGGCAAAGGGATATTTGGAAGCCCATAGAGGGCTATGGTGAAAAAGGAAATATCTTCCGTTTAAAACAGGAAAGAAGCTTTCTGAGAAACTGCTCTGTGTCCTGTTAATTCATCTCACAGAGTTACATCTTTCCCTTCAAGAAGCCTTTCGCTAAGGCTGTTCTTGTGGAATTGGCAAAGGAATATTTGCAAGCCCATAGAGGGCTATGGTGAAAAAGGAAATATCTTCCGTTCAAAACTGGAAAGAAGCTTTCTGAGAAACTGCTCTGTGTTCTGTTAATTCATCTCACAGAGTTACATCTTTCCCTTCCAGAAGCCTTTCGCTAAGGCTGTTATTGTGGAATTGGCAAAGGGATATTTGGAAGCCCATAGAGGGCTATGGTGAAAAAGGAAATACCTTCTGTTCAAAACTGGAAAGAAGCTTTCTGAGAATCTGCTCTGTGTTCTGTTAATTCATCTCACAGAGTTACATCTTTCCCTTCAAGAAGCCTTTCGCTAAGGCTGTTCTTGTGGAATTGGCAAAGGGATATTTGGAAGCCCATAGAGGGCTATTGTGAAAAAGGAAATATCTTCCGTTCAAAACTGGAAAGAAGCTTTCTGAGAAACTGCTCTGTGTTCTGTTAATTCATCTCACAGAGTTACATCTTTCCCTTCAAGAAGCCTTTCGCTAAGGCTGTTCTTGTGGAATTGGCAAAGGGATATTTGGAAGCCCATAGAGGGCTAAGGTGAAAAAGGAAATATCTTCCGTTCAAAACTGGAAAGAAGCTTTCTGAGAAACTGCTCTGTGTTCTGTTAATTCATCTCACAGAGTTACATCTTTCCCTTCAAGAAGCCTTTCGCTAAGGCTGTTCTTGTGGAATTGGCAAAGGGATATTTGGAAGCCCATAGAGGGCTATGGTGAAAAAGGAAATATCTTCCGTTCAAAACTGGAAAGAAGCTTTCTGAGAATCTGCTCTGTGTTCTGTTAATTCATCTCACAGTGTTACATCTTTCCCTTCAAGAAGCCTTTCGCTAAGGCTGTTCTTGTGGAATTGGCAGAGGGATATTTGGAAGCCCATAGAGGGCTATGGTGAAAAAGGAAATATCTTCCGTTCAAAACTGGAAAGAAGCTTTCTGAGAAACTGCTCTGTGTTCTATTAATTCATCTCACAGAGTTACATCTTTCCCTTCAAGAAGTCTTTCGCTAAGGCTGTTCTTGTGGAATTGGCAAAGGGATATTTGGAAGCCCATAGAGGGCTATGGTGAAAAAGGAAATATCTTCCGTTGAAAACTGGAAAGAAGCTTTCTGAGAAACTGCTCTGTGTTCTGTTAATTCATCTCACAGAGTTACATCTATCCCTTCAAGAAACCTTTCGCTAAGGCTGTTCTTTTGCAAATGGCAAAGGGATATTTGGAAGCCCTTTAGAGGGCTATGGTGAAAAAGGAAATATCTTCGTTCAAAACTGGAAAGAAGCTTTCTGAGAAACTGTTCTATGTTCTGTTAATTCATCTCACAGAGTTACATCTTTCCCTTCAAGAAGCCTTTCGCTAAGGCTGTTCTTGTGGAATTGGCAAAGGGATATTTGGAAGCCCATAGAGGGCTATGGTGAAAAAGGAAATATCTTCCCTTCAAAACTGGAAAAAAGCTTTCTTAGAAACTGCTCTGTGTTCTGTTATTTCATCTCACAGAGTTACATCTTTCCCTTCAAGAAGCCTTTCGCTAAGGCTGTTCTTGTGGAATTGGCAAAGGGATATTTGGAAGCCCATAGAGGGCTATGGTGAAAAAGGAAATATCTTCCGTTCAAAACTGGAAAGAAGCTTTCTGAGAAACAACTGTGTGTTCTGCTAATGCATCTCACAGAGTTACATCTTTCCCTTCAAGAAGTCTTTCGCTAAGGCTGTTCTTGTGGAATTGGCAAAGGGATGTTTGGAAGACCATAGAGGGCTATGGTGAAAAAGGAAAAATCTTCCGTTCAAAACTGGAAAGAAGCTTTCTGAGAAACTGCTCGGTGTTCTGTTAATTCATCTCACAGAGTTACATCTTTCCCTTCAAGAAGCCTTTGGCTAAGGCTGTTCTCGTGGAATTGGCAAAGGGATATTTGGAAGCCCATAGAGGGCTATGGTGAAAAAGGAAATATCTTCCGTTCAAAACTGGAAAGAAGCTTTCTGAGAAACTGTTCTATGTTCTGTTAATTCATCTCACAGAGTTACATCTTTCCCTTCAAGAAGCCTTTCGCTAAGGGTGTTCTTGTGGAATTGGCAAAGGGATATTTGGAAGCCCATAGAGGGCTATGGTGAAAAAGGAAATATCTTCCGTTCAAAACTGGAAAGAAGCTTTCTGAGAAACTGCTCTGTGTTCTGTTAATTCATCTCACAGAGTTACATCTTTCCCTTCAAGAAGCCTTTCGCTAAGGCTGTTCTTGTGGAATTGGCAAAGGGATATTTGGAAGCCCATAGAGGGCTATGGTGAAAAAGGAAATATCTTCCGTTTAAAACAGGAAAGAAGCTTTCTGAGAAACTGCTCTGTGTCCTGTTAATTCATCTCACAGAGTTACATCTTTCCCTTCAAGAAGCCTTTCGCTAAGGCTGTTCTTGTGGAATTGGCAAAGGAATATTTGCAAGCCCATAGAGGGCTATGGTGAAAAAGGAAATATCTTCCGTTCAAAACTGGAAAGAAGCTTTCTGAGAAACTGCTCTGTGTTCTGTTAATTCATCTCACAGAGTTACATCTTTCCCTTCCAGAAGCCTTTCGCTAAGGCTGTTATTGTGGAATTGGCAAAGGGATATTTGGAAGCCCATAGAGGGCTATGGTGAAAAAGGAAATACCTTCTGTTCAAAACTGGAAAGAAGCTTTCTGAGAATCTGCTCTGTGTTCTGTTAATTCATCTCACAGAGTTACATCTTTCCCTTCAAGAAGCCTTTCGCTAAGGCTGTTCTTGTCTAATTGGCAAAGGGATATTTGGAAGCCCATAGAGGGCTATTGTGAAAAAGGAAATATCTTCCGTTCAAAACTGGAAAGAAGCTTTCTGAGAAACTGCTCTGTGTTCTGTTAATTCATCTCACAGAGTTACATCTTTCCCTTCAAGAAGCCTTTCGCTAAGGCTGTTCTTGTGGAATTGGCAAAGGGATATTTGGAAGCCCATAGAGGGCTAAGGTGAAAAAGGAAATATCTTCCGTTCAAAACTGGAAAGAAGCTTTCTGAGAAACTGCTCTGTGTTCTGTTAATTCATCTCACAGAGTTACATCTTTCCCTTCAAGAAGCCTTTCGCTAAGGCTGTTCTTGTGGAATTGGCAAAGGGATATTTGGAAGCCCATAGAGGGCTATGGTGAAAAAGGAAATATCTTCCGTTCAAAACTGGAAAGAAGCTTTCTGAGAATCTGCTCTGTGTTCTGTTAATTCATCTCACAGTGTTACATCTTTCCCTTCAAGAAGCCTTTCGCTAAGGCTGTTCTTGTGGAATTGGCAGAGGGATATTTGGAAGCCCATAGAGGGCTATGGTGAAAAAGGAAATATCTTCCGTTCAAAACTGGAAAGAAGCTTTCTGAGAAACTGCTCTGTGTTCTATTAATTCATCTCACAGAGTTACATCTTTCCCTTCAAGAAGTCTTTCGCTAAGGCTGTTCTTGTGGAATTGGCAAAGGGATATTTGGAAGCCCATAGAGGGCTATGGTGAAAAAGGAAATATCTTCCGTTGAAAACTGGAAAGAAGCTTTCTGAGAAACTGCTCTGTGTTCTGTTAATTCATCTCACAGAGTTACATCTATCCCTTCAAGAAACCTTTCGCTAAGGCTGTTCTTTTGCAAATGGCAAAGGGATATTTGGAAGCCCTTTAGAGGGCTATGGTGAAAAAGGAAATATCTTCGTTCAAAACTGGAAAGAAGCTTTCTGAGAAACTGTTCTATGTTCTGTTAATTCATCTCACAGAGTTACATCTTTCCCTTCAAGAACCCTTTCGCTAAGGCTGTTCTTGTGGAATTGGCAAAGGGATATTTGGAAGCCCATAGAGGGCTATGGTGAAAAAGGAAATATCTTCCCTTCAAAACTGGAAAAAAGCTTTCTTAGAAACTGCTCTGTGTTCTGTTATTTCATCTCACAGAGTTACATCTTTCCCTTCAAGAAGCCTTTCGCTAAGGCTGTTCTTGTGGAATTGGCAAAGGGATATTTGGAAGCCCATAGAGGGCTATGGTGAAAACGGAAATATCTTCCGTTCAAAACTGGAAAGAAGCTTTCTGAGAAACAACTGTGTGTTCTGCTAATGCATCTCACAGAGTTACATCTTTCCCTTCAAGAAGTCTTTCGCTAAGGCTGTTCTTGTGGAATTGGCAAAGGGATGTTTGGAAGACCATAGAGGGCTATGGTGAAAAAGGAAAAATCTTCCGTTCAAAACTGGAAAGAAGCTTTCTGAGAAACTGCTCGGTGTTCTGTTAATTCATCTCACAGAGTTACATCTTTCCCTTCAAGAAGCCTTTGGCTAAGGCTGTTCTCGTGGAATTGGCAAAGGGATATTTGGAAGCCCATAGAGGGCTATGGTGAAAAAGGAAATATCTTCCGTTCAAAACTGGAAAGAAGCTTTCTGAGAAACTGTTCTATGTTCTGTTAATTCATCTCACAGAGTTACATCTTTCCCTTCAAGAAGCCTTTCGCTAAGGCTGTTCTTGTGGAATTGGCAAAGGGATATTTGGAAGCCCCTAGAGGGCTATGGTGAAAAAGGAAATATCTTCCGTTGAAAACTGGAAAGAAGCTTTGTGAGAAACTGCTCTGTGTTCTGTTAATTCATCTCACAGAGTTACATCTTTCCCTTCAAGAAGCCTTTCGCTAAGGCTGTTCTTGTGAAATTGGCAAAGGGATATTTGGAAGCCCATAGAGGGCTATGGTGAAAAAGGAAATATCTTCCGTTTAAAACTGGAAAGAAGCTTTCTGAGAAACTGCTCTGTCTTCTGTGAATTCATCGCACAGAGTTACATCTTTCCCTTCAAGAAGCCTTTCGCTAAGGCTGTTCTTGTGGAATTGGCAAAGGGATATTTGGAAGCCCATAGCCGGCTATGGTGAAAAAGGAAATATCTTCCGTTCAAAACTGGAAAGAAGCTTTCTGAGAAACTGCTCTGTGTTCTGTTAATTCATCTCACAGAGTTACATCTTTCCCTTCAAGAAGCCTTTCGCTAAGGCTGTTCTTGTGGAATTGGCAAAGGGATATTTGGAAGCCCATAGAGGGGTATGGTGAAAAAGGAAATATCTTCCGTTGAAAACTGGAAAGAAGCTTTCTGAGAAACTGCTCTGTGTTCTGCTAATGCATCTCACAGAGTTACATCTTTCCCTTCAAGAAGTCTTTCGCTAAGGCTGTTCTTGTGGAATTGGCAAAGGGATGTTTGGAAGACCATAGAGGGCTATGGTGAAAAAGGAAAAATCTTCCGTTCAAAACTGGATAGAAGCTTTCTGAGAAACTGCTCGGTGTTCTGTTAATTCATCTCACAGAGTTACATCTTTCCCTTCAAGAAGCCTTTGGCTAAGGCTGTTCTCGTGGAATTGGCAAAGGGATATTTGGAAGCCAATAGAGGGCTATGGTGAAAAAGGAAATATCTTCCGTTGAAAACTGGAAAGAAGCTTTCTGAGAAACTGCTCTGTGTTCTGTTAATTCATCTCACAGAGTTACATCTTTCCCTTCAAGAAGCCTTTCGCTAAGGCTGTTCTTGTGGAATTGGCAAAGGGATATTTGGAAGCCCATAGAGGGCTATGGTGAAAAAGGAAATATCTTCCGTTTAAAACTGGAAAGAAGCTTTCTGAGAAACTGCTCTGTGTTCTGTTCATTCATCTCACAGAGTTACATCTTTCCCTTCAAGAAGCCTTTCGCTAAGGCTGTTCTTGTGGAATTGGCAAAGGGATATTTGGAAGCCCATAGAGGGCTATGGTGAAAAAGGAAATATCTTCCGTTCAAAACTGGAAAGAAGCTTTCTGAGAAACTGCTCTGTGTTCTGTTCATTCATCTCACAGAGTTACATCTTTCCCTTCAAGAAGCCTTTCGCTAAGGCTGTTCTTGTGGAATTGGCAAAGGGATATTTGGAAGCCCGTAGAGGGCTATGGTGAAAAAGGAAATATCTTTCCTTCAAAACTGGAAAAAAGCTTTCTGAGAAACTGCTCTGTGTTCTGTTAATTCATCTCACAGAGTTACATCTTTCCCTTCAAGAAGCCTTTCGCTAAGGCTGTTCTTGTGGAATTGGCAAAGGGATATTTGGAAGCCCATAGAGGGCTATGGTGAAAAAGGAAATATCTTCCCTTCAAAACTGGAAAAAAGCTTTCTGAGAAACTGCTCCGTGTTCTGTTAATTCATCTCACAGAGTTACATCTTTCCCTTCAAGAAGCCTTTCGCTAAGGCTGTTCTTGTGGAATTGGCAAAGGGATATTTGGAAGCCCATAGAGGGCTATGGTGAAAAAGGAAATATCTTCCGTTCAAAACTGGAAAGAAGCTTTCTGATAAACTGCTCTGTGTTCTGTTAATTCATCTCACAGGGTGACATCTTTTCCTTCAAGAAGCCTTTCGCTAAGGCTGTTCTTGTGGAATTGGCAAAGGGATATTTGGAAGCCCGTAGAGGGCTATGGTGAAAAAGGACATATCTTCCGTTCAAAACTGGAAAGAAGCTTTCTGAGAAACTGCTCTGTGTTCTGTTAATTCATCTCACAGAGTTACATCTTTCCCTTCAAGAAGCCTTTCGCTAAGGCTGTTCTTGTGGAATTGGCAAAGGGATATTTGGAAGCCCATAGAGGGCTATGGTGAAAAAGGAAATATCTTCCGTTCAAAACTGGAAAGAAGCTTTCTGAGAAACTGCTCGGTGTTCTGTTAATTCATCTCACAGAGTTACATCTTTCCCTTCAAGAAGCCTTTGGCTAAGGCTGTTCTCGTGGAATTGGCAAAGGGATATTTGGAAGCCCATAGAGGGCTATGGTGAAAAAGGAAATATCTTCCGTTCAAAACTGGAAAGAAGCTTTCTGAGAAACTGTTCTGTGTTCTGTTAATTCATCTCACAGAGTTACATCTTTCCCTTCAAGAAGCCTTTCGCTAAGGCTGTTCTTGTGGAATTGGCAAAGGGATATTTGGAAGCCCATAGAGGGCTATGGTGAAAAAGGAAATATCTTCCGTTGAAAACTGGAAAGAAGCTTTCTGAGAAACTGCTCTGTGTTCTGTTAATTCATCTCACAGAGTTACATCTATCCCTTCAAGAAACCTTTCGCTAAGGCTGTTCTTTTGCAAATGGCAAAGGGATATTTGGAAGCCCTTTAGAGGGCTATGGTGAAAAAGGAAATATCTTCGTTCAAAACTGGAAAGAAGCTTTCTGAGAAACTGTTCTATGTTCTGTTAATTCATCTCACAGAGTTACATCTTTCCCTTCAAGAAGCCTTTCGCTAAGGCTGTTCTTGTGGAATTGGCAAAGGGATATTTGGAAGCCCTTAGAGGGCTATGGTGAAAAAGGAAATATCTTCCCTTCAAAACTGGAAAAAAGCTTTCTTAGAAACTGCTCTGTGTTCTGTTATTTCATCTCACAGAGTTACATCTTTCCCTTCAAGAAGCCTTTCGCTAAGGCTGTTCTTGTGGAATTGGCAAAGGGATATTTGGAAGCCCATAGAGGGCTATGGTGAAAAAGGAAATATCTTCCGTTCAAAACTGGAAAGAAGCTTTCTGAGAAACAACTGTGTTCTGCTAATGCATCTCACAGAGTTACATCTTTCCCTTCAAGAAGTCTTTCGCTAAGGCTGTTCTTGTGGAATTGGCAAAGGGATGTTTGGAAGACCATAGAGGGCTATGGTGAAAAAGGAAAAATCTTCCGTTCAAAACAGGAAAGAAGCTTTCTGAGAAACTGCTCGGTGTTCTGTTAATTCATCTCACAGAGTTACATCTTTCCCTTCAAGAAGCCTTTGGCTAAGGCTGTTCTCGTGGAATTGGCAAAGGGATATTTGGAAGCCCATAGAGGGCTATGGTGAAAAAGGAAATATCTTCCGTTCAAAACTGGAAAGAAGCTTTCTGAGAAACTGTTCTATGTTCTGTTAATTCATCTCACAGAGTTACATCTTTCCCTTCAAGAAGCCTTTCGCTAAGGCTGTTCTTGTGGAATTGGCAAAGGGATATTTGGAAGCCCATAGAGGGCTATGGTGAAAAAGTAAATATCTTCCGTTGAAAACTGGAAAGAAGCTTTGTGAGAAACTGCTCTGTGTTCTGTTAATTCATCTCACAGAGTTACATCTTTCCCTTCAAGAAGCCTTTCGCTAAGGCTGTTCTTGTGAAATTGGCAAAGGGATATTTGGAAGCCCATAGAGGGCTATGGTGAAAAAGGAAATATCTTCCGTTTAAAACTGGAAAGAAGCTTTCTGAGAAACTGCTCTGTGTTCTGTGAATTCATCTCACAGAGTTACATCTTTCCCTTCAAGAAGCCTTTCGCTAAGGCTGTTCTTGTGGAATTGGCAAAGGGATATTTGGAAGCCCATAGCCGGCTATGGTGAAAAAGGAAATATCTTCCGTTCAAAACTGGAAAGAAGCTTTCTGAGAAACTGCTCTGTGTTCTGTTAATTCATCTCACAGAGTTACATCTTTCCCTTCAAGAAGCCTTTCGCTAAGGCTGTTCTTGTGGAATTGGCAAAGGGATATTTGGAAGCCCATAGAGGGGTATGGTGAAAAAGGAAATATCTTCCGTTGAAAACTGGAAAGAAGCTTTCTGAGAAACTGCTCTGTGTTCTGCTAATGCATCTCACAGAGTTACATCTTTCCCTTCAAGAAGTCTTTCGCTAAGGCTGTTCTTGTGGAATTGGCAAAGGGATGTTTGGAAGACCATAGAGGGCTATGGTGAAAAAGGAAAAATCTTCCGTTCAAAACTGGATAGAAGCTTTCTGAGAAACTGCTCGGTGTTCTGTTAATTCATCTCACAGAGTTACATCTTTCCCTTCAAGAAGCCTTTGGCTAAGGCTGTTCTCGTGGAATTGGCAAAGGGATATTTGGAAGCCCATAGAGGGCTATGGTGAAAAAGGAAATATCTTCCGTTGAAAACTGGAAAGAAGCTTTCTGAGAAACTGCTCTGTGTTCTGTTAATTCATCTCACAGAGTTACATCTTTCCCTTCAAGAAGCCTTTCGCTAAGGCTGTTCTTGTGGAATTGGCAAAGGGATATTTGGAAGCCCATAGAGGGCTATGGTGAAAAAGGAAATATCTTCCGTTTAAAACTGGAAAGAAGCTTTCTGAGAAACTGCTCTGTGTTCTGTTAATTCATCTCACAGAGTTACATCTTTCCCTTCAAGAAGCCTTTCGCTAAGGCTGTTCTTGTGGAATTGGCAAAGGGATATTTGGAAGCCCATAGAGGGCTATGGTGAAAAAGGAAATATCTTCCGTTCAAAACTGGAAAGAAGCTTTCTGAGAAACTGCTCTGTGTTCTGTTCATTCATCTCACAGAGTTACATCTTTCCCTTCAAGAAGCCTTTCGCTAAGGCTGTTCTTGTGGAATTGGCAAAGGGATATTTGGAAGCCCGTAGAGGGCTATGGTGAAAAAGGAAATATCTTCCCTTCAAAACTGGAAAAAAGCTTTCTGAGAAACTGCTCTCTGTTCTGTTAATTCATCTCACAGAGTTACATCTTTCCCTTCAAGAAGCCTTTCGCTAAGGCTGTTCTTGTGGAATTGGCAAAGGGATATTTGGAAGCCCATAGAGGGCTATGGTGAAAAAGGAAATATCTTCCCTTCAAAACTGGAAAAAAGCTTTCTGAGAAACTGCTCCGTGTTCTGTTAATTCATCTCACAGAGTTACATCTTTCCCTTCAAGAAGCCTTTCGCTAAGGCTGTTCTTGTGGAATTGGCAAAGGGATATTTGGAAGCCCATAGAGGGCTATGGTGAAAAAGGAAATATCTTCCGTTCAAAACTGGAAAGAAGCTTTCTGATAAACTGCTCTGTGTTCTGTTAATTCATCTCACAGGGTGACATCTTTTCCTTCAAGAAGCCTTTCGCTAAGGCTGTTCTTGTGGAATTGGCAAAGGGATATTTGGAAGCCCGTAGAGGGCTATGGTGAAAAAGGACATATCTTCCGTTCAAAACTGGAAAGAAGCTTTCTGAGAAACTGCTCTGTGTACTGTTAATTCATCTCACAGAGTTACATCTTTCCCTTCAAGAAGCCTTTCGCTAAGGCTGTTCTTGTGGAATTGGCAAAGGGATATTTGGAAGCCCATAGAGGGCTATGGTGAAAAAGGAAATATCTTCCGTTTAAAACTCGAAAGAAGCTTTCTGAGAAACTGCTCTGTGTTCTGCTAATGCATCTCACAGAGTTACATCTTTCCCTTCAAGAAGTCTTTCGCTAAGGCTGTTCTTGTGGAATTCTCAAAGGGATGTTTGGAAGACCATAGAGGGCTATGGTGAAAAAGGAAAAATCTTCCGTTCAAAACTGGAAAGAAGCTTTCTGAGAAACTGCTCGGTGTTCTGTTAATTCATCTCACAGAGTTACATCTTTCCCTTCAAGAAGCCTTTGGCTAAGGCTGTTCTCGTGGAATTGGCAAAGGGATATTTGGAAGCCCATAGAGGGCTATGGTGAAAAAGGAAATATCTTCCGTTCAAAACTGGAAAGAAGCTTTCTGAGAAACTGTTCTGTGTTCTGTTAATTCATCTCACAGAGTTACATCTTTCCCTTCAAGAAGCCTTTCGCTAAGGCTGTTCTTGTGGAATTGGCAAAGGGATATTTGGAAGCCCATAGAGGGCTATGGTGAAAAAGGAAATATCTTCCGTTGAAAACTGGAAAGAAGCTTTCTGAGAAACTGCTCTGTGTTCTGTTAATTCATCTCACAGAGTTACATCTATCCCTTCAAGAAACCTTTCGCTAAGGCTGTTCTTTTGCAAATGGCAAAGGGATATTTGGAAGCCCTTTAGAGGGCTATGGTGAAAAAGGAAATATCTTCGTTCAAAACTGGAAAGAAGCTTTCTGAGAAACTGTTCTATGTTCTGTTAATTCATCTCACAGAGTTACATCTTTCCCTTCAAGAAGCCTTTCGCTAAGGCTGTTCTTGTGGAATTGGCAAAGGGATATTTGGAAGCCCTTAGAGGGCTATGGTGAAAAAGGAAATATCTTCCCTTCAAAACTGGAAAAAAGCTTTCTTAGAAACTGCTCTGTGTTCTGTTATTTCATCTCACAGAGTTACATCTTTCCCTTCAAGAAGCCTTTCGCTAAGGCTGTTCTTGTGGAATTGGCAAAGGGATATTTGGAAGCCCATAGAGGGCTATGGTGAAAAAGGAAATATCTTCCGTTCAAAACTGGAAAGAAGCTTTCTGAGAAACAACTGTGTTCTGCTAATGCATCTCACAGAGTTACATCTTTCCCTTCAAGAAGTCTTTCGCTAAGGCTGTTCTTGTGGAATTGGCAAAGGGATGTTTGGAAGACCATAGAGGGCTATGGTGAAAAAGGAAAAATCTTCCGTTCAAAACAGGAAAGAAGCTTTCTGAGAAACTGCTCGGTGTTCTGTTAATTCATCTCACAGAGTTACATCTTTCCCTTCAAGAAGCCTTTGGCTAAGGCTGTTCTCGTGGAATTGGCAAAGGGATATTTGGAAGCCCATAGAGGGCTATGGTGAAAAAGGAAATATCTTCCGTTCAAAACTGGAAAGAAGCTTTCTGAGAAACTGTTCTATGTTCTGTTAATTCATCTCACAGAGTTACATCTTTCCCTTCAAGAAGCCTTTCGCTAAGGCTGTTCTTGTGGAATTGGCAAAGGGATATTTGGAAGCCCATAGAGGGCTATGGTGAAAAAGGAAATATCTTCCGTTGAAAACTGGAAAGAAGCTTTGTGAGAAACTGCTCTGTGTTCTGTTAATTCATCTCACAGAGTTACATCTTTCCCTTCAAGAAGCCTTTCGCTAAGGCTGTTCTTGTGAAATTGGCAAAGGGATATTTGGAAGCCCATAGAGGGCTATGGTGAAAAAGGAAATATCTTCCGTTTAAAACTGGAAAGAAGCTTTCTGAGAAACTGCTCTGTGTTCTGTGAATTCATCTCACAGAGTTACATCTTTCCCTTCAAGAAGCCTTTCGCTAAGGCTGTTCTTGTGGAATTGGCAAAGGGATATTTGGAAGCCCATAGCCGGCTATGGTGAAAAAGGAAATATCTTCCGTTCAAAACTGGAAAGAAGCTTTCTGAGAAACTGCTCTGTGTTCTGTTAATTCATCTCACAGAGTTACATCTTTCCCTTCAAGAAGCCTTTCGCTAAGGCTGTTCTTGTGGAATTGGCAAAGGGATATTTGGAAGCCCATAGAGGGGTATGGTGAAAAAGGAAATATCTTCCGTTGAAAACTGGAAAGAAGCTTTCTGAGAAACTGCTCTGTGTTCTGCTAATGCATCTCACAGAGTTACATCTTTCCCTTCAAGAAGTCTTTCGCTAAGGCTGTTCTTGTGGAATTGGCAAAGGGATGTTTGGAAGACCATAGAGGGCTATGGTGAAAAAGGAAAAATCTTCCGTTCAAAACTGGATAGAAGCTTTCTGAGAAACTGCTCGGTGTTCTGTTAATTCATCTCACAGAGTTACATCTTTCCCTTCAAGAAGCCTTTGGCTAAGGCTGTTCTCGTGGAATTGGCAAAGGGATATTTGGAAGCCCATAGAGGGCTATGGTGAAAAAGGAAATATCTTCCGTTGAAAACTGTAAAGAAGCTTTCTGAGAAACTGCTCTGTGTTCTGTTAATTCATCTCACAGAGTTACATCTTTCCCTTCAAGAAGCCTTTCGCTAAGGCTGTTCTTGTGGAATTGGCAAAGGGATATTTGGAAGCCCATAGAGGGCTATGGTGAAAAAGGAAATATCTTCCGTTTAAAACTGGAAAGAAGCTTTCTGAGAAACTGCTCTGTGTTCTGTTAATTCATCTCACAGAGTTACATCTTTCCCTTCAAGAAGCCTTTCGCTAAGGCTGTTCTTGTGGAATTGGCAAAGGGATATTTGGAAGCCCATAGAGGGCTATGGTGAAAAAGGAAATATCTTCCGTTCAAAACTGGAAAGAAGCTTTCTGAGAAACTGCTCTGTGTTCTGTTCATTCATCTCACAGAGTTACATCTTTCCCTTCAAGAAGCCTTTCGCTAAGGCTGTTCTTGTGGAATTGGCAAAGGGATATTTGGAAGCCCGTAGAGGGCTATGGTGAAAAAGGAAATATCTTCCCTTCAAAACTGGAAAAAAGCTTTCTGAGAAACTGCTCTCTGTTCTGTTAATTCATCTCACAGAGTTACATCTTTCCCTTCAAGAAGCCTTTCGCTAAGGCTGTTCTTGTGGAAATGGCAAAGGGATATTTGGAAGCCCATAGAGGGCTATGGTGAAAAAGGAAATATCTTCCCTTCAAAACTGGAAAAAAGCTTTCTGAGAAACTGCTCCGTGTTCTGTTAATTCATCTCACAGAGTTACATCTTTCCCTTCAAGAAGCCTTTCGCTAAGGCTGTTCTTGTGGAATTGGCAAAGGGATATTTGGAAGCCCATAGAGGGCTATGGTGAAAAAGGAAATATCTTCCCTTCAAAACTGGAAAAAAGCTTTCTGAGAAACTGCTCCGTGTTCTGTTAATTCATCTCACAGAGTTACATCTTTCCCTTCAAGAAGCCTTTCGCTAAGGCTGTTCTTGTGGAATTGGCAAAGGGATATTTGGAAGCCCATAGAGGGCTATGGTGAAAAAGGAAATATCTTCCGTTCAAAACTGGAAAGAAGCTTTCTGATAAACTGCTCTGTGTTCTGTTAATTCATCTCACAGGGTGACATCTTTTCCTTCAAGAAGCCTTTCGCTAAGGCTGTTCTTGTGGAATTGGCAAAGGGATATTTGGAAGCCCGTAGAGGGCTATGGTGAAAAAGGACATATCTTCCGTTCAAAACTGGAAAGAAGCTTTCTGAGAAACTGCTCTGTGTACTGTTAATTCATCTCACAGAGTTACATCTTTCCCTTCAAGAAGCCTTTCGCTAAGGCTGTTCTTGTGGAATTGGCAAAGGGATATTTGGAAGCCCATAGAGGGCTATGGTGAAAAAGGAAATATCTTCCGTTTAAAACTCGAAAGAAGCTTTCTGAGAAACTGCTCTGTGTTCTGCTAATGCATCTCACAGAGTTACATCTTTCCCTTCAAGAAGTCTTTCGCTAAGGCTTTTCTTTTGCAAATGGCAAAGGGATATTTGGAAGCCCATAGAGGGCTATGGTGAAAAAGGAAATATCTTCCGTTTAAAACAGGAAAGAAGCTTTCTGAGAAACTGCTCTGTGTCCTGTTAATTCATCTCACAGAGTTACATCTTTCCCTTCAAGAAGCCTTTCGCTAAGGCTGTTCTTGTGGAATTGGCAAAGGGATATTTGCAAGCCCATAGAGGGCTATGGTGAAAAAGGAAATATCTTCCGTTCAAAACTGGAAAGAAGCTTTCTGAGAAACGGCTCTGTGTTCTGTTAATTCATCTCACAGAGTTACATCTTTCCCTTCCAGAAGCCTTTCGCTAAGGCTGTTATTGTGGAATTGGCAAAGGGATATTTGGAAGCCCATAGAGGGCTATGGTGAAAAAGGAAATACCTTCTGTTCAAAACTGGAAAGAAGCTTTCTGAGAATCTGCTCTGTGTTCTGTTAATTCATCTCACAGAGTTACATCTTTCCCTTCAAGAAGCCTTTCGCTAAGGCTGTTCTTGTGGAATTGGCAAAGGGATATTTGGAAGCCCATAGAGGGCTATTGTGAAAAAGGAAATATCTTCCGTTCAAAACTGGAAAGAAGCTTTCTGAGAAACTGCTCTGTGTTCTGTTAATTCATCTCACAGAGTTACATCTTTCCCTTCAAGAAGACTTTCGCTAAGGCTGTTCTTGTGGAATTGGCAAAGGGATATTTGGAAGCCCATAGAGGGCTAAGGTGAAAAAGGAAATATCTTCCGTTCAAAACTGGAAAGAAGCTTTCTGAGAAACTGCTCTGTGTTCTGTTAATTCATCTCACAGAGTTACATCTTTCCCTTCAAGAAGCCTTTCGCTAAGGCTGTTCTTGTGGAATTGGCAAAGGGATATTTGGAAGCCCATAGAGGGCTATGGTGAAAAAGGAAATATCTTCCGTTCAAAACTGGAAAGAAGCTTTCTGAGAATCTGCTCTGTGTTCTGTTAATTCATCTCACAGTGTTACATCTTTCCCTTCAAGAAGCCTTTCGCTAAGGCTGTTCTTGTGGAATTGGCAGAGGGATATTTGGAAGCCCATAGAGGGCTATGGTGAAAAAGGAAATATCTTCCGTTCAAAACTGGAAAGAAGCTTTCTGAGAAACTGCTCTGTGTTCTATTAATTCATCTCACAGAGTTACATCTTTCCCTTCAAGAAGTCTTTCGCTAAGGCTGTTCTTGTGGAATTGGCAAAGGGATATTTGGAAGCCCATAGAGGGCTATGGTGAAAAAGGAAATATCTTCCGTTGAAAACTGGAAAGAAGCTTTCTGAGAAACTGCTCTGTGTTCTGTTAATTCATCTCACAGAGTTACATCTATCCCTTCAAGAAACCTTTCGCTAAGGCTGTTCTTTTGCAAATGGCAAAGGGATATATGGAAGCCCTTAGAGGGCTATGGTGAAAAAGGAAATATCTTCGTTCAAAACTGGAAAGAAGCTTTCTGAGAAACTGTTCTATGTTCTGTTAATTCATCTCACAGAGTTACATCTTTCCCTTCAAGAAGCCTTTCGCTAAGGCTGTTCTTGTGGAATTGGCAAAGGGATATTTGGAAGCCCATAGAGGGCTATGGTGAAAAAGGAAATATCTTCCCTTCAAAACTGGAAAAAAGCTTTCTTAGAAACTGCTCTGTGTTCTGTTATTTCATCTCACAGAGTTACATCTTTCCCTTCAAGAAGCCTTTCGCTAAGGCTGTTCTTGTGGAATTGGCAAAGGGATATTTGGAAGCCCATAGAGGGCTATGGTGAAAAAGGAAATATCTTCCGTTCAAAACTGGAAAGAAGCTTTCTGAGAAACTACTGTGTGTTCTGCTAATGCATCTCACAGAGTTACATCTTTCCCTTCAAGAAGTCTTTCGCTAAGGCTGTTCTTGTGGAATTGGCAAAGGGATGTTTGGAAAACCATAGAGGGCTATGGTGAAAAAGGAAAAATCTTCCGTTCAAAACTGGAAAGAAGCTTTCTGAGAAACTGCTCGGTGTTCTGTTAATTCATCTCACAGAGTTACATCTTTCCCTTCAAGAAGCCTTTGGCTAAGGCTGTTCTCGTGGAATTGGCAAAGGGATATTTGGAAGCCCATAGAGGGCTATGGTGAAAAAGGAAATATCTTCCGTTCAAAACTGGAAAGAAGCTTTCTGAGAAACTGTTCTATGTTCTGTTAATTCATCTCACAGAGTTACATCTTTCCCTTCAAGAAGCCTTTCGCTAAGGCTGTTCTTGTGGAATTGGCAAAGGGATATTTGGAAACCCATAGAGGGCTATGGTGAAAAAGGAAACATCTTCCGTTGAAAACTGGAAAGAAGCTTTCTGAGAAACTGCTCTGTGTTCTGTTAATTCATCTCACAGAGTTACATCTTTCCCTTCAAGAAGCCTTTCGCTAAGGCTGTTCTTGTGAAATTGGCAAAGGGATATTTGGAAGCCCATAGAGGGCTATGGTGAAAAAGGAAATATCTTCCGTTTAAAACTGGAAAGAAGCTTTCTGAGAAACTGCTCTGTGTTCTGTGAATTCATCTCACAGAGTTACATCTTTCCCTTCAAGAAGCCTTTCGCTAAGTCTGTTCTTGTGGAATTGGCAAAGGGATATTTGGAAGCCCATAGCCGGCTATGGTGAAAAAGGAAATATCTTCCGTTCAAAACTGGAAAGAAGCTTTCTGAGAAACTGCTCTGTGTTCTGTTAATTCATCTCACAGAGTTACATCTTTCCCTTCAAGAAGCCTTTCGCTAAGGCTGTTCTTGTGGAATTGGCAAAGGGATATTTGGAAGCCCATAGAGGGGTATGGTGAAAAAGGAAATATATTCCGTTGAAAACTGGAAAGAAGCTTTCTGAGAAACTGCTCTGTGTTCTGCTAATGCATCTCACAGAGTTACATCTTTCCCTTCAAGAAGCCTTTCGCTAAGGCTGTTCTTGTGGAATTGGCAAAGGGATATTTGGAAGCCCATAGAGGGCTATGGTGAAAAAGGAAATATCTTCCGTTGACAACTGGAAAGAAGCTTTCTGAGAAACTGCTCTGTGTTCTGTTAATTCATCTCACAGAGTTACATCTTTCCCTTCAAGAAGCCTTTTGCTAAGGCTGTTCTTGTGGAATTGGCAAAGGGATATTTGGAAGCCCATAGAGGGCTATGGTGAGAAAGGAAATATCTTCCCTTCAAAACTGGAAAAAAGCTTTCTGAGAAACTGCTCTGTGTTCTGTTAATTCATCTCACAGTGTTACATCTTCCCTTCAAGAAGCCTTTCGCTAAGGCTGTTCTTGTGGAATTGGCAAAGGGATATTTGGAAGCCCATAGAGGGCTATGGTGAAAAAGAAAATATCTTCAGTTGAAAACTGGAAAGAAGCTTTCTGAGAAACTGCTCTGTGTTCTGTCAATTCATCTCACAGGGTTACATCTTTCCCTTCAAGAAGCATTTCGCTAAGGCTGTTCTTGTGGAATTGGCAAAGGGATATTTGGAAGCCCATAGAGGGCTATGGTGAAAAAGGAAATATCTTCCGTTGACAACTGGAAAGAAGCTTTCTGAGAAACTGCTCGGTGTTCTGTTAATTCATCTCACAGAGTTACATCTTTCCCTTCAAGAAGCCTTTGGCTAAGGCTCTTCTCGTGGAATTGGCAAAGGGATATTTGGAAGCCCATAGAGGGCTATGGTGAAAAAGGAAATATCTTCCGTTCAAAACTGGAAAGAAGCTTTCTGAGAAACTGTTCTATGTTCTGTTAATTCACCTCACAGAGTTACATCTTTCCCTTCAAGAAGCCTTTCGCTAAGGCTGTTCTTGTGGAATTGGCAAAGGGATATTTGGAAGCCCATAGAGGGCTATGGTGAAAAAGGAAATATCTTCCGTTGAAAACTGGAAAGAAGCTTTCTGAGAAACTGCTCTGTGTTCTGTTAATTCATCTCACAGAGTTACATCTTTCCCTTCAAGAAGCCTTTCGCTAAGGCTGTTCTTGTGGAATTGGCAAAGGGATATTTGGAAGCCCATAGAGGGCTATGGTGAAAAAGGAAATATCTTTCGTTCAAAACTGGAAAGAAGCTTTCGGAGAAACTGCTCTGTGTTCTGTTAATTCATCTCACAGAGTTACATCTTTTCCTTCAAGAAGCCTTTCGCTAAGGCTGTTCTTGTGGTATTGGCAAAGGGATATTTGGAAGCCCATAGAGGGCTATGGTGAAAAAGGAAATATCTTCCGTTCAAAACTGGAAAGAAGCTTTCTGAGAAACTGCTCTGTGTTCTGTTAATTCATCTCACAGAGTTACATCTTTCCCTTCAAGAAGCCTTTCGCTAAGGCTGTTCTTGTGGAATTGGCAAAGGGATATTTGGAAGCCCATAGAGGGCTATGGTGAAAAAGGAAATATCTTCCGTTTAAAACAGGAAAGAAGCTTTCTGAGAAACTGCTCTGTGTCCTGTTAATTCATCTCACAGAGTTACATCTTTCCCTTCAAGAAGCCTTTCGCTAAGGCTGTTCTTGTGGAATTGGCAAAGGAATATTTGCAAGCCCATAGAGGGCTATGGTGAAAAAGGAAATATCTTCCGTTCAAAACTGGAAAGAAGCTTTCTGAGAAACTGCTCTGTGTTCTGTTAATTCATCTCACAGAGTTACATCTTTCCCTTCCAGAAGCCTTTCGCTAAGGCTGTTATTGTGGAATTGGCAAAGGGATATTTGGAAGCCCATAGAGGGCTATGGTGAAAAAGGAAATACCTTCTGTTCAAAACTGGAAAGAAGCTTTCTGAGAATCTGCTCTGTGTTCTGTTAATTCATCTCACAGAGTTACATCTTTCCCTTCAAGAAGCCTTTCGCTAAGGCTGTTCTTGTGGAATTGGCAAAGGGATATTTGGAAGCCCATAGAGGGCTATTGTGAAAAAGGAAATATCTTCCGTTCAAAACTGGAAAGAAGCTTTCTGAGAAACTGCTCTGTGTTCTGTTAATTCATCTCACAGAGTTACATCTTTCCCTTCAAGAAGCCTTTCGCTAAGGCTGTTCTTGTGGAATTGGCAAAGGGATATTTGGAAGCCCATAGAGGGCTAAGGTGAAAAAGGAAATATCTTCCGTTCAAAACTGGAAAGAAGCTTTCTGAGAAACTGCTCTGTGTTCTGTTAATTCATCTCACAGAGTTACATCTTTCCCTTCAAGAAGCCTTTCGCTAAGGCTGTTCTTGTGGAATTGGCAAAGGGATATTTGGAAGCCCATAGAGGGCTATGGTGAAAAAGGAAATATCTTCCGTTCAAAACTGGAAAGAAGCTTTCTGAGAATCTGCTCTGTGTTCTGTTAATTCATCTCACAGTGTTACATCTTTCCCTTCAAGAAGCCTTTCGCTAAGGCTGTTCTTGTGGAATTGGCAGAGGGATATTTGGAAGCCCATAGAGGGCTATGGTGAAAAAGGAAATATCTTCCGTTCAAAACTGGAAAGAAGCTTTCTGAGAAACTGCTCTGTGTTCTATTAATTCATCTCACAGAGTTACATCTTTCCCTTCAAGAAGTCTTTCGCTAAGGCTGTTCTTGTGGAATTGGCAAAGGGATATTTGGAAGCCCATAGAGGGCTATGGTGAAAAAGGAAATGTCTTCCGTTGAAAACTGGAAAGAAGCTTTCTGAGAAACTGCTCTGTGTTCTGTTAATTCATCTCACAGAGTTACATCTATCCCTTCAAGAAACCTTTCGCTAAGGCTGTTCTTTTGCAAATGGCAAAGGGATATTTGGAAGCCCTTAGAGGGCTATGGTGAAAAAGGAAATATCTTCGTTCAAAACTGGAAAGAAGCTTTCTGAGAAACTGTTCTATGTTCTGTTAATTCATCTCACAGAGTTACATCTTTCCCTTCAAGAAGCCTTTCGCTAAGGCTGTTCTTGTGGAATTGGCAAAGGGATATTTGGAAGCCCATAGAGGGCTATGGTGAAAAAGGAAATATCTTCCGTTCAAAACTGGAAAGAAGCTTTCTGAGAAACTGCTCTGTGTTCTGTTAATTCATCTCACAGAGTTACATCTTTCCTTTCAAGAAGCCTTTCGCTAAGGCTGTTCTTGTGGAATTGTCAAAGGGATATTTGGAAGCCCATAGAGGGCTATGGTGAAAAAGGAAATATCTTCGGTTCAAAACTGGAAAGAAGCTTTCTGAGAAACTGCTCTGTGTTCTGTTAATTCATCTCACAAAGTTACATCTTTCTCTTCAAGAAGCCTTTCGCTAAGGCTGTTCTTGTGGAATTGGCAAAGGGATATTTGGAAGCCCATAGAGGGCTATGGTGAAAAAGGAAATATCTTTCGTTCAAAACTGGAAAGAAGCTTTCGGAGAAACTGCTCTGTGTTCTGTTAATTCATCTCACAGAGTTACATCTTTTCCTTCAAGAAGCCTTTCGCTAAGGCTGTTCTTGTGGAATTGGCAAAGGGATATTTGGAAGCCCATAGAGGGCTATGGTGAAAAAGGAAATATCTTCCGTTCAAAACTGGAAAGAAGCTTTCTGAGAAACTGCTCTGTGTTCTGTTAATTCATCTCACAGAGTTACATCTTTCCCTTCAAGAAGCCTTTCGCTAAGGCTGTTCTTGTGGAATTGGCAAAGGGATATTTGGAAGCCCATAGAGGGCTATGGTGAAAAAGGAAATATCTTCCGTTTAAAACAGGAAAGAAGCTTTCTGAGAAACTGCTCTGTGTCCTGTTAATTCATCTCACAGAGTTACATCTTTCCCTTCAAGAAGCCTTTCGCTAAGGCTGTTCTTGTGGAATTGGCAAAGGAATATTTGCAAGCCCATAGAGGGCTATGGTGAAAAAGGAAATATCTTCCGTTCAAAACTGGAAAGAAGCTTTCTGAGAAACTGCTCTGTGTTCTGTTAATTCATCTCACAGAGTTACATCTTTCCCTTCCAGAAGCCTTTCGCTAAGGCTGTTATTGTGGAATTGGCAAAGGGATATTTGGAAGCCCATAGAGGGCTATGGTGAAAAAGGAAATACCTTCTGTTCAAAACTGGAAAGAAGCTTTCTGAGAATCTGCTCTGTGTTCTGTTAATTCATCTCACAGAGTTACATCTTTCCCTTCAAGAAGCCTTTCGCTAAGGCTGTTCTTGTGGAATTGGCAAAGGGATATTTGGAAGCCCATAGAGGGCTATTGTGAAAAAGGAAATATCTTCCGTTCAAAACTGGAAAGAAGCTTTCTGAGAAACTGCTCTGTGTTCTGTTAATTCATCTCACAGAGTTACATCTTTCCCTTCAAGAAGCCTTTCGCTAAGGCTGTTCTTGTGGAATTGGCAAAGGGATATTTGGAAGCCCATAGAGGGCTAAGGTGAAAAAGGAAATATCTTCCGTTCAAAACTGGAAAGAAGCTTTCTGAGAAACTGCTCTGTGTTCTGTTAATTCATCTCACAGAGTTACATCTTTCCCTTCAAGAAGCCTTTCGCTAAGGCTGTTCTTGTGGAATTGGCAAAGGGATATTTGGAAGCCCATAGAGGGCTATGGTGAAAAAGGAAATATCTTCCGTTCAAAACTGGAAAGAAGCTTTCTGAGAATCTGCTCTGTGTTCTGTTAATTCATCTCACAGTGTTACATCTTTCCCTTCAAGAAGCCTTTCGCTAAGGCTGTTCTTGTGGAATTGGCAGAGGGATATTTGGAAGCCCATAGAGGGCTATGGTGAAAAAGGAAATATCTTCCGTTCAAAACTGGAAAGAAGCTTTCTGAGAAACTGCTCTGTGTTCTATTAATTCATCTCACAGAGTTACATCTTTCCCTTCAAGAAGTCTTTCGCTAAGGCTGTTCTTGTGGAATTGGCAAAGGGATATTTGGAAGCCCATAGAGGGCTATGGTGAAAAAGGAAATATCTTCCGTTGAAAACTGGAAAGAAGCTTTCTGAGAAACTGCTCTGTGTTCTGTTAATTCATCTCACAGAGTTACATCTATCCCTTCAAGAAACCTTTCGCTAAGGCTGTTCTTTTGCAAATGGCAAAGGGATATTTGGAAGCCCTTAGAGGGCTATGGTGAAAAAGGAAATATCTTCGTTCAAAACTGGAAAGAAGCTTTCTGAGAAACTGTTCTATGTTCTGTTAATTCATCTCACAGAGTTACATCTTTCCCTTCAAGAAGCCTTTCGCTAAGGCTGTTCTTGTGGAATTGGCAAAGGGATATTTGGAAGCCCATAGAGGGCTATGGTGAAAAAGGAAATATCTTCCCTTCAAAACTGGAAAAAAGCTTTCTTAGAAACTGCTCTGTGTTCTGTTATTTCATCTCACAGAGTTACATCTTTCCCTTCAAGAAGCCTTTCGCTAAGGCTGTTCTTGTGGAATTGGCAAAGGGATATTTGGAAGCCCATAGAGGGCTATGGTGAAAAAGGAAATATCTTTCGTTCAAAACTGGAAAGAAGCTTTCGGAGAAACTGCTCTGTGTTCTGTTAATTCATCTCACAGAGTTACATCTTTTCCTTCAAGAAGCCTTTCGCTAAGGCTGTTCTTGTGGAATTGGCAAAGGGATATTTGGAAGCCCATAGAGGGCTATGGTGAAAAAGGAAATATCTTCCGTTCAAAACTGGAAAGAAGCTTTCTGAGAAACTGCTCTGTGTTCTGTTAATTCATCTCACAGAGTTACATCTTTCCCTTCAAGAA
Organism: Chlorocebus sabaeus; assembly: GCF_047675955.1. Lineage (NCBI taxonomy): Eukaryota > Metazoa > Chordata > Mammalia > Primates > Cercopithecidae > Chlorocebus > Chlorocebus sabaeus. The sequence continues at coordinate 190,441 of NW_027327653.1, read as the reverse complement.
GCCTTTCGCTAAGGCTGTTCTTGTGGAATTGGCAAAGGGATATTTGGAAGCCCATAGAGGGCTATGGTGAAAAAGGAAATATCTTCCGTTTAAAACAGGAAAGAAGCTTTCTGAGAAACTGCTCTGTGTCCTGTTAATTCATCTCACAGAGTTACATCTTTCCCTTCAAGAAGCCTTTCGCTAAGGCTGTTCTTGTGGAATTGGCAAAGGAATATTTGCAAGCCCATAGAGGGCTATGGTGAAAAAGGAAATATCTTCCGTTCAAAACTGGAAAGAAGCTTTCTGAGAAACTGCTCTGTGTTCTGTTAATTAATCTCACAGAGTTACATCTTTCCCTTCCAGAAGCCTTTCGCTAAGGCTGTTATTGTGGAATTGGCAAAGGGATATTTGGAAGCCCATAGAGGGCTATGGTGAAAAAGGAAATACCTTCTGTTCAAAACTGGAAAGAAGCTTTCTGAGAATCTGCTCTGTGTTCTGTTAATTCATCTCACAGAGTTACATCTTTCCCTTCAAGAAGCCTTTCGCTAAGGCTGTTCTTGTGGAATTGGCAAAGGGATATTTGGAAGCCCATAGAGGGCTATTGTGAAAAAGGAAATATCTTCCGTTCAAAACTGGAAAGAAGCTTTCTGAGAAACTGCTCTGTGTTCTGTTAATTCATCTCACAGAGTTACATCTTTCCCTTCAAGAAGCCTTTCGCTAAGGCTGTTCTTGTGGAATTGGCAAAGGGATATTTGGAAGCCCATAGAGGGCTATGGTGAAAAAGGAAATATCTTCCGTTGAAAACTGGAAAGAAGCTTTCTGAGAAACTGCTCTGTGTTCTGTTAATTCATCTCACAGAGTTACATCTATCCCTTCCAGAAGCCTTTCGCTAAGGCTGTTATTGTGGAATTGGCAAAGGGATATTTGGAAGCCCATAGAGGGCTATGGTGAAAAAGGAAATACCTTCTGTTCAAAACTGGAAAGAAGCTTTCTGAGAATCTGCTCTGTGTTCTGTTAATTCATCTCACAGAGTTACATCTTTCCCTTCAAGAAGCCTTTCGCTAAGGCTGTTCTTGTGGAATTGGCAAAGGGATATTTGGAAGCCCATAGAGGGCTATTGTGAAAAAGGAAATATCTTCCGTTCAAAACTGGAAAGAAGCTTTCTGAGAAACTGCTCTGTGTTCTGTTAATTCATCTCACAGAGTTACATCTTTCCCTTCAAGAAGCCTTTCGCTAAGGCTGTTCTTGTGGAATTGGCAGAGGGATATTTGGAAGCCCATAGAGGGCTATGGTGAAAAAGGAAATATCTTCTGTTCAAAATTGGAAAGAAGCTTTCTGAGAATCTGCTCTGTGTTCTGTTAATTCATCTCACAGAGTTACCTCTTTCCCTTCAAGAAGCCTTTCCCTAAGGCTGTTCTTGTGGAATTGGCAAAGGGATATTTGGAAGCCCATAGAGGGCTATGGTGAAAAAGGAAATATCTTCCGTTGAAAACTGGAAAGAAGCTTTCTGAGAAACTGCTCTGTGTTCTGTTAATTCATCTCACAGAGTTACATCTATCCCTTCAAGAAGCCTTTCGCTAAGGCTGCTCTTTTGCAAATGGCAAAGGGATATTTGGAAGCCCTTAGAGGGCTATGGTGAAAAAGGAAATATCTCACGTTCAAAACTGGAAAGAAGCTTTCTGAGAAACTGCTCTGTGTTCTGTTAATTCATCTCACAGAGTTACATCTTTCCCTTCAAGAAGCCTTTCGTTAAGGCTGTTCTTGTGGAATTGGCAAAGGGATATTTGGAAGCCCATAGAGGGCTGTGGTAAAAAAGGAAATATCTTCCCTTCAAAACTGGAAAAAAGCTTTCTTAGAAACTGCTCTGTGTTCTGTTAATTCATCTCACAGAGTTACATCTTTCCCTTCAAGAAGCCTTTCGCTAAGGCTGTTCTTGTGGAATTGGCAAAGGGATATTTGGAAGCCCATAGAGGGCTATGGTGAAAAAGGAAATATCTTCCGTTCAAAACTGGAAAGAAGCTTTCTGAGAAACTGCTCTGTGTTCTCTTAATTCATCTCACAGAGTTACATCTTTCCCTTCAAGAAGCCTTTCGCTAAGGCTGTTTTTGTGGAATTGGCAAAGGGATATTTGGAAGCCCATAGAGGGCTATGGTGAAAAAGGAAATATCTTCCGTTGAAAACTGGAAAGAAGCTTTCTGAGAAACTGCTCTGTGTTCTGTTAATTCATCTCACAGAGTTACATCTTTTCCTTCAAGAAGCCTTTCGCTAAGGCTGTTCTTGTGGAATTGGCAAAGGGATATTTGGAAGCCCATAGAGGGCTATGGTGAAAAAGGAAATATCTTCCGTTCAAAACTGGAAAGAAGCTTTCTGAGAAACTGCTCTGTGTTCTGTTAATTCATCTCACAGAGTTACATCTTTCCCTTCAAGAAGCCTTTCGCTAAGGCTGTTCTTGTGGAATTGGCAAAGGGATATTTGGAAGCCCATAGAGGGCTATGGTGAAAAAGGAAATATCTTCCATTCAAAACTGGAAAAAAGCTTTCTGAGAATCTGCTCTGTGTTCTGTTAATTCATCTCACAGTGTTACATCTTTCCCTTCAAGAAGCCTTTCGCTAAGGCTGTTCTTGTGGAATTGGCAAAGGGATATTTGGAAGCCCATAGAGGGCTATGGTGAAAAAGGAAATATCTTCCGTTCAAAACTGGAAAGAAGCTTTCTGAGAAACTGCTCTGTGTTCTATTAATTCATCTCACAGAGTTACATCTTTCCCTTCAAGAAGTCTTTCGCTAAGGCTGTTCTTGTGGAATTGGAAAAGGGATATTTGGAAGCCCATAGAGGGCTATGGTGAAAAAGGAAATATCTTCCGTTGAAAACTGGAAAGAAGCTTTCTGAGAAACTGCTGTGTGTTCTGTTAATTCATCTCACAGAGTTACATCTATCCCTTCAAGAAACCTTTCGCTAAGGCTGTTCTTTTGCAAATGTCAAAGGGATATTTGGAAGCCCTTAGAGGGCTATGGTGAAAAAGGAAATATCTTCCGTTCAAAACTGGAAAGAAGCTTTCTGAGAAACTGTTCTATGTTCTGTTAATTCATCTCACAGAGTTACATCTTTCCCTTCAAGAAGCCTTTCGCTAAGGCTGTTCTTGTGGAATTGGCAAAGGGATATTTGGAAGCCCATAGAGGGCTATGGTGAAAAAGGAAATACCTTCCCTTCAAAACTGGAAAAAAGCTTTCTTAGAAACTGCTCTGTTTTCTGTTAATTCATCTCACAGAGTTACATCTTTCCCTTCAAGAAGCCTTTCGCTAAGGCTGTTCTTGTGGAATTGGCAAAGGGATATTTGGAAGCCCATAGAGGGCTATGGTGAAAAAGGAAATATCTTCCGTTCAAAACTGGAAAGAAGCTTTCTGAGAAACTGCTGTGTGTTCTGCTAATGCATCTCACAGAGTTACATCTTTCCCTTCAAGAAGTCTTTCGCTAAGGCTGTTCTTGTGGAATTGGCAAAGGGATGTTTGGAAGACCATAGAGGGCTATGGTGAAAAAGGAAAAATCTTCTGTTCAAAACTGGAAAGAAGCTTTCTGAGAAACTGCTCGGTGTTCTGTTAATTCATCTCACAGAGTTACATCTTTCCCTTCAAGAAGCCTTTGGCTAAGGCTGTTCTCGTGGAATTGGCAAAGGGATATTTGGAAGCCCATAGAGGGCTATGGTGAAAAAGGAAATATCTTCCGTTCAAAACTGGAAAGAAGCTTTCTGAGAAACTGCTCTGTGTTCTGTTAATTCATCTCACAGAGTTACATCTTTCCCTTCAAGAAGCCTTTCGCTAAGGCTGTTCTTGTGGAATTGGCAAAGGGATATTTGGAAGCCCATAGAGGGCTATGGTGAAAAAGGAAATATCTTCCGTTCAAAACTGGAAAGAAGCTTTCTGAGAAACTGCTCTGTGTTCTGTTAATTCATCTCACAGAGTTACATCTTTCCCTTCAAGAAGCCTTTCGCTAAGGCTGTTCTTGTGGAATTGGCAAAGGGATATTTGGAAGCCCATAGAGGGCTATGGTGAAAAAGGAAATATCTTCCCTTCAAAACTGGAAAGAAGCTTTCTGAGAAACTGCTCTGTGTTCTGTTAATTCATCTCACAGAGTTACATCTTTTCCTTCAAGAAGCCTTTCGCTAAGGCTGTTCTTGTGGAATTGGCAAAGGGATATTTGGAAGCCCAAAGAGGGCTATGGTGAAAAAGGAAATATCTTCCGTTCAAAACTGGAAAGAAGCTTTCTGAGAAACTGCTCTGTGTTCTGTTAATTCATCTCACAGAGTTACATCTTTCCCTTCAAGAAGCCTTTCGCTAAGGCTGTTCTTGTGGAATTGGCAAAGGGATATTTGGAAGCCCATAGAGGGCTATGGTGAAAAAGGAAATATCTTCCATTCAAAACTGGAAAAAAACTTTGTGAGAAATGGCTCTGTGTTCTGTTAATTCATCTCACAGTGTTACATCTTTCCCTTCAAGAAGCCTTTCGCTAAGGCTGTTCTTGTGGAATTGGCAAAGGGATATTTGGAAGCCCATACAGGGCTATTGTGAAAAAGATAATATCTTCCGTTCAAAACTGGAAAGAAGCTTTCTGAGAAACTGCTCTGTGTTCTGTTACTTCATCTCACAGACTTACATCTTTTCCTTCAAGAAGCCTTTCGCTAAGGCTGTTCTTGTGGAATTGACAAAGGGATATTTGGAAGCCCATAGAGGGCTATGGTGAAAAAGGAAATATCTTCCGTTGAAAACTGGAAAGAACCTTTCTGAGAAACTGCTCTGTGTTCTTCTAATGCATCTCACAGAGTTACATCTTTCCCTTCAAGAAGTCTTTCGCTAAGGCTGTTCTTGTGAAATTGGCAAAGGGATGTTTGGAAGACCATAGAGGGCTATGGTGAAAAAGGAAAAATCTTCCGTTCAAAACTGGAAAGAAGCTTTCTGAGAAACTGCTCGGTGTTCTGTTAATTCATCTCACAGAGTTACATCTTTCCCTTCAAGAAGCCTTTGGCTAAGGCTGTTCTCGTGGAATTGGCAAAGGGATATTTGGAAGCCCATAGAGGGCTATGGTGAAAAAGGAAATATCTTGAGTTCAAAACTGGAAAGAAGCTTTCTGAGAAACTGTCTATGTTCTGTTAATTCATCTCACAGAGTTACATCTTTCCCTTCAAGAAGCCTTTCGCTAAGGCTGTTCTTGTGGAATTGGCAAAGGGATATTTGGAAGCCCATAGAGGGCTATGGTGAAAAAGGAAATATCTTCCGTTCAAAACTGGAAAGAAGCTTTCTGAGAAACTGCTCTGTGTTCTGTTAATTCATCTCACAGAGTTACATATTTCCTTCAAGAAGCCTTTCGCTAAGGCTGTTCTTGTGGAATTGGCAAAGGGATATTTGGAAGCCCATAGAGGGCTATGGTGAAAAAGGAAATACCTTCCGTTCAAAACTGGAAAGAAGCTTTCTGAGAAACTGCTCTGTGTTCTATTAATTCATCTCACAGAGTTACATCTTTCCCTTCAAGAAGTCTTTCGCTAAGACTGTTCTTGTGGAATTGGCAAAGGGATATTTGGAAGCCCATAGAGGGCTATGGTGAAAAAGGAAATATCTTCAGTTGAAAACTGGAAAGAAGCTTTCTGAGAAACTGCTCTGTGTTCTGTTAATTCATCTCACAGAGTTACATCTATCCCTTCAAGAAGCCTTTCGATAAGGCTGTTCTTTTGCAAATGGCAAAGGGATATTTGGAAGCCCTTAGAGGGCTATGGTGAAAAAGGAAATATCTTCCGTTCAAAACTGGAAAGAAGCTTTCGGAGAAACTGTTCTGTGTTCTGTTAATTCATCTCACAGAGTTACATCTTTCCCTTCAAGAAGCCTTTCGCTAAGGCTGTTCTTGTGGAATTGGCAAAGGGATATTTGGAAGCCCTTAGAGGGCTATGGTGAAAAAGGAAATATCTTCCCTTCAAAACTGGAAAGAAGCTTTCTGAGAAACTGCTCTGTGTTCTGTTAATTCATCTCACAGAGTTACATCTTTCCCTTCAAGAAGCCTTTCGCTAAGGCTGTTCTTGTGGAATTGGCAAAGGGATATTTGGAAGCCCATAGAGGGCTATGGTGAAAAAGGAAATATCTTCCGTTGAAAACTGGAAAGAAGCTTTCTGAGAAACTGCTCTGTGTTCTGTTAATTCATCTCACAGAGTTACATCTTTTCCTTCAAGAAGCCTTTCGCTAAGGCTGTTCTTGTGGAATTGGCAAAGGGATATTTGGAAGCCCATAGAGGGCTATGGTGAAAAAGGAAATATCTTCCGTTCAAAACTGGAAAGAAGCTTTCTGAGAAACTACTCTGTGTTCTGTTAATTCATCTCACAGAGTTACATCTTTCCCTTCAAGAAGCCTTTCGCTAAGGTTGTTCTTGTGGATTTGGCAAAGGGATATTTGGAAGCCCATAGAGGGCTATGGTGAAAAAGGAAATATCTTCCCTTCAAAACTGGAAAAAAGCTTTCTGAGAAACGGCTCTGTGTTCTGTTAATTCATCTCACAGTGTTACATCTTTCCCTTCAAGAAGCCTTTCGCTAAGTCTGTTCTTGTGGAATTGGCAAAGGGATATTTGGAAGCCCACACAGGGCTATTGTGAAAAAGAAAATATCTTCCGTTCAAAACTGGAAAGAAGCTTTCTGAGAAACTGCTCTGTGTTCTGTTACTTCATCTCACAGAGTTACATCTTTTCCTTCAAGAAGCCTTTCGCTAAGGCTGTTCTTGTGGAATTGGCAAAGGGATATTTGGACGCCCATAGAGGGCTATGGTGAAAAAGGACATATCTTCCGTTCAAAACTGGAAAGAAGCTTTCTGAGAAACTGCTCTGTGTTCTGTTAATTCATCTCACAGAGTTACATCTTTCCCTTCAAGAAGCCTTTCGCTAAGGCTGTTCTTGTGGAATTGGCAAAGGGATATTTGGAAGCCGATAGAGGGCTATGGTGAAAAAGGAAATATCTTCCGTTGAAAACTGGAAAGAAGCTTTCTGAGAAACTGCTCTGTGTTCTGTTAATTCATCTCACAGATTTACATCTTTCCCTTCAAGAAGCCTTTCGCTAAGGCTGTTCTTGTGGAATTGGCAAAGGGATATTTGGAAGCCCATAGAGGGCTATGGTGAAAAAGGTAATATCTTCCGTTCAAAACTGGAAAGAAGCTTTCTGAGAAACTGCTCTGTGTTCTGTTCATTCATCTCACAGAGTTACATCTTTCCATTCAAGAAGCCTTTCGCTAAGGCTGTTCTTGTGGAATTGGCAAAGGGATATTTGGAAGCCCATAGAGGGCTATGGTGAAAAAGGAAATATCTTCCCTTCAAAACTGGAAAAAAGCTTTCTGAGAAACTGCTCTGTGTTCTGTTAATTCATCTCACAGTGTTACATCTTTCCCTTCAAGAAGCCTTTCGCTAAGGCTGTTCTTGTGGAATTGGCAAAGGGATATTTGGAAGCCCACACAGGGCTATTGTGAAAAAGAAAATATCTTCCGTTCAAAACTGGAAAGAAGTTTTCTGAGAAACTGCTCTGTGTTCTGTTACTTCATCTCACAGAGTTACATCTTTTCCTTCAAGAAGCCTTTCGCTAAGGCTGTTCCTGTGGAATTGGCAAAGGGATATTTCGAAGCCCATAGAGGGCTATGGTGAAAAAGGAAATATCTTCCGTTCAAAACTGGAAAGAAGCTTTCTGAGAAACTGCTCTGTGTTCTGTTAATTCATCTCACAGAGTTACATCTTTACCTTCAAGAAGCCTTTCGCTAAGGCTGTTCTTGTGGAATTGGCAAAGGGATATTTGGAAGCCCATAGAGGGCTATGGTGAAAAAGGAAATATCTTCCGTTCAAAACTGGAAAGAAGCTTTCTGAGAAACTGCTCTGTGTTCTATTAATTCATCTCACAGAGTTACATCTTTCCCTTCAAGAAGTCTTTCGCTAAGGCTGTTCTTGTGGAATTGGCAAAGGGATATTTGGAAGCCCATAGAGGGCTATGGTGAAAAAGGAAATATCTTCCGTTGAAAACTGGAAAGAAGCTTTCTGAGAAACTGCTCTGTGTTCTGTTAATTCATCTCACAGAGTTACATCTATCCCTTCAAGAAGCCTTTCGCTAAGGCTGTTCTTTTGCAAATGGCAAAGGGATATTTGGAAGCCCTTAGAGGGCTATGGTGAAAAAGGAAATATCTTCCGTTGAAAACTGGAAAGAAGCTTTCTGAGAAACTGCTCTGTGTTCTGTTAATTCATCTCACAGAGTTACATCTTTCCCTTCAAGAAGCCTTTCGCTAAGGCTGTTCTTGTGGAATTGGCAAAGGGATATTTGGAAGCCCATAGAGGGCTATGGTGAAAAAGGAAATATCTTCCGTTGAAAACTGGAAAGAAGCTTTCTGAGAAACTGCTCTGTGTTCTGTTAATTCATTTCACAGAGTTACATCTTTCCCTTCAAGAAGCCTTTCGCTAAGGCTGTTCTCGTGGAATTGGCAAGGGGATATTTGGAAGCCCATAGAGGGCTATGGTGAAAAAGGAAATATCTTCCGTTCAAAACTGGAAAGAAGCTTTCTGAGAAACTGCTCTGTGTTCTGTTCATTCATCTCACAGAGTTACATCTTTCCCTTCAAGAAGCCTTTCGCTAAGGCTGTTCTTGTGGAATTGGCAAAGGGATATTTGGAAGCCCATAGAGGGCTTTGGTGAAAAAGGAAATATCTTCCCTTCAAAACTGGAAAGAAGCTTTCTGAGAAACTGCTCTGTGTTCTGTTAATTCATCTCACAGAGTTACATCTTTTCCTTCAAGAAGCCTTTCGCTAACGCTGTTCTTGTGGAATTGGCAAAGGGATATTTGGAAGCCCATAGAGGGCTACTGTGAAAAAGGAAATATCTTCCGTTCAAAACTGGAAAGAAGCTTTCTGAGAAACTGCTCTGTGTTCTGTTAATTCATCTCACAGAGTTACATCTTTCCCTTCCAGAACCCTTTCGCTAAGGCTGTTCTTGTGGAATTGGCAAAGGGATATTTGGAAGCCCATAGAGGGCTAAGGTGAAAAAGGAAATATCTTCCGTTCAAAACTGGAAAGAAGCTTTCTGAGAAACTGCTCTGTGTTCTGTTAATTCATCTCATAGAGTTACATCTTTCCCTTCAAGAAGCCTTTCGATAAGGCTGTTCTTGTGGAATTGGCAAAGGGATATTTGGAAGCCCATAGAGGGCTATGGTGAAAAAGGAAATATCTTCCGTTCAAAACTGGAAAGAAGCTTTCTGAGAAACTGCTCTGTGTTCTATTAATTCATCTCACAGAGTTACATCTTTCCCTTCAAGAAGTCTTTCGCTAAGGCTGTTCTTGTGGAATTGGCAAAGGGATATTTGGAAGCCCATAGAGGGCTATGGTGAAAAAGGAAATATCTTCCGTTGAAAACTGGAAAGAAGCTTTCTGAGAAACTGCTCTGTGTTCTGTTAATTCATCTCACAGAGTTACATCTATCCCTTCAAGAAGCCTTTCGCTAAGGCTGTTCTTTTGCAAATGGCAAAGGGATATTTGGAAGCCCTTAGAGGGCTATGGTGAAAAAGGAAATATCTTCCGTTGAAAACTGGAAAGAAGCTTTCTGAGAAACTGCTCTGTGTTCTGTTAATTCATCTCACAGAGTTACATCTTTCCCTTCAAGAAGCCTTTCGCTAAGGCTGTTCTTGTGGAATTGGCAAAGGGATATTTGGAAGCCCTTAGAGGGCTATGGTGAAAAAGGAAATATCTTCCGTTAAAAACTGGAAAGAAGCTTTCTGAGAAACTGCTCTCTGTTCTGCTAATGCATCTCACAGAGTTACATCTTTCCCTTCAAGAAGTCTTTCGCTAAGGCTGTTCTTGTGGAATTGGCAAAGGGATATTTGGAAGCCCATAGAGGGCTATGGTGAAAAAGGAAATATCTTCCGTTCAAAACTGGAAAGAAGCTTTCTGAGAAACTGCTCTGTGTTCTGTTAATTCATCTCACAGAGTTACATCTTTCCCTTCAAGAAGCCTTTCGCTAAGGCTGTTCCTGTGGAATTGGCAAAGGGATATTTGGAAGCCCATAGAGGGCTATGGTGAAAAAGGAAATATCTTCCGTTGAAAACTGGAAAGAAGCTTTCTGAGAAACTGCTCTGTGTTCTGCTAATGCATCTCACAGAGTTACATCTTTCCCTTCAAGAAGTCTTTCGCTAAGGCTGTTCTTGTGGAATTGGCAAAGGGATGTTTGGAAGACCATAGAGGGCTATGGTGTAAAAGGAAGAATCTTCCGTTCAAAACTGGAAAGAAGCTTTCTGAGAAACTGCTCGGTGTTCTGTTAATTCATCTCACAGAGTTACATCTTTCCCTTCAAGAAGCCTTTGGCTAAGGCTGTTCTCGTGGAACTGGCAAAGGGATATTTGGAAGCCCATATAGGGCTATGGTGAAAAAGGAAATATCTTCCGTTCAAAACTGGAAAGAAGCTTTCTGAGAAACTGCTCTGTGTTCTTTTAATTCATCTCACAGTGTTACATCTTTCCCTTCAAGAAGCCTTTCGCTAAGGCTGTTCTTGTGGAATTGGCAAAGGGATATTTGGAAGCCCATAGAGGGCTATTGTGAAAAAGAAATTATCTTCCGTTCAAAACTGGAAAGAAGCTTTCTGAGAAACTGCTCTGTGTTCTGTTACTTCATCTCACAGAGTTACATCTTTTCCTTCAAGAAGCCTTTCGCTAAGGCTGTTCTTGTGAAATGGGCAAAGGGATATTTGGAAGACCCTAGAGGGCTATGGTGAAAAACGACATATCTTCCGTTCAAAACTGGAAAGAAGCTTTCTGAGAAACTGCTCTGTGTTCTGTTAATTCATCTTAAAGAGTTACATCTTTCCCTTCAAGAAGCCTTTCGCTAAGGCTGTTCTTGTGGAATTGGCAAAGGGATATTTGGAAGCCCATAGAGGGCTATGGTGAAAAAGGAAATATCTTCCGTTTAAAACAGGAAAGAAGCTTTCTGAGAAACTGCTCTGTGTTCTGTTGATTCATCTCACAGAGTTACATCTTTCCCTTCAAGAAGCCTTTCGCTAAGGCTGTTCTTGTGGAATTGGCAAAGGGATATTTGGAAGCCCATAGAGGGCTATGGTGAAAAAGGAAATATCTTCCGTTCAAAACTGGAAAGAAGCTTTCTGAGAAACTGCTCTGTGTTCTGTTAATTCATCTCACAGAGTTACATCTTTCCCTTCAAGAAGCCTTTCGCTAAGGCTGTTCTTGTGGAATTGGCAAAGGGATATTTGGAAGCCCGTAGAGGGCTATGGTGAAAAAGGAAATATCTTCTGTTCAAAACTGGAAAGAAGCTTTCTGAGAATCTGCTCTGTGTTCTGTTAATTCATCTCACAGAGTTACATCTTTCCCTTCAAGAAGCCTTTCGCTAAGGCTGTTCTTGTGGAATTGGCAAAGGGATATTTGGAAGCCCATAGAGGGGTTTTGTGAAAAAGGAAATATCTTCCGTTCAAAACTGGAAAGAAGCTTTCTGAGAAACTGCTCTGTGTTGTGTTAATTCATCTCACAGAGTTACATCTTTCCCTTCAAGAAGCCTTTCGCTAAGGCTGTTCTTGTGGAATTGGCAAAGGGATATTTGGAAGCCCATAGAGGGCTATGGTGAAAAAGGAAATACCTTCCGTTCAAAACTGGAAAGAAGCTTTCTGAGAAACTGCTCTGTGTTCTATTAATTCATCTCACAGAGTTACATCTTTCCCTTCAAGAAGTCTTTCGCTAAGGCTGTTCTTGTGGAATTGGCAAAGGGATATTTGGAAGCCCATAGAGGGCTATGGTGAAAAAGGAAATATCTTCAGTTGAAAACTGGAAAGAAGCTTTCTGAGAAACTGCTCTGTGTTCTGTTAATTCATCTCACAGAGTTACATCTATCCCTTCAAGAAGCCTTTCGATAAGGCTGTTCTTTTGCAAATGGCAAAGGGATATTTGGAAGCCCTTAGAGGGCTATGGTGAAAAAGGAAATATCTTCCGTTCAAAACTGGAAAGAAGCTTTCGGAGAAACTGTTCTGTGTTCTGTTAATTCATCTCACAGAGTTACATCTTTCCCTTCAAGAAGCCTTTCGCTAAGGCTGTTCTTGTGGAATTGGCAAAGGGATATTTGGAAGCCCTTAGAGGGCTATGGTGAAAAAGGAAATATCTTCCCTTCAAAACTGGAAAGAAGCTTTCTGAGAAACTGCTCTGTGTTCTGTTAATTCATCTCACAGAGTTACATCTTTCCCTTCAAGAAGCCTTTCGCTAAGGCTGTTCTTGTGGAATTGGCAAAGGGATATTTGGAAGCCCATAGAGGGCTATGGTGAAAAAGGAAATATCTTCCGTTCAAAACTGGAAAGAAGCTTTCTGAGAAACTGCTCTGTGTTCTGTTAATTCATCTCACAGAGTTACATCTTTTCCTTCAAGAAGCCTTTCGCTAAGGCTGTTCTTGTGGAATTGGCAAAGGGATATTTGGAAGCCCATAGAGGGCTATGGTGAAAAAGGAAATATCTTCCCTTCAAAACTGGAAAAAAGCTTTCTGAGAAACGGCTCTGTGTTCTGTTAATTCATCTCACAGTGTTACATCTTTCCCTTCAAGAAGCCTTTCGCTAAGGCTGTTCTTGTGGAATTGGCAAAGGGATATTTGGAAGCCCATACAGGGCTATTGTGAAAAAGAAAATATCTTCCGTTCAAAACTGGAAAGAAGCTTTCTGAGAAACTGCTCTGTGTTCTGTTACTTCATCTCACAGAGTTACATCTTTTCCTTCAAGAAGCCTTTCGCTAAGGCTGTTCTTGTGGAATTGGCAAAGGGATATTTGGACGCCCATAGAGGGCTATGGTGAAAAAGGACATATCTTCCGTTCAAAACTGGAAAGAAGCTTTCTGAGAAACTGCTCTGTGTTCTGTTAATTCATCTCACAGAGTTACATCTTTCCCTTCAAGAAGCCTTTCGCTAAGGCTGTTCTTGTGGAATTGGCAAAGGGATATTTGGAAGCCGATAGAGGGCTATGGTGAAAAAGGAAATATCTTCCGTTGAAAACTGGAAAGAAGCTTTCTGAGAAACTGCTCTGTGTTCTGTTAATTCATCTCACAGAGTTACATCTTTTCCTTCAAGAAGCCTTTCGCTAAGGCTGTTCTTGTGGAATTGGCAAAGGGATATTTGGAACACCATAGAGGGCTATGGTGAAAAAGGAAATATCTTCCGTTCAAAACTGGAAAGAAGCTTTCTGAGAAACTGCTCTGTGTTCTGTTAATTCATCTCACAGAGTTACATCTTTCCCTTCAAGAAGCCTTTCGCTAAGGCTGTTCTTGTGGAATTGGCAAAGGGATATTTGGAAGCCCATAGAGGGCTATGGTGAAAAAGGAAATATCTTCTGTTCAAAACTGGAAAGAAGCTTTCTGAGAAACTGCTCTGTGTTCTGTGAATTCATCTCACAGAGTTACATCTTTCCCTTCAAGAAGCCTTTCGCTAAGGCTGTTCTTGTGGAATTGGCAAAGGGATATTTGGAAGCCCATAGAGGGCTACTGTGAAAAAGGAAATATCTTCCGTTGAAAACTGGAAAGAAGCTTTCTGAGAAACTGCTCTGTGTTCTGTTAATTCATCTCACAGAGTTACATCTTTCCCTTCCAGAAGCCTTTCGCTAAGGCTGTTCTTGTGGAATTGGCAAAGGGATATTTGGAAGCCCATAGAGGGCTATGGTGAAAAAGGAAATATCTTCCCTTCAAAACTGGAAAAAAGCTTTCTGAGAAACTGCTCTGTGTTCTGTTAATTCATCTCACAGTGTTACATCTTTCCCTTCAAGAAGCCTTTCGCTAAGGCTGTTCTTGTGGAATTGGCAAAGGGATATTTGGAAGCCCACACAGGGCTATTGTGAAAAAGAAAATATCTTCCGTTCAAAACTGGAAAGAAGTTTTCTGAGAAACTGCTCTGTGTTCTGTTACTTCATCTCACAGAGTTACATCTTTTCCTTCAAGAAGCCTTTCGCTAAGGCTGTTCCTGTGGAATTGGCAAAGGGATATTTCGAAGCCCATAGAGGGCTATGGTGAAAAAGGAAATATCTTCCGTTCAAAACTGGAAAGAAGCTTTCTGAGAAACTGCTCTGTGTTCTGTTAATTCATCTCACAGAGTTACATCTTTACCTTCAAGAAGCCTTTCGCTAAGGCTGTTCTTGTGGAATTGGCAAAGGGATATTTGGAAGCCCATAGAGGGCTATGGTGAAAAAGGAAATATCTTCCGTTCAAAACTGGAAAGAAGCTTTCTGAGAAACTGCTCTGTGTTCTATTAATTCATCTCACAGAGTTACATCTTTCCCTTCAAGAAGTCTTTCGCTAAGGCTGTTCTTGTGGAATTGGCAAAGGGATATTTGGAAGCCCATAGAGGGCTATGGTGAAAAAGGAAATATCTTCCGTTGAAAACTGGAAAGAAGCTTTCTGAGAAACTGCTCTGTGTTCTGTTAATTCATCTCACAGAGTTACATCTATCCCTTCAAGAAGCGTTTCGCTAAGGCTGTTCTTTTGCAAATGGCAAAGGGATATTTGGAAGCCCTTAGAGGGCTATGGTGAAAAAGGAAATATCTTCCGTTGAAAACTGGAAAGAAGCTTTCTGAGAAACTGCTCTGTGTTCTGTTAATTCATCTCACAGAGTTACATCTTTCCCTTCAAGAAGCCTTTCGCTAAGGCTGTTCTTGTGGAATTGGCAAAGGGATATTTGGAAGCCCATAGAGGGCTATGGTGAAAAAGGAAATATCTTCCGTTGAAAACTGGAAAGAAGCTTTCTGAGAAACTGCTCGGTGTTCTGTTAATTCATCTCACAGAGTTACATCTTTCCCTTCAAGAAGCCTTTGGCTAAGCCTGTTCTCGTGGAATTGGCAAAGGGATATTTGGAAGCCCATAGAGGGCTATGGTGAAAAAGGAAATATCTTGAGTTCAAAACTGGAAAGAAGCTTTCTGAGAAACTGTCTATGTTCTGTTAATTCATCTCACAGAGTTACATCTTTCCCTTCAAGAAGCCTTTCGCTAAGGCTGTTCTTGTGGAATTGGCAAAGGGATATTTGGAAGCCCATAGAGGGCTATGGTGAAAAAGGAAATATCTTCCGTTCAAAACTGGAAAGAAGCTTTCTGAGAAACTGCTCTGTGTTCTGTTAATTCATCTCACAGAGTTACATATTTCCCTTCAAGAAGCCTTTCGCTAAGGCTGTTCTTGTGGAATTGGCAAAGGGATATTTGGAAGCCCATAGAGGGCTATGGTGAAAAAGGAAATATCTTCCGTTCAAAACTGGAAAGAAGCTTTCTGAGAAACTGCTCTGTGTTCTGTTAATTCATCTCACAGAGTTACATCTTTCCCTTCAAGAAGCCTTTCGCTAAGGCTGTTCCTGTGGAATTGGCAAAGGGATATTTGGAAGCCCATAGAGGGCTATGGTGAAAAAGGAAATATCTTCCGTTAAAAACTGGAAAGAAGCTTTCTGAGAAACTGCTCTCTGTTCTGCTAATGCATCTCACAGAGTTACATCTTTCCCTTCAAGAAGTCTTTCGCTAAGGCTGTTCTTGTGGAATTGGCAAAGGGATGTTTGGAAGACCATAGAGGGCTATGGTGTAAAAGGAAGAATCTTCCGTTCAAAACTGGAAAGAAGCTTTCTGAGAAACTGCTCGGTGTTCTGTTAATTCATCTCACAGAGTTACATCTTTCCCTTCAAGAAGCCTTTGGCTAAGGCTGTTCTCGTGGAACTGGCAAAGGGATATTTGGAAGCCCATAGAGGGCTATGGTGAAAAAGGAAATATCTTCCGTTCAAAACTGGAAAGAAGCTTTCTGAGAAACTGCTCTGTGTTCTGCTAATGCATCTCACAGAGTTACATCTTTCCCTTCAAGAAGTCTTTCGCTAAGGCTGTTCTTGTGGAATTGGCAAAGGGATGTTTGGAAGACCATAGAGGGCTATGGTGTAAAAGGAAGAATCTTCCGTTCAAAACTGGAAAGAAGCTTTCTGAGAAACTGCTCGGTGTTCTGTTAATTCATCTCACAGAGTTACATCTTTCCCTTCAAGAAGCCTTTGGCTAAGGCTGTTCTCGTGGAACTGGCAAAGGGATATTTGGAAGCCCATAGAGGGCTATGGTGAAAAAGGAAATATCTTCCGTTCAAAACTGGAAAGAAGCTTTCTGAGAAACTGCTCTGTGTTCTGTTAATTCATCTCACAGAGTTACATCTTTCCCTTCAAGAAGCCTTTCGCTAAGGCTGTTCTTGTGGAATTGGCAAAGGGATATTTGGAAGCCGATAGAGGGCTATGGTGAAAAAGGAAATATCTTCCGTTGAAAACTGGAAAGAAGCTTTCTGAGAAACTGCTCTGTGTTCTGTTAATTCATCTCACAGAGTTACATCTTTCCCTTCAAGAAGCCTTTCGCTAAGGCTGTTCTTGTGGAATTGGCAAAGGGATATTTGGAAGCCCATAGAGGGCTATGGTGAAAAAGGTAATATCTTCCGTTCAAAACTGGAAAGAAGCTTTCTGAGAAACTGCTCTGTGTTCTGTTCATTCATCTCACAGAGTTACATCTTTCCCTTCAAGAAGCCTTTCGCTAAGGCTGTTCTTGTGGAATTGGCAAAGGGATATTTGGAAGCCCATAGAGGGCTATGGTGAAAAAGGAAATATCTTCCCTTCAAAACTGGAAAGAAGCTTTCTGAGAAACTGCTCTGTGTTCTGTTAATTCATCTCACAGAGTTACATCTTTTCCTTCAAGAAGCCTTTCGCTAAGGCTGTTCTTGTGGAATTGGCAAAGGGATATTTGGAAGCCCATAGAGGGCTATGGTGAAAAAGGAAATATCTTCCGTTCAAAACTGGAAAGAAGCTTTCTGAGAAACTGCTCTGTGTTCTGTTAATTCATCTCACAGAGTTACATCTTTCCCTTCAAGAAGCCTTTCGCTAAGGCTGTTCTTGTGGAATTGGCAAAGGGATATTTGGAAGCCCATAGAGGGCTATGGTGAAAAAGGAAATATCTTCTGTTCAAAACTGGAAAGAAGCTTTCTGAGAAATTGCTCTGTGTTCTGTGAATTCATCTCACAGAGTTACATCTTTCCCTTCAAGAAGCCTTTCGCTAAGGCTGTTCTTGTGGAATTGGCAAAGGGATATTTGGAAGCCCATAGAGGGCTACTGTGAAAAAGGAAATATCTTCCGTTCAAAACTGGAAAGAAGCTTTCTGAGAAACTGCTCTGTGTTCTGTTAATTCATCTCACAGAGTTACATCTTTCCCTTCCAGAACCCTTTCGCTAAGGCTGTTCTTGTGGAATTGGCAAAGGGATATTTGGAAGCCCATAGAGGGCTATGGTGAAAAAGGAAATATCTTCCGTTGAAAACTGGAAAGAAGCTTTCTGAGAAACTGCTCTGTGTTCTGTTAATTCATTTCACAGAGTTACATCTTTCCCTTCAAGAAGCCTTTCGCTAAGGCTGTTCTTGTGGAATTGGCAAGGGGATATTTGGAAGCCCATAGAGGGCTATGGTGAAAAAGGAAATATCTTCCGTTCAAAACTGGAAAGAAGCTTTCTGAGAAACTGCTCTGTGTTCTGTTCATTCATCTCACAGAGTTACATCTTTCCCTTCAAGAAGCCTTTCGCTAAGGCTGTTCTTGTGGAATTGGCAAAGGGATATTTGGAAGCCCATAGAGGGCTTTGGTGAAAAAGGAAATATCTTCCCTTCAAAACTGGAAAGAAGCTTTCTGAGAAACTGCTCTGTGTTCTGTTAATTCATCTCACAGAGTTACATCTTTTCCTTCAAGAAGCCTTTCGCTAACGCTGTTCTTGTGGAATTGGCAAAGGGATATTTGGAAGACCATAGAGGGCTATGGTGAAAAAGGAAATATCTTCCGTTCAAAACTGGAAAGAAGCTTTCTGAGAAACTGCTCTGTGTTCTGTTAATTCATCTCACAGAGTTACATCTTTCCCTTCAAGAAGCCTTTCGCTAAGGCTGTTCTTGTGGAATTGGCAAAGGGATATTTGGAAGCCCATAGAGGGCTATGGTGTAAAAGGAAATATCTTCTGTTCAAAACTGGAAAGAAGCTTTCTGAGAAACTGCTCTGTGTTCTGTGAATTCATCTCACAGAGTTACATCTTTCCCTTCAAGAAGCCTTTCGCTAAGGCTGTTCTTGTGGAATTGGCAAAGGGATATTTGGAAGCCCATAGAGGGCTACTGTGAAAAAGGAAATATCTTCCGTTCAAAACTGGAAAGAAGCTTTCTGAGAAACTGCTCTGTGTTCTGTTAATTCATCTCACAGAGTTACATCTTTCCCTTCCAGAACCCTTTCGCTAAGGCTGTTCTTGTGGAATTGGCAAAGGGATATTTGGAAGCCCATAGAGGGCTAAGGTGAAAAAGGAAATATCTTCCGTTCAAAACTGGAAAGAAGCTTTCTGAGAAACTGCTCTGTGTTCTGTTAATTCATCTCATAGAGTTACATCTTTCCCTTCAAGAAGCCTTTCGATAAGGCTGTTCTTGTGGAATTGGCAAAGGGATATTTGGAAGCCCATAGAGGGCTATGGTCAAAAAGGAAATATCTTCCGTTCAAAACTGGAAAGAAGCATTCTGAGAAACTGCTCTGTGTTCTGTTAATTCATCTCACAGAGTTACATCTTTCCCTTCAAGAAGCCTTTCGCTAAGGCTGTTCTTGTGGAATTGGCAAAGGGATAATTGGAAGCACATAGAGGGCTATGGTGAAAAAGGAAATATCTTCCGTTCAAAACTGGAAAGAAGCTTTCTGAGAAACTGCTCTGTGTTCTATTAATTAGTCTCACAGAGTTACATCTTTCCCTTCAAGAAGTCTTTCGCTAAGGCTGTTCTTGTGGAATTGGCAAAGGGATATTTGGAAGCCCATAGAGGGTTATGGTGAAAAAGGAAATATCTTCCGTTGAAAACTGGAAAGAAGCTTTCTGAGAAACTGCTCTGTGTTCTGTTAATTCATCTCACAGAGTTACATCTATCCCTTCAAGAAGCCTTTCGCTAAGGCTGTTCTTTTGCAAATGGCAAAGGGATATTTGGAAGCCCTTAGAGGGCTATGGTGAAAAAGGAAATATCATCCGTTCAAAACTGGAAAGAAGCTTTCTGAGAAACTGCTCTGTGTTGTGTTAATTCATCTCACAGAGTTACATCTTTCCCTTCAAGAAGCCTTTCGCTAAGGCTGTTCTTGTGGAATTGGCAAAGGGATATTTGGAAGCCCATAGAGGGCTATGGTGAAAAAGGAAATATCTTCCGTTGAAAACTGGAAAGAAGCTTTCTGAGAAACTGCTCTGTGTTCTGTTAATTCATCTCACAGAGTTACATCTTTCCCTTCAAGAAGCCTTTCGCTAAGGCTGTTCTTGTGGAATTGGCAAGGGGATATTTGGAAGCCCATAGAGGGCTATGGTGAAAAAGGAAATATCTTCCGTTCAAAACTGGAAAGAAGCTTTCTGAGAAACTGCTCTGTGTTCTGTTAATTCATCTCACAGAGTTACATCTTTCCCTTCAAGAAGCCTTTCGCTAAGGCTGTTCTTGTGGAATTGGCAAAGGGATATTTTGAAGCCCATAGAGGGCTATGGTGAAAAAGGAAATATCTTCCCTTCAAAACTGGAAAGAAGCTTTCTGAGAAACTGCTCTGTGTTCTGTTAATTCATCTCACAGAGTTACATCTTTCCCTTCAAGAAGCCTTTCGCTAAGGCTGTTCTTGTGGAATTGGCAAAGGGATATTTGGAAGCCCATAGAGGGCTATGGTGAAAAAGGATATATCTTCCCTTCAAAACTGGAAAAAAGCTTTCTGAGAAACTGCTCTGTGTTCTGTTAATTCATCTCACAGTGTTACATCTTTCCCTTCAAGAAGCCTTTCGCTAAGGCTGTTCTTGTGGAATTGGCAAAGGGATATTTGGAAGCCCACACAGGGCTATTGTGAAAAAGAAAATATCTTCCGTTCAAAACTGGAAAGAAGTTTTCTGAGAAACTGCTCTGTGTTCTGTTACTTCATCTCACAGAGTTACATCTTTTCCTTCAAGAAGCCTTTCGCTAAGGCTGTTCCTGTGGAATTGGCAAAGGGATATTTCGAAACCCATAGAGGGCTATGGTGAAAAAGGAAATATCTTCCGTTCAAAACTGGAAAGAAGCTTTCTGAGAAACTGCTCTGTGTTCTGTTAATTCATCTCACAGAGTTACATCTTTCCCTTCAAGAAGCCTTTCGCGAAGGCTGTTCTTGTGGAATTGGCAAAGGGATATTTGGAAGCCCATAGAGGGCTATGGTGAAAAAGGAAATATCTTCCGTTCAAAACTGGAAAGAAGCTTTCTGAGAAACTGCTCTGTGTTCTGTTAATTCATCTCACAGAGTTACATCTTTCCCTTCAAGAAGCCTTTCGCTAAGGCTGTTCTTGTGGAATTGGCAAAGGGATAATTGGAAGCACATAGAGGGCTATGGTGAAAAAGGAAATATCTTCCGTTGAAAACTGGAAAGAAGCTTTCTGAGAAACTGCTCTGTGTTCTATTAATTAGTCTCACAGAGTTACATCTTTCCCTTCAAGAAGTCTTTCGCTAAGCCTGTTCTTGTGGAATTGGCAAAGGGATATTTGGAAGCCCATAGAGGGTTATGGTGAAAAAGGAAATATCTTCCGTTGAAAACTGGAAAGAAGCTTTCTGAGAAACTGCTCTGTGTTCTGTTAATTCATCTCACAGAGTTACATCTATCCCTTCAAGAAGCCTTTCGCTAAGGCTGTTCTTTTGCAAATGGCAAAGGGATATTTGGAAGCCCTTAGAGGGCTATGGTGAAAAAGGAAATATCTTCCGTTCAAAACTGGAAAGAAGCTTTCTGAGAAACTGCTCTGTGTTCTGTTAATTCATCTCACAGAGTTACATCTTTCCCTTCAAGAAGCCTTTCGCTATGGCTGTTCTTGTGGAATTGGCAAAGGGATATTTGGAAGCCCATAGAGGGCTATGGTGAAAAAGGAAATATCTTCCCTTCAAAACTGGAAAAAAGCTTTCTTAGAAACTGCTCTGTGTTCCGTTAATTCATCTCACAGAGTTACATCTTTCCCTTCAAAAGCCTTTCGCTAAGGCTGTTCTTGTGGAATTGGCAAGGGGATATTTGGAAGCCCATAGAGGGCTATGGTGAAAAAGGAAATATCTTCCGTTCAAAACTGGAAAGAAGCTTTCTGAGAAACTGCTCTGTGTTCTGTTAATTCATTTCACAGAGTTACATATTTCCCTTCAAGAAGCCTTTCGCTAAGGCTGTTCTTGTGGAATTGGCAAAGGGATATTTGGAAGCCCTTAGAGGGCTATGGTGAAAAAGGAAATATCTTCCCTTCAAAACTGGAAAAAAGCTTTCTGAGAAACTGCTCTGTGTTCTGTTAATTCATCTCACAGTGTTACATCTTTCCCTTCAAGAAGCCTTTCGCTAAGGCTGTTCTTGTGGAATTGGCAAATTGATATTTGGAAGCCCACACAGGGCTATTGTGAAAAAGAAAATATCTTTCGTTCAAAACTGGAAAGAAGCTTTCTGAGAAACTGCTCTGTGTTCTGTTACTTCATCTCACAGAGTTACATCTTTTCCTTCAAGAAGCCTTTCGCTAAGGCTGTTCTTGTGGAATTGGCAAAGGGATATTTGGAAGCCCATAGAGGGCTATGGTGAAAAAGGAAATATCTTCCGTTCAAAACTGGAAAGAAGCTTTCTGAGAAACTGCTCTGTGTTCTGTTAATTCATCTCACAGAGTTACATCTTTCCCTTCAAGAAGCCTTTCGCTAAGGCTGTTCTTGTGGAATTGGCAAAGGGATATTTGGAAGCCCATAGAGGGCTATGGTGAAAAAGGAAATATCTTCCGTTCAAAACTGGAAAGAAGCTTTCTGAGAAACTGCTCTGTGTTCTATTAATTCATCTCACAGAGTTACATCTTTCCCTTCAAGAAGTCTTTCGCTAAGGCTGTTCTTGTGGAATTGGCAAAGGGATATTTGGAAGCCCATAGAGGGCTATGGTGAAAAAGGAAATATCTTCCGTTGAAAACTGGAAAGAAGCTTTCTGAGAAACTGCTCTGTGTTCTGTTAATTCATCTCACAGAGTTACATCTATCCCTTCAAGAAGCCTTTCGCTAAGGCTGTTCTTTTGCAAATGGCAAAGGGATATTTGGAAGCCCTTAGAGGGCTATGGTGAAAAAGGAAATATCTTCCGTTGAAAACTGGAAAGAAGCTTTCTGAGAAACTGCTCTGTGTTCTGTTAATTCATCTCACAGAGTTACATCTTTCCCTTCAAGAAGCCTTTCGCTAAGGCTGTTCTTGTGGAATTGGCAAAGGGATATTTGGAAGCCCATAGAGGGCTATGGTGAAAAAGGAAATATCTTCCGTTGAAAACTGGAAAGAAGCTTTCTGAGAAACTGCTCGGTGTTCTGTTAATTCATCTCACAGAGTTACATCTTTCCCTTCAAGAAGCCTTTGGCTAAGCCTGTTCTCGTGGAATTGGCAAAGGGATATTTGGAAGCCCATAGAGGGCTATGGTGAAAAAGGAAATATCTTGAGTTCAAAACTGGAAAGAAGCTTTCTGAGAAACTGTCTATGTTCTGTTAATTCATCTCACAGAGTTACATCTTTCCCTTCAAGAAGCCTTTCGCTAAGGCTGTTCTTGTGGAATTGGCAAAGGGATATTTGGAAGCCCATAGAGGGCTATGGTGAAAAAGGAAATATCTTCCGTTCAAAACTGGAAAGAAGCTTTCTGAGAAACTGCTCTGTGTTCTGTTAATTCATCTCACAGAGTTACATATTTCCCTTCAAGAAGCCTTTCGCTAAGGCTGTTCTTGTGGAATTGGCAAAGGGATATTTGGAAGCCCATAGAGGGCTATGGTGAAAAAGGAAATATCTTCCGTTCAAAACTGGAAAGAAGCTTTCTGAGAAACTGCTCTGTGTTCTGTTAATTCATCTCACAGAGTTACATCTTTCCCTTCAAGAAGCCTTTCGCTAAGGCTGTTCCTGTGGAATTGGCAAAGGGATATTTGGAAGCCCATAGAGGGCTATGGTGAAAAAGGAAATATCTTCCGTTAAAAACTGGAAAGAAGCTTTCTGAGAAACTGCTCTCTGTTCTGCTAATGCATCTCACAGAGTTACATCTTTCCCTTCAAGAAGTCTTTCGCTAAGGCTGTTCTTGTGGAATTGGCAAAGGGATGTTTGGAAGACCATAGAGGGCTATGGTGTAAAACGAAGAATCTTCCGTTCAAAACTGGAAAGAAGCTTTCTGAGAAACTGCTCGGTGTTCTGTTAATTCATCTCACAGAGTTACATCTTTCCCTTCAAGAAGCCTTTGGCTAAGGCTGTTCTCGTGGAACTGGCAAAGGGATATTTGGAAGCCCATAGAGGGCTATGGTGAAAAAGGAAATATCTTCCGTTCAAAACTGGAAAGAAGCTTTCTGAGAAACTGCTCTGTGTTCTGTTAATTCATCTCACAGAGTTACATCTTTCCCTTCCAGAACCCTTTCGCTAAGGCTGTTCTTGTGGAATTGGCAAAGGGATATTTGGAAGCCCATAGAGGGCTATGGTGAAAAAGGTAATATCTTCCGTTCAAAACTGGAAAGAAGCTTTCTGAGAAACTGCTCTGTGTTCTGTTCATTCATCTCACAGAGTTACATCTTTCCCTTCAAGAAGCCTTTCGCTAAGGCTGTTCTTGTGGAATTGGCAAAGGGATATTTGGAAGCCCATAGAGGGCTATGGTGAAAAAGGAAATATCTTCCGTTCAAAACTGGAAAGAAGCTTTCTGAGAAACTGCTCTGTGTTCTGTTAATTCATCTCACAGAGTTACATCTTTCCCTTCAAGAAGCCTTTCGCTAAGGCTGTTCTTGTGGAATTGGCAAAGGGATATTTGGAAGCCCATAGAGGGCTATGGTGAAAAAGGAAATATCTTCTGTTCAAAACTGGAAAGAAGCTTTCTGAGAAATTGCTCTGTGTTCTGTGAATTCATCTCACAGAGTTACATCTTTCCCTTCAAGAAGCCTTTCGCTAAGGCTGTTCTTGTGGAATTGGCAAAGGGATATTTGGAAGCCCATAGAGGGCTACTGTGAAAAAGGAAATATCTTCCGTTCAAAACTGGAAAGAAGCTTTCTGAGAAACTGCTCTGTGTTCTGTTAATTCATCTCACAGAGTTACATCTTTCCCTTCCAGAACCCTTTCGCTAAGGCTGTTCTTGTGGAATTGGCAAAGGGATATTTGGAAGCCCATAGAGGGCTAAGGTGAAAAAGGAAATATCTTCCGTTCAAAACTGGAAAGAAGCTTTCTGAGAAACTGCTCTGTGTTCTGTTAATTCATCTCATAGAGTTACATCTTTCCCTTCAAGAAGCCTTTCGATAAGGCTGTTCTTGTGGAATTGGCAAAGGGATATTTGGAAGCCCATAGAGGGCTATGGTGAAAAAGGAAATATCTTCCGTTCAAAACTGGAAAGAAGCTTTCTGAGAAACTGCTCGGTGTTCTGTTAATTCATCTCACAGAGTTACATCTTTCCCTTCAAGAAGCCTTTGGCTAAGGCTGTTCTCGTGGAATTGGCAAAGGGATATTTGGAAGCCCATAGAGGGCTATGGTGAAAAAGGAAATATCTTGAGTTCAAAACTGGAAAGAAGCTTTCTGAGAAACTGTCTATGTTCTGTTAATTCATCTCACAGAGTTACATCTTTCCCTTCAAGAAGCCTTTCGCTAAGGCTGTTCTTGTGGAATTGGCAAAGGGATATTTGGAAGCCCATAGAGGGCTATGGTGAAAAAGGAAATATCTTCCGTTCAAAACTGGAAAGAAGCTTTCTGAGAAACTGCTCTGTGTTCTGTTAATTCATCTCACAGAGTTACATATTTCCTTCAAGAAGCCTTTCGCTAAGGCTGTTCTTGTGGAATTGGCAAAGGGATATTTGGAAGCCCATAGAGGGCTATGGTGAAAAAGGAAATACCTTCCGTTCAAAACTGGAAAGAAGCTTTCTGAGAAACTGCTCTGTGTTCTATTAATTCATCTCACAGAGTTACATCTTTCCCTTCAAGAAGTCTTTCGCTAAGACTGTTCTTGTGGAATTGGCAAAGGGATATTTGGAAGCCCATAGAGGGCTATGGTGAAAAAGGAAATATCTTCAGTTGAAAACTGGAAAGAAGCTTTCTGAGAAACTGCTCTGTGTTCTGTTAATTCATCTCACAGAGTTACATCTATCCCTTCAAGAAGCCTTTCGATAAGGCTGTTCTTTTGCAAATGGCAAAGGGATATTTGGAAGCCCTTAGAGGGCTATGGTGAAAAAGGAAATATCTTCCGTTCAAAACTGGAAAGAAGCTTTCGGAGAAACTGTTCTGTGTTCTGTTAATTCATCTCACAGAGTTACATCTTTCCCTTCAAGAAGCCTTTCGCTAAGGCTGTTCTTGTGGAATTGGCAAAGGGATATTTGGAAGCCCTTAGAGGGCTATGGTGAAAAAGGAAATATCTTCCCTTCAAAACTGGAAAGAAGCTTTCTGAGAAACTGCTCTGTGTTCTGTTAATTCATCTCACAGAGTTACATCTTTCCCTTCAAGAAGCCTTTCGCTAAGGCTGTTCTTGTGGAATTGGCAAAGGGATATTTGGAAGCCCATAGAGGGCTATGGTGAAAAAGGAAATATCTTCCGTTGAAAACTGGAAAGAAGCTTTCTGAGAAACTGCTCTGTGTTCTGTTAATTCATCTCACAGAGTTACATCTTTTCCTTCAAGAAGCCTTTCGCTAAGGCTGTTCTTGTGGAATTGGCAAAGGGATATTTGGAAGCCCATAGAGGGCTATGGTGAAAAAGGAAATATCTTCCGTTCAAAACTGGAAAGAAGCTTTCTGAGAAACTACTCTGTGTTCTGTTAATTCATCTCACAGAGTTACATCTTTCCCTCCAAGAAGGCTTTCGCTAAGGTTGTTCTTGTGGATTTGGCAAAGGGATATTTGGAAGCCCATAGAGGGCTATGGTGAAAAAGGAAATATCTTCCCTTCAAAACTGGAAAAAAGCTTTCTGAGAAACGGCTCTGTGTTCTGTTAATTCATCTCACAGTGTTACATCTTTCCCTTCAAGAAGCCTTTCGCTAAGTCTGTTCTTGTGGAATTGGCAAAGGGATATTTGGAAGCCCACACAGGGCTATTGTGAAAAAGAAAATATCTTCCGTTCAAAACTGGAAAGAAGCTTTCTGAGAAACTGCTCTGTGTTCTGTTACTTCATCTCACAGAGTTACATCTTTTCCTTCAAGAAGCCTTTCGCTAAGGCTGTTCTTGTGGAATTGGCAAAGGGATATTTGGACGCCCATAGAGGGCTATGGTGAAAAAGGACATATCTTCCGTTCAAAACTGGAAAGAAGCTTTCTGAGAAACTGCTCTGTGTTCTGTTAATTCATCTCACAGAGTTACATCTTTCCCTTCAAGAAGCCTTTCGCTAAGGCTGTTCTTGTGGAATTGGCAAAGGGATATTTGGAAGCCGATAGAGGGCTATGGTGAAAAAGGAAATATCTTCCGTTGAAAACTGGAAAGAAGCTTTCTGAGAAACTGCTCTGTGTTCTGTTAATTCATCTCACAGATTTACATCTTTCCCTTCAAGAAGCCTTTCGCTAAGGCTGTTCTTGTGGAATTGGCAAAGGGATATTTGGAAGCCCATAGAGGGCTATGGTGAAAAAGGAAATATCTTCCGTTCAAAACTGGAAAGAAGCTTTCTGAGAAACTGCTCTGTGTTCTGTTCATTCATCTCACAGAGTTACATCTTTCCCTTCAAGAAGTCTTTCGCTAAGGCTGTTCTTGTGGAATTGGCAAAGGGATATTTGGAAGCCCATAGAGGGCTATGGTGAAAAAGGAAATATCTTCCGTTGAAAACTGGAAAGAAGCTTTCTGAGAAACTGCTCTGTGTTCTGTTAATTCATCTCACAGAGTTACATCTATCCCTTCAAGAAGCCTTTCGCTAAGGCTGTTCTTTTGCAAATGGCAAAGGGATATTTGGAAGCCCTTAGAGGGCTATGGTGAAAAAGGAAATATCTTCCGTTGAAAACTGGAAAGAAGCTTTCTGAGAAACTGCTCTGTGTTCTGTTAATTCATCTCACAGAGTTACATCTTTCCCTTCAAGAAGCCTTTCGCTAAGGCTGTTCTTGTGGAATTGGCAAAGGGATATTTGGAAGCCCATAGAGGGCTATGGTGAAAAAGGAAATATCTTCCGTTGAAAACTGGAAAGAAGCTTTCTGAGAAACTGCTCTGTGTTCTGTTAATTCATTTCACAGAGTTACATCTTTCCCTTCAAGAAGCCTTTCGCTAAGGCTGTTCTTGTGGAATTGGCAAGGGGATATTTGGAAGCCCATAGAGGGCTATGGTGAAAAAGGAAATATCTTCCGTTCAAAACTGGAAAGAAGCTTTCTGAGAAACTGCTCTGTGTTCTGTTCATTCATCTCACAGAGTTACATCTTTCCCTTCAAGAAGCCTTTCGCTAAGGCTGTTCTTGTGGAATTGGCAAAGGGATATTTGGAAGCCCATAGAGGGCTTTGGTGAAAAAGGAAATATCTTCCCTTCAAAACTGGAAAGAAGCTTTCTGAGAAACTGCTCTGTGTTCTGTTAATTCATCTCACAGAGTTACATCTTTTCCTTCAAGAAGCCTTTCGCTAACGCTGTTCTTGTGGAATTGGCAAAGGGATATTTGGAAGCCCATAGAGGGCTACTGTGAAAAAGGAAATATCTTCCGTTCAAAACTGGAAAGAAGCTTTCTGAGAAACTGCTCTGTGTTCTGTTAATTCATCTCACAGAGTTACATCTTTCCCTTCCAGAACCCTTTCGCTAAGGCTGTTCTTGTGGAATTGGCAAAGGGATATTTGGAAGCCCATAGAGGGCTAAGGTGAAAAAGGAAATATCTTCCGTTCAAAACTGGAAAGAAGCTTTCTGAGAAACTGCTCTGTGTTCTGTTAATTCATCTCATAGAGTTACATCTTTCCCTTCAAGAAGCCTTTCGATAAGGCTGTTCTTGTGGAATTGGCAAAGGGATATTTGGAAGCCCATAGAGGGCTATGGTGAAAAAGGAAATATCTTCCGTTCAAAACTGGAAAGAAGCTTTCTGAGAAACTGCTCTGTGTTCTATTAATTCATCTCACAGAGTTACATCTTTCCCTTCAAGAAGTCTTTCGCTAAGGCTGTTCTTGTGGAATTGGCAAAGGGATATTTGGAAGCCCATAGAGGGCTATGGTGAAAAAGGAAATATCTTCCGTTGAAAACTGGAAAGAAGCTTTCTGAGAAACTGCTCTGTGTTCTGTTAATTCATCTCACAGAGTTACATCTATCCCTTCAAGAAGCCTTTCGCTAAGGCTGTTCTTTTGCAAATGGCAAAGGGATATTTGGAAGCCCTTAGAGGGCTATGGTGAAAAAGGAAATATCTTCCGTTGAAAACTGGAAAGAAGCTTTCTGAGAAACTGCTCTGTGTTCTGTTAATTCATCTCACAGAGTTACATCTTTCCCTTCAAGAAGCCTTTCGCTAAGGCTGTTCTTGTGGAATTGGCAAAGGGATATTTGGAAGCCCATAGAGGGCTATGGTGAAAAAGGAAATATCTTCCGTTAAAAACTGGAAAGAAGCTTTCTGAGAAACTGCTCTCTGTTCTGCTAATGCATCTCACAGAGTTACATCTTTCCCTTCAAGAAGTCTTTCGCTAAGGCTGTTCTTGTGGAATTGGCAAAGGGATATTTGGAAGCCCATAGAGGGCTATGGTGAAAAAGGAAATATCTTCCGTTCAAAACTGGAAAGAAGCTTTCTGAGAAACTGCTCTGTGTTCTGTTAATTCATCTCACAGAGTTACATCTTTCCCTTCAAGAAGCCTTTCGCTAAGGCTGTTCCTGTGGAATTGGCAAAGGGATATTTGGAAGCCCATAGAGGGCTATGGTGAAAAAGGAAATATCTTCCGTTGAAAACTGGAAAGAAGCTTTCTGAGAAACTGCTCTGTGTTCTGCTAATGCATCTTACAGAGTTACATCTTTCCCTTCAAGAAGTCTTTCGCTAAGGCTGTTCTTGTGGAATTGGCAAAGGGATGTTTGGAAGACCATAGAGGGCTATGGTGTAAAAGGAAGAATCTTCCGTTCAAAACTGGAAAGAAGCTTTCTGAGAAACTGCTCGGTGTTCTGTTAATTCATCTCACAGAGTTACATCTTTCCCTTCAAGAAGCCTTTGGCTAAGGCTGTTCTCGTGGAACTGGCAAAGGGATATTTGGAAGCCCATATAGGGCTATGGTGAAAAAGGAAATATCTTCCGTTCAAAACTGGAAAGAAGCTTTCTGAGAAACTGCTCTGTGTTCTTTTAATTCATCTCACAGTGTTACATCTTTCCCTTCAAGAAGCCTTTCGCTAAGGCTGTTCTTGTGGAATTGGCAAAGGGATATTTGGAAGCCCATAGAGGGCTATTGTGAAAAAGAAATTATCTTCCGTTCAAAACTGGAAAGAAGCTTTCTGAGAAACTGCTCTGTGTTCTGTTACTTCATCTCACAGAGTTACATCTTTTCCTTCAAGAAGCCTTTCGCTAAGGCTGTTCTTGTGAAATGGGCAAAGGGATATTTGGAAGACCCTAGAGGGCTATGGTGAAAAACGACATATCTTCCGTTCAAAACTGGAAAGAAGCTTTCTGAGAAACTGCTCTGTGTTCTGTTAATTCATCTTAAAGAGTTACATCTTTCCCTTCAAGAAGCCTTTCGCTAAGGCTGTTCTTGTGGAATTGGCAAAGGGATATTTGGAAGCCCATAGAGGGCTATGGTGAAAAAGGAAATATCTTCCGTTTAAAACAGGAAAGAAGCTTTCTGAGAAACTGCTCTGTGTTCTGTTGATTCATCTCACAGAGTTACATCTTTCCCTTCAAGAAGCCTTTCGCTAAGGCTGTTCTTGTGGAATTGGCAAAGGGATATTTGGAAGCCCATAGAGGGCTATGGTGAAAAAGGAAATATCTTCCGTTCAAAACTGGAAAGAAGCTTTCTGAGAAACTGCTCTGTGTTCTGTTAATTCATCTCACAGAGTTACATCTTTCCCTTCAAGAAGCCTTTCGCTAAGGCTGTTCTTGTGGAATTGGCAAAGGGATATTTGGAAGCCCGTAGAGGGCTATGGTGAAAAAGGAAATATCTTCTGTTCAAAACTGGAAAGAAGCTTTCTGAGAATCTGCTCTGTGTTCTGTTAATTCATCTCACAGAGTTACATCTTTCCCTTCAAGAAGCCTTTCGCTAAGGCTGTTCTTGTGGAATTGGCAAAGGGATATTTGGAAGCCCATAGAGGGCTATGGTGTAAAAGGAAGAATCTTCCGTTCAAAACTGGAAAGAAGCTTTCTGAGAAACTGCTCGGTGTTCTGTTAATTCATCTCACAGAGTTACATCTTTCCCTTCAAGAAGCCTTTGGCTAAGGCTGTTCTCGTGGAACTGGCAAAGGGATATTTGGAAGCCCATAGAGGGCTATGGTGAAAAAGGAAATATCTTCCGTTCAAAACTGGAAAGAAGCTTTCTGAGAAACTGCTCTGTGTTCTGTTAATTCATCTCACAGAGTTACATCTTTCCCTTCAAGAAGTCTTTCGCTAAGGCTGTTCTTGTGGAATTGGCAAAGGGATATTTGGAAGCCCATAGAGGGCTATGGTGAAAAAGGAAATATCTTCAGTTGAAAACTGGAAAGAAGCTTTCTGAGAAACTGCTCTGTGTTCTGTTAATTCATCTCACAGAGTTACATCTATCCCTTCAAGAAGCCTTTCGATAAGGCTGTTCTTTTGCAAATGGCAAAGGGATATTTGGAAGCCCATAGAGGGCTATGGTGAAAAAGGTAATATCTTCCGTTCAAAACTGGAAAGAAGCTTTCTGAGAAACTGCTCTGTGTTCTGTTCATTCATCTCACAGAGTTACATCTTTCCCTTCAAGAAGCCTTTCGCTAAGGCTGTTCTTGTGGAATTGGCAAAGGGATATTTGGAAGCCCATAGAGGGCTATGGTGAAAAAGGAAATATCTTCCCTTCAAAACTGGAAAGAAGCTTTCTGAGAAACTGCTCTGTGTTCTGTTAATTCATCTCACAGAGTTACATCTTTTCCTTCAAGAAGCCTTTCGCTAAGGCTGTTCTTGTGGAATTGGCAAAGGGATATTTGGAAGCCCATAGAGGGCTATGGTGAAAAAGGAAATATCTTCCGTTCAAAACTGGAAAGAAGCTTTCTGAGAAACTCCTCTGTGTTCTGTTAATTCATCTCACAGAGTTACATCTTTCCCTTCAAGAAGCCTTTCGCGAAGGCTGTTCTTGTGGAATTGGCAAAGGGATATTTGGAAGCCCATAGAGGGTTATGGTGAAAAAGGAAATATCTTCCGTTGAAAACTGGAAAGAAGCTTTCTGAGAAACTGCTCTGTGTTCTGTTAATTCATCTCACAGAGTTACATCTATCCCTTCAAGAAGCCTTTCGCTAAGGCTGTTCTTGTGGAATTGGCAAAGGGATATTTGGAAGCCCATAGAGGGCTAAGGTGAAAAAGGAAATATCTTCCGTTCAAAACTGGAAAGAAGCTTTCTGAGAAACTGCTCTGTGTTCTGTTAATTCATCTCATAGAGTTACATCTTTTCCTTCAAGAAGCCTTTCGCTAAGGCTGTTCTTGTGGAATTGGCAAAGGGATATTTGGACGCCCATAGAGGGCTATGGTGAAAAAGGACATATCTTCCGTTCAAAACTGGAAAGAAGCTTTCTGAGAAACTGCTCTGTGTTCTGTTAATTCATCTCACAGAGTTACATCTTTCCCTTCAAGAAGCCTTTCGCTAAGGCTGTTCTTGTGGAATTGGCAAAGGGATATTTGGAAGCCGATAGAGGGCTATGGTGAAAAAGGAAATATCTTCCGTTGAAAACTGGAAAGAAGCTTTCTGAGAAACTGCTCTGTGTTCTGTTAATTCATCTCACAGAGTTACATCTTTTCCTTCAAGAAGCCTTTCGCTAAGGCTGTTCTTGTGGAATTGGCAAAGGGATATTTGGAACACCATAGAGGGCTATGGTGAAAAAGGAAATATCTTCCGTTCAAAACTGGAAAGAAGCTTTCTGAGAAACTGCTCTGTGTTCTTTTAATTCATCTCACAGAGTTACATCTTTCCCTTCAAGAAGCCTTTCGCTAAGGCTGTTCTTGTGGAATTGGCAAAGGGATATTTGGAAGCCCATAGAGGGCTATGGTGAAAAAGGAAATATCTTCTGTTCAAAACTGGAAAGAAGCTTTCTGAGAAACTGCTCTGTGTTCTGTGAATTCATCTCACAGAGTTACATCTTTCCCTTCAAGAAGCCTTTCGCTAAGGCTGTTCTTGTGGAATTGGCAAAGGGATATTTGGAAGCCCATAGAGGGCTACTGTGAAAAAGGAAATATCTTCCGTTGAAAACTGGAAAGAAGCTTTCTGAGAAACTGCTCTGTGTTCTGTTAATTCATCTCACAGAGTTACATCTTTCCCTTCCAGAAGCCTTTCGCTAAGGCTGTTCTTGTGGAATTGGCAAAGGGATATTTGGAAGCCCATAGAGGGCTATGGTGAAAAAGGAAATATCTTCCCTTCAAAACTGGAAAAAAGCTTTCTGAGAAACTGCTCTGTGTTCTGTTAATTCATCTCACAGTGTTACATCTTTCCCTTCAAGAAGCCTTTCGCTAAGGCTGTTCTTGTGGAATTGGCAAAGGGATATTTGGAAGCCCACACAGGGCTATTGTGAAAAAGAAAATATCTTCCGTTCAAAACTGGAAAGAAGTTTTCTGAGAAACTGCTCTGTGTTCTGTTACTTCATCTCACAGAGTTACATCTTTTCCTTCAAGAAGCCTTTCGCTAAGGCTGTTCCTGTGGAATTGGCAAAGGGATATTTCGAAGCCCATAGAGGGCTATGGTGAAAAAGGAAATATCTTCCGTTCAAAACTGGAAAGAAGCTTTCTGAGAAACTGCTCTGTGTTCTGTTAATTCATCTCACAGAGTTACATCTTTACCTTCAAGAAGCCTTTCGCTAAGGCTGTTCTTGTGGAATTGGCAAAGGGATATTTGGAAGCCCATAGAGGGCTATGGTGAAAAAGGAAATATCTTCCGTTCAAAACTGGAAAGAAGCTTTCTGAGAAACTGCTCTGTGTTCTATTAATTCATCTCACAGAGTTACATCTTTCCCTTCAAGAAGTCTTTCGCTAAGGCTGTTCTTGTGGAATTGGCAAAGGGATATTTGGAAGCCCATAGAGGGCTATGGTGAAAAAGGAAATATCTTCCGTTGAAAACTGGAAAGAAGCTTTCTGAGAAACTGCTCTGTGTTCTGTTAATTCATCTCACAGAGTTACATCTATCCCTTCAAGAAGCGTTTCGCTAAGGCTGTTCTTTTGCAAATGGCAAAGGGATATTTGGAAGCCCTTAGAGGGCTATGGTGAAAAAGGAAATATCTTCCGTTGAAAACTGGAAAGAAGCTTTCTGAGAAACTGCTCTGTGTTCTGTTAATTCATCTCACAGAGTTACATCTTTCCCTTCAAGAAGCCTTTCGCTAAGGCTGTTCTTGTGGAATTGGCAAAGGGATATTTGGAAGCCCATAGAGGGCTATGGTGAAAAAGGAAATATCTTCCGTTGAAAACTGGAAAGAAGCTTTCTGAGAAACTGCTCGGTGTTCTGTTAATTCATCTCACAGAGTTACATCTTTCCCTTCAAGAAGCCTTTGGCTAAGCCTGTTCTCGTGGAATTGGCAAAGGGATATTTGGAAGCCCATAGAGGGCTATGGTGAAAAAGGAAATATCTTGAGTTCAAAACTGGAAAGAAGCTTTCTGAGAAACTGTCTATGTTCTGTTAATTCATCTCACAGAGTTACATCTTTCCCTTCAAGAAGCCTTTCGCTAAGGCTGTTCTTGTGGAATTGGCAAAGGGATATTTGGAAGCCCATAGAGGGCTATGGTGAAAAAGGAAATATCTTCCGTTCAAAACTGGAAAGAAGCTTTCTGAGAAACTGCTCTGTGTTCTGTTAATTCATCTCACAGAGTTACATATTTCCCTTCAAGAAGCCTTTCGCTAAGGCTGTTCTTGTGGAATTGGCAAAGGGATATTTGGAAGCCCATAGAGGGCTATGGTGAAAAAGGAAATATCTTCCGTTCAAAACTGGAAAGAAGCTTTCTGAGAAACTGCTCTGTGTTCTGTTAATTCATCTCACAGAGTTACATCTTTCCCTTCAAGAAGCCTTTCGCTAAGGCTGTTCCTGTGGAATTGGCAAAGGGATATTTGGAAGCCCATAGAGGGCTATGGTGAAAAAGGAAATATCTTCCGTTAAAAACTGGAAAGAAGCTTTCTGAGAAACTGCTCTCTGTTCTGCTAATGCATCTCACAGAGTTACATCTTTCCCTTCAAGAAGTCTTTCGCTAAGGCTGTTCTTGTGGAATTGGCAAAGGGATGTTTGGAAGACCATAGAGGGCTATGGTGTAAAAGGAAGAATCTTCCGTTCAAAACTGGAAAGAAGCTTTCTGAGAAACTGCTCGGTGTTCTGTTAATTCATCTCACAGAGTTACATCTTTCCCTTCAAGAAGCCTTTGGCTAAGGCTGTTCTCGTGGAACTGGCAAAGGGATATTTGGAAGCCCATAGAGGGCTATGGTGAAAAAGGAAATATCTTCCGTTCAAAACTGGAAAGAAGCTTTCTGAGAAACTGCTCTGTGTTCTGCTAATGCATCTCACAGAGTTACATCTTTCCCTTCAAGAAGTCTTTCGCTAAGGCTGTTCTTGTGGAATTGGCAAAGGGATGTTTGGAAGACCATAGAGGGCTATGGTGTAAAAGGAAGAATCTTCCGTTCAAAACTGGAAAGAAGCTTTCTGAGAAACTGCTCGGTGTTCTGTTAATTCATCTCACAGAGTTACATCTTTCCCTTCAAGAAGCCTTTGGCTAAGGCTGTTCTCGTGGAACTGGCAAAGGGATATTTGGAAGCCCATAGAGGGCTATGGTGAAAAAGGAAATATCTTCCGTTCAAAACTGGAAAGAAGCTTTCTGAGAAACTGCTCTGTGTTCTGTTAATTCATCTCACAGAGTTACATCTTTCCCTTCAAGAAGCCTTTCGCTAAGGCTGTTCTTGTGGAATTGGCAAAGGGATATTTGGAAGCCGATAGAGGGCTATGGTGAAAAAGGAAATATCTTCCGTTGAAAACTGGAAAGAAGCTTTCTGAGAAACTGCTCTGTGTTCTGTTAATTCATCTCACAGAGTTACATCTTTCCCTTCAAGAAGCCTTTCGCTAAGGCTGTTCTTGTGGAATTGGCAAAGGGATATTTGGAAGCCCATAGAGGGCTATGGTGAAAAAGGTAATATCTTCCGTTCAAAACTGGAAAGAAGCTTTCTGAGAAACTGCTCTGTGTTCTGTTCATTCATCTCACAGAGTTACATCTTTCCCTTCAAGAAGCCTTTCGCTAAGGCTGTTCTTGTGGAATTGGCAAAGGGATATTTGGAAGCCCATAGAGGGCTATGGTGAAAAAGGAAATATCTTCCCTTCAAAACTGGAAAGAAGCTTTCTGAGAAACTGCTCTGTGTTCTGTTAATTCATCTCACAGAGTTACATCTTTTCCTTCAAGAAGCCTTTCGCTAAGGCTGTTCTTGTGGAATTGGCAAAGGGATATTTGGAAGCCCATAGAGGGCTATGGTGAAAAAGGAAATATCTTCCGTTCAAAACTGGAAAGAAGCTTTCTGAGAAACTGCTCTGTGTTCTGTTAATTCATCTCACAGAGTTACATCTTTCCCTTCAAGAAGCCTTTCGCTAAGGCTGTTCTTGTGGAATTGGCAAAGGGATATTTGGAAGCCCATAGAGGGCTATGGTGAAAAAGGAAATATCTTCTGTTCAAAACTGGAAAGAAGCTTTCTGAGAAATTGCTCTGTGTTCTGTGAATTCATCTCACAGAGTTACATCTTTCCCTTCAAGAAGCCTTTCGCTAAGGCTGTTCTTGTGGAATTGGCAAAGGGATATTTGGAAGCCCATAGAGGGCTACTGTGAAAAAGGAAATATCTTCCGTTCAAAACTGGAAAGAAGCTTTCTGAGAAACTGCTCTGTGTTCTGTTAATTCATCTCACAGAGTTACATCTTTCCCTTCCAGAACCCTTTCGCTAAGGCTGTTCTTGTGGAATTGGCAAAGGGATATTTGGAAGCCCATAGAGGGCTATGGTGAAAAAGGAAATATCTTCCGTTGAAAACTGGAAAGAAGCTTTCTGAGAAACTGCTCTGTGTTCTGTTAATTCATTTCACAGAGTTACATCTTTCCCTTCAAGAAGCCTTTCGCTAAGGCTGTTCTTGTGGAATTGGCAAGGGGATATTTGGAAGCCCATAGAGGGCTATGGTGAAAAAGGAAATATCTTCCGTTCAAAACTGGAAAGAAGCTTTCTGAGAAACTGCTCTGTGTTCTGTTCATTCATCTCACAGAGTTACATCTTTCCCTTCAAGAAGCCTTTCGCTAAGGCTGTTCTTGTGGAATTGGCAAAGGGATATTTGGAAGCCCATAGAGGGCTTTGGTGAAAAAGGAAATATCTTCCCTTCAAAACTGGAAAGAAGCTTTCTGAGAAACTGCTCTGTGTTCTGTTAATTCATCTCACAGAGTTACATCTTTTCCTTCAAGAAGCCTTTCGCTAACGCTGTTCTTGTGGAATTGGCAAAGGGATATTTGGAAGACCATAGAGGGCTATGGTGAAAAAGGAAATATCTTCCGTTCAAAACTGGAAAGAAGCTTTCTGAGAAACTGCTCTGTGTTCTGTTAATTCATCTCACAGAGTTACATCTTTCCCTTCAAGAAGCCTTTCGCTAAGGCTGTTCTTGTGGAATTGGCAAAGGGATATTTGGAAGCCCATAGAGGGCTATGGTGTAAAAGGAAATATCTTCTGTTCAAAACTGGAAAGAAGCTTTCTGAGAAACTGCTCTGTGTTCTGTGAATTCATCTCACAGAGTTACATCTTTCCCTTCAAGAAGCCTTTCGCTAAGGCTGTTCTTGTGGAATTGGCAAAGGGATATTTGGAAGCCCATAGAGGGCTACTGTGAAAAAGGAAATATCTTCCGTTCAAAACTGGAAAGAAGCTTTCTGAGAAACTGCTCTGTGTTCTGTTAATTCATCTCACAGAGTTACATCTTTCCCTTCCAGAACCCTTTCGCTAAGGCTGTTCTTGTGGAATTGGCAAAGGGATATTTGGAAGCCCATAGAGGGCTAAGGTGAAAAAGGAAATATCTTCCGTTCAAAACTGGAAAGAAGCTTTCTGAGAAACTGCTCTGTGTTCTGTTAATTCATCTCATAGAGTTACATCTTTCCCTTCAAGAAGCCTTTCGATAAGGCTGTTCTTGTGGAATTGGCAAAGGGATATTTGGAAGCCCATAGAGGGCTATGGTCAAAAAGGAAATATCTTCCGTTCAAAACTGGAAAGAAGCATTCTGAGAAACTGCTCTGTGTTCTGTTAATTCATCTCACAGAGTTACATCTTTCCCTTCAAGAAGCCTTTCGCTAAGGCTGTTCTTGTGGAATTGGCAAAGGGATAATTGGAAGCACATAGAGGGCTATGGTGAAAAAGGAAATATCTTCCGTTCAAAACTGGAAAGAAGCTTTCTGAGAAACTGCTCTGTGTTCTATTAATTAGTCTCACAGAGTTACATCTTTCCCTTCAAGAAGTCTTTCGCTAAGGCTGTTCTTGTGGAATTGGCAAAGGGATATTTGGAAGCCCATAGAGGGTTATGGTGAAAAAGGAAATATCTTCCGTTGAAAACTGGAAAGAAGCTTTCTGAGAAACTGCTCTGTGTTCTGTTAATTCATCTCACAGAGTTACATCTATCCCTTCAAGAAGCCTTTCGCTAAGGCTGTTCTTTTGCAAATGGCAAAGGGATATTTGGAAGCCCTTAGAGGGCTATGGTGAAAAAGGAAATATCATCCGTTCAAAACTGGAAAGAAGCTTTCTGAGAAACTGCTCTGTGTTGTGTTAATTCATCTCACAGAGTTACATCTTTCCCTTCAAGAAGCCTTTCGCTAAGGCTGTTCTTGTGGAATTGGCAAAGGGATATTTGGAAGCCCATAGAGGGCTATGGTGAAAAAGGAAATATCTTCCGTTGAAAACTGGAAAGAAGCTTTCTGAGAAACTGCTCTGTGTTCTGTTAATTCATCTCACAGAGTTACATCTTTCCCTTCAAGAAGCCTTTCGCTAAGGCTGTTCTTGTGGAATTGGCAAGGGGATATTTGGAAGCCCATAGAGGGCTATGGTGAAAAAGGAAATATCTTCCGTTCAAAACTGGAAAGAAGCTTTCTGAGAAACTGCTCTGTGTTCTGTTAATTCATCTCACAGAGTTACATCTTTCCCTTCAAGAAGCCTTTCGCTAAGGCTGTTCTTGTGGAATTGGCAAAGGGATATTTTGAAGCCCATAGAGGGCTATGGTGAAAAAGGAAATATCTTCCCTTCAAAACTGGAAAGAAGCTTTCTGAGGAACTGCTCTGTGTTCTGTTAATTCATCTCACAGAGTTACATCTTTCCCTTCAAGAAGCCTTTCGCTAAGGCTGTTCTTGTGGAATTGGCAAAGGGATATTTGGAAGCCCATAGAGGGCTATGGTGAAAAAGGAAATATCTTCCCTTCAAAACTGGAAAAAAGCTTTCTGAGAAACTGCTCTGTGTTCTGTTAATTCATCTCACAGTGTTACATCTTTCCCTTCAAGAAGCCTTTCGCTAAGGCTGTTCTTGTGGAATTGGCAAAGGGATATTTGGAAGCCCACACAGGGCTATTGTGAAAAAGAAAATATCTTCCGTTCAAAACTGGAAAGAAGTTTTCTGAGAAACTGCTCTGTGTTCTGTTACTTCATCTCACAGAGTTACATCTTTTCCTTCAAGAAGCCTTTCGCTAAGGCTGTTCCTGTGGAATTGGCAAAGGGATATTTCGAAACCCATAGAGGGCTATGGTGAAAAAGGAAATATCTTCCGTTCAAAACTGGAAAGAAGCTTTCTGAGAAACTGCTCTGTGTTCTGTTAATTCATCTCACAGAGTTACATCTTTCCCTTCAAGAAGCCTTTCGCGAAGGCTGTTCTTGTGGAATTGGCAAAGGGATATTTGGAAGCCCATAGAGGGCTATGGTGAAAAAGGAAATATCTTCCGTTCAAAACTGGAAAGAAGCTTTCTGAGAAACTGCTCTGTGTTCTGTTAATTCATCTCACAGAGTTACATCTTTCCCTTCAAGAAGCCTTTCGCTAAGGCTGTTCTTGTGGAATTGGCAAAGGGATAATTGGAAGCACATAGAGGGCTATGGTGAAAAAGGAAATATCTTCCGTTGAAAACTGGAAAGAAGCTTTCTGAGAAACTGCTCTGTGTTCTATTAATTAGTCTCACAGAGTTACATCTTTCCCTTCAAGAAGTCTTTCGCTAAGCCTGTTCTTGTGGAATTGGCAAAGGGATATTTGGAAGCCCATAGAGGGTTATGGTGAAAAAGGAAATATCTTCCGTTGAAAACTGGAAAGAAGCTTTCTGAGAAACTGCTCTGTGTTCTGTTCATTCATCTCACAGAGTTACATCTATCCCTTCAAGAAGCCTTTCGCTAAGGCTGTTCTTTTGCAAATGGCAAAGGGATATTTGGAAGCCCTTAGAGGGCTATGGTGAAAAAGGAAATATCTTCCGTTCAAAACTGGAAAGAAGCTTTCTGAGAAACTGCTCTGTGTTCTGTTAATTCATCTCACAGAGTTACATCTTTCCCTTCAAGAAGCCTTTCGCTATGGCTGTTCTTGTGGAATTGGCAAAGGGATATTTGGAAGCCCATAGAGGGCTATGGTGAAAAAGGAAATATCTTCCCTTCAAAACTGGAAAAAAGCTTTCTTAGAAACTGCTCTGTGTTCCGTTAATTCATCTCACAGAGTTACATCTTTCCCTTCAAAAGCCTTTCGCTAAGGCTGTTCTTGTGGAATTGGCAAGGGGATATTTGGAAGCCCATAGAGGGCTATGGTGAAAAAGGAAATATCTTCCGTTCAAAACTGGAAAGAAGCTTTCTGAGAAACTGCTCTGTGTTCTGTTAATTCATTTCACAGAGTTACATATTTCCCTTCAAGAAGCCTTTCGCTAAGGCTGTTCTTGTGGAATTGGCAAAGGGATATTTGGAAGCCCTTAGAGGGCTATGGTGAAAAAGGAAATATCTTCCCTTCAAAACTGGAAAAAAGCTTTCTGAGAAACTGCTCTGTGTTCTGTTAATTCATCTCACAGTGTTACATCTTTCCCTTCAAGAAGCCTTTCGCTAAGGCTGTTCTTGTGGAATTGGCAAATTGATATTTGGAAGCCCACACAGGGCTATTGTGAAAAAGAAAATATCTTTCGTTCAAAACTGGAAAGAAGCTTTCTGAGAAACTGCTCTGTGTTCTGTTACTTCATCTCACAGAGTTACATCTTTTCCTTCAAGAAGCCTTTCGCTAAGGCTGTTCTTGTGGAAT
This sequence comes from Chlorocebus sabaeus, assembly GCF_047675955.1. Lineage (NCBI taxonomy): Eukaryota > Metazoa > Chordata > Mammalia > Primates > Cercopithecidae > Chlorocebus > Chlorocebus sabaeus. Next base: position 150,173 of record NW_027327653.1, on the reverse strand, counting down.
TGGCAAAGGGATATTTGGAAGCCCATAGAGGGCTATGGTGAAAAAGGAAATATCTTCCGTTCAAAACTGGAAAGAAGCTTTCTGAGAAACTGCTCTGTGTTCTGTTAATTCATCTCACAGAGTTACATCTTTCCCTTCAAGAAGCCTTTCGCTAAGGCTGTTCTTGTGGAATTGGCAAAGGGATATTTGGAAGCCCATAGAGGGCTATGGTGAAAAAGGAAATATCTTCCGTTCAAAACTGGAAAGAAGCTTTCTGAGAAACTGCTCTGTGTTCTATTAATTCCTCTCACAGAGTTACATCTTTCCCTTCAAGAAGTCTTTCGCTAAGGCTGTTCTTGTGGAATTGGCAAAGGGATATTTGGAAGCCCATAGAGGGCTATGGTGAAAAAGGAAATATCTTCCGTTGAAAACTGGAAAGAAGCTTTCTGAGAAACTGCTCTGTGTTCTGTTAATTCATCTCACAGAGTTACATCTATCCCTTCAAGAAGCCTTTCGCTAAGGCTGTTCTTTTGCAAATGGCAAAGGGATATTTGGAAGCCCTTAGAGGGCTATGGTGAAAAAGGAAATATCTTCCGTTGAAAACTGGAAAGAAGCTTTCTGAGAAACTGCTCTGTGTTCTGTTAATTCATCTCACAGAGTTACATCTTTCCCTTCAAGAAGCCTTTCGCTAAGGCTGTTCTTGTGGAATTGGCAAAGGGATATTTGGAAGCCCATAGAGGGCTATGGTGAAAAAGGAAATATCTTCCGTTGAAAACTGGAAAGAAGCTTTCTGAGAAACTGCTCGGTGTTCTGTTAATTCATCTCACAGAGTTACATCTTTCCCTTCAAGAAGCCTTTGGCTAAGCCTGTTCTCGTGGAATTGGCAAAGGGATATTTGGAAGTCCATAGAGGGCTATGGTGAAAAAGGAAATATCTTGAGTTCAAAACTGGAAAGAAGCTTTCTGAGAAACTGTCTATGTTCTGTTAATTCATCTCACAGAGTTACATCTTTCCCTTCAAGAAGCCTTTCGCTAAGGCTGTTCTTGTGGAATTGGCAAAGGGATATTTGGAAGCCCATAGAGGGCTATGGTGAAAAAGGAAATATCTTCCGTTCAAAACTGGAAAGAAGCTTTCTGAGAAACTGCTCTGTGTTCTGTTAATTCATCTCACAGAGTTACATATTTCCCTTCAAGAAGCCTTTCGCTAAGGCTGTTCTTGTGGAATTGGCAAAGGGATATTTGGAAGCCCATAGAGGGCTATGGTGAAAAAGGAAATATCTTCCGTTCAAAACTGGAAAGAAGCTTTCTGAGAAACTGCTCTGTGTTCTGTTAATTCATCTCACAGAGTTACATCTTTCCCTTCAAGAAGCCTTTCGCTAAGGCTGTTCCTGTGGAATTGGCAAAGGGATATTTGGAAGCCCATAGAGGGCTATGGTGAAAAAGGAAATATCTTCCGTTAAAAACTGGAAAGAAGCTTTCTGAGAAACTGCTCTCTGTTCTGCTAATGCATCTCACAGAGTTACATCTTTCCCTTCAAGAAGTCTTTCGCTAAGGCTGTTCTTGTGGAATTGGCAAAGGGATGTTTGGAAGACCATAGAGGGCTATGGTGTAAAAGGAAGAATCTTCCGTTCAAAACTGGAAAGAAGCTTTCTGAGAAACTGCTCGGTGTTCTGTTAATTCATCTCACAGAGTTACATCTTTCCCTTCAAGAAGCCTTTGGCTAAGGCTGTTCTCGTGGAACTGGCAAAGGGATATTTGGAAGCCCATAGAGGGCTATGGTGAAAAAGGAAATATCTTCCGTTCAAAACTGGAAAGAAGCTTTCTGAGAAACTGCTCTGTGTTCTGTTAATTCATCTCACAGAGTTACATCTTTCCCTTCCAGAACCCTTTCGCTAAGGCTGTTCTTGTGGAATTGGCAAAGGGATATTTGGAAGCCCATAGAGGGCTATGGTGAAAAAGGTAATATCTTCCGTTCAAAACTGGAAAGAAGCTTTCTGAGAAACTGCTCTGTGTTCTGTTCATTCATCTCACAGAGTTACATCTTTCCCTTCAAGAAGCCTTTCGCTAAGGCTGTTCTTGTGGAATTGGCAAAGGGATATTTGGAAGCCCATAGAGGGCTATGGTGAAAAAGGAAATATCTTCCCTTCAAAACTGGAAAGAAGCTTTCTGAGAAACTGCTCTGTGTTCTGTTAATTCATCTCACAGAGTTACATCTTTTCCTTCAAGAAGCCTTTCGCTAAGGCTGTTCTTGTGGAATTGGCAAAGGGATATTTGGAAGCCCATAGAGGGCTATGGTGAAAAAGGAAATATCTTCCGTTCAAAACTGGAAAGAAGCTTTCTGAGAAACTGCTCTGTGTTCTGTTAATTCATCTCACAGAGTTACATCTTTCCCTTCAAGAAGCCTTTCGCTAAGGCTGTTCTTGTGGAATTGGCAAAGGGATATTTGGAAGCCCATAGAGGGCTATGGTGAAAAAGGAAATATCTTCTGTTCAAAACTGGAAAGAAGCTTTCTGAGAAATTGCTCTGTGTTCTGTGAATTCATCTCACAGAGTTACATCTTTCCCTTCAAGAAGCCTTTCGCTAAGGCTGTTCTTGTGGAATTGGCAAAGGGATATTTGGAAGCCCATAGAGGGCTACTGTGAAAAAGGAAATATCTTCCGTTCAAAACTGGAAAGAAGCTTTCTGAGAAACTGCTCTGTGTTCTGTTAATTCATCTCACAGAGTTACATCTTTCCCTTCCAGAACCCTTTCGCTAAGGCTGTTCTTGTGGAATTGGCAAAGGGATATTTGGAAGCCCATAGAGGGCTAAGGTGAAAAAGGAAATATCTTCCGTTCAAAACTGGAAAGAAGCTTTCTGAGAAACTGCTCTGTGTTCTGTTAATTCATCTCATAGAGTTACATCTTTCCCTTCAAGAAGCCTTTCGATAAGGCTGTTCTTGTGGAATTGGCAAAGGGATATTTGGAAGCCCATAGAGGGCTATGGTGAAAAAGGAAATATCTTCCGTTCAAAACTGGAAAGAAGCTTTCTGAGAAACTGCTCTGTGTTCTGTTAATTCATCTCACAGAGTTACATCTTTCCCTTCAAGAAGCCTTTCGCTAAGGCTGTTCTTGTGGAATTGGCAAAGGGATAATTGGAAGCACATAGAGGGCTATGGTGAAAAAGGAAATATCTTCCGTTGAAAACTGGAAAGAAGCTTTCTGAGAAACTGCTCTGTGTTCTATTAATTAGTCTCACAGAGTTACATCTTTCCCTTCAAGAAGTCTTTCGCTAAGGCTGTTCTTGTGGAATTGGCAAAGGGATATTTGGAAGCCCATAGAGGGTTATGGTGAAAAAGGAAATATCTTCCGTTGAAAACTGGAAAGAAGCTTTCTGAGAAACTGCTCTGTGTTCTGTTAATTCATCTCACAGAGTTACATCTATCCCTTCAAGAAGCCTTTCGCTAAGGCTGTTCTTTTGCAAATGGCAAAGGGATATTTGGAAGCCCTTAGAGGGCTATGGTGAAAAAGGAAATATCATCCGTTCAAAACTGGAAAGAAGCTTTCTGAGAAACTGCTCTGTGTTCTGTTAATTCATCTCACAGAGTTACATCTTTCCCTTCAAGAAGCCTTTCGCTAAGGCTGTTCTTGTGGAATTGGCAAAGGGATATTTGGAAGCCCATAGAGGGCTATGGTGAAAAAGGAAATATCTTCCGTTGAAAACTGGAAAGAAGCTTTCTGAGAAACTGCTCTGTGTTCTGTTAATTCATTTCACAGAGTTACATCTTTCCCTTCAAGAAGCCTTTCGCTAAGGCTGTTCTTGTGGAATTGGCAAGGGGATATTTGGAAGCCCATAGAGGGCTATGGTGAAAAAGGAAATATCTTCCGTTCAAAACTGGAAAGAAGCTTTCTGAGAAACTGCTCTGTGTTCTGTTCATTCATCTCACAGAGTTACATCTTTTCCTTCAAGAAGCCTTTCGCTAAGGCTGTTCTTGTGGAATTGGCAAAGGGATATTTGGAAGCCCATAGAGGGCTTTGGTGGAAAAGGAAATATCTTCCCTTCAAAACTGGAAAGAAGCTTTCTGAGAAACTGCTCTGTGTTCTGTTAATTCATCTCACAGAGTTACATCTTTTCCTTCAAGAAGCCTTTCGCTAACGCTGTTCTTGTGGAATTGGCAAAGGGATATTTGGAAGACCATAGAGGGCTATGGTGAAAAAGGAAATATCTTCCGTTCAAAACTGGAAAGAAGCTTTCTGAGAAACTGCTCTGTGTTCTGTTAATTCATCTCACAGAGTTACATCTTTCCCTTCAAGAAGCCTTTCGCTAAGGCTGTTCTTGTGGAATTGGCAAAGGGATATTTGGAAGCCCATAGAGGGCTATGGTGTAAAAGGAAATATCTTCTGTTCAAAACTGGAAAGAAGCTTTCTGAGAAACTGCTCTGTGTTCTGTGAATTCATCTCACAGAGTTACATCTTTCCCTTCAAGAAGCCTTTCGCTAAGGCTGTTCTTGTGGAATTGGCAAAGGGATATTTGGAAGCCCATAGAGGGCTACTGTGAAAAAGGAAATATCTTCCGTTCAAAACTGGAAAGAAGCTTTCTGAGAAACTGCTCTGTGTTCTGTTAATTCATCTCACAGAGTTACATCTTTCCCTTCCAGAACCCTTTCGCTAAGGCTGTTCTTGTGGAATTGGCAAAGGGATATTTGGAAGCCCATAGAGGGCTAAGGTGAAAAAGGAAATATCTTCCGTTCAAAACTGGAAAGAAGCTTTCTGAGAAACTGCTCTGTGTTCTGTTAATTCATCTCATAGAGTTACATCTTTCCCTTCAAGAAGCCTTTCGATAAGGCTGTTCTTGTGGAATTGGCAAAGGGATATTTGGAAGCCCATAGAGGGCTATGGTGAAAAAGGAAATATCTTCCGTTCAAAACTGGAAAGAAGCTTTCTGAGAAACTGCTCTGTGTTCTGTTAATTCATCTCACAGAGTTACATCTTTCCCTTCAAGAAGCCTTTCGCTAAGGCTGTTCTTGCGGAATTGGCAAAGGGATAATTGGAAGCACATAGAGGGCTATGGTGAAAAAGGAAATATCTTCCGTTCAAAACTGGAAAGAAGCTTTCTGAGAAACTGCTCTGTGTTCTATTAATTAGTCTCACAGAGTTACATCTTTCCCTTCAAGAAGTCTTTCGCTAAGGCTGTTCTTGTGGAATTGGCAAAGGGATATTTGGAAGCCCATAGAGGGTTATGGTGAAAAAGGAAATATCTTCCGTTGAAAACTGGAAAGAAGCTTTCTGAGAAACTGCTCTGTGTTCTGTTAATTCATCTCACAGAGTTACATCTATCCCTTCAAGAAGCCTTTCGCTAAGGCTGTTCTTTTGCAAATGGCAAAGGGATATTTGGAAGCCCTTAGAGGGCTATGGTGAAAAAGGAAATATCATCCGTTCAAAACTGGAAAGAAGCTTTCTGAGAAACTGCTCTGTGTTCTGTTAATTCATCTCACAGAGTTACATCTTTCCCTTCAAGAAGCCTTTCGCTAAGGCTGTTCTTGTGGAATTGACAAAGGGATATTTGGAAGCCCATAGAGGGCTATGGTGAAAAAGGAAATATCTTCCGTTGAAAACTGGAAAGAAGCTTTCTGAGAAACTGCTCTGTGTTCTGTTAATTCATCTCACAGAGTTACATCTTTCCCTTCAAGAAGCCTTTCGCTAAGGCTGTTCTTGTGGAATTGGCAAGGGGATATTTGGAAGCCCATAGAGGGCTATGGTGAAAAAGGAAATATCTTCCGTTCAAAACTGGAAAGAAGCTTTCTGAGAAACTGCTCTGTGTTCTGTTAATTCATCTCACAGAGTTACATCTTTCCCTTCAAGAAGCCTTTCGCTAAGGCTGTTCTTGTGGAATTGGCAAAGGGATATTTTGAAGCCCATAGAGGGCTATGGTGAAAAAGGAAATATCTTCCCTTCAAAACTGGAAAGAAGCTTTCTGAGAAACTGCTCTGTGTTCTGTTAATTCATCTCACAGAGTTACATCTTTCCCTTCAAGAAGCCTTTCGCTAAGGCTGTTCTTGTGGAATTGGCAAAGGGATATTTGGAAGCCCATAGAGGGCTATGGTGAAAAAGGAAATATCTTCCCTTCAAAACTGGAAAAAAGCTTTCTGAGAAACTGCTCTGTGTTCTGTTAATTCATCTCACAGTGTTACATCTTTCCCTTCAAGAAGCCTTTCGCTAAGGCTGTTCTTGTGGAATTGGCAAAGGGATATTTGGAAGCCCACACAGGGCTATTGTGAAAAAGAAAATATCTTCCGTTCAAAACTGGAAAGAAGTTTTCTGAGAAACTGCTCTGTGTTCTGTTACTTCATCTCACAGAGTTACATCTTTTCCTTCAAGAAGCCTTTCGCTAAGGCTGTTCCTGTGGAATTGGCAAAGGGATATTTCGAAACCCATAGAGGGCTATGGTGAAAAAGGAAATATCTTCCGTTCAAAACTGGAAAGAAGCTTTCTGAGAAACTCCTCTGTGTTCTGTTAATTCATCTCACAGAGTTACATCTTTCCCTTCAAGAAGCCTTTCGCGAAGGCTGTTCTTGTGGAATTGGCAAAGGGATATTTGGAAGCCCATAGAGGGTTATGGTGAAAAAGGAAATATCTTCCGTTGAAAACTGGAAAGAAGCTTTCTGAGAAACTGCTCTGTGTTCTGTTAATTCATCTCACAGAGTTACATCTATCCCTTCAAGAAGCCTTTCGCTAAGGCTGTTCTTTTGCAAATGGCAAAGGGATATTTGGAAGCCCTTAGAGGGCTATGGTGAAAAAGGAAATATCTTCCGTTCAAAACTGGAAAGAAGCTTTCTGAGAAACTGCTCTGTGTTCTGTTAATTCATCTCACAGAGTTACATCTTTCCCTTCAAGAAGCCTTTCGCTATGGCTGTTCTTGTGGAATTGGCAAAGGGATATTTGGAAGCCCATAGAGGGCTATGGTGAAAAAGGAAATATCTTCCCTTCAAAACTGGAAAAAAGCTTTCTTAGAAACTGCTCTGTGTTCCGTTAATTCATCTCACAGAGTTACATCTTTCCCTTCAAAAGCCTTTCGCTAAGGCTGTTCTTGTGGAATTGGCAAGGGGATATTTGGAAGCCCATAGAGGGCTATGGTGAAAAAGGAAATATCTTCCGTTCAAAACTGGAAAGAAGCTTTCTGAGAAACTGCTCTGTGTTCTGTTAATTCATTTCACAGAGTTACATATTTCCCTTCAAGAAGCCTTTCGCTAAGGCTGTTCTTGTGGAATTGGCAAAGGGATATTTGGAAGCCCTTAGAGGGCTATGGTGAAAAAGGAAATATCTTCCCTTCAAAACTGGAAAAAAGCTTTCTGAGAAACTGCTCTGTGTTCTGTTAATTCATCTCACAGTGTTACATCTTTCCCTTCAAGAAGCCTTTCGCTAAGGCTGTTCTTGTGGAATTGGCAAATTGATATTTGGAAGCCCACACAGGGCTATTGTGAAAAAGAAAATATCTTTCGTTCAAAACTGGAAAGAAGCTTTCTGAGAAACTGCTCTGTGTTCTGTTACTTCATCTCACAGAGTTACATCTTTTCCTTCAAGAAGCCTTTCGCTAAGGCTGTTCTTGTGGAATTGGCAAAGGGATATTTGGAAGCCCATAGAGGGCTATGGTGAAAAAGGAAATATCTTCCGTTCAAAACTGGAAAGAAGCTTTCTGAGAAACTGCTCTGTGTTCTGTTAATTCATCTCACAGAGTTACATCTTTCCCTTCAAGAAGCCTTTCGCTAAGGCTGTTCTTGTGGAATTGGCAAAGGGATATTTGGAAGCCCATAGAGGGCTATGGTGAAAAAGGAAATATCTTCCGTTCAAAACTGGAAAGAAGCTTTCTGAGAAACTGCTCTGTGTTCTATTAATTCATCTCACAGAGTTACATCTTTCCCTTCAAGAAGTCTTTCGCTAAGGCTGTTCTTGTGGAATTGGCAAAGGGATATTTGGAAGCCCATAGAGGGCTATGGTGAAAAAGGAAATATCTTCCGTTGAAAACTGGAAAGAAGCTTTCTGAGAAACTGCTCTGTGTTCTGTTAATTCATCTCACAGAGTTACATCTATCCCTTCAAGAAGCCTTTCGCTAAGGCTGTTCTTTTGCAAATGGCAAAGGGATATTTGGAAGCCCTTAGAGGGCTAGGGTGAAAAAGGAAATATCTTCCGTTCAAAACTGGAAAGAAGCTTTCTGAGAAACTGCTCTGTGTTCTGTTAATTCATCTCACAGAGTTACATCTTTCCCTTCAAGAAGCCTTTCGCTAAGGCTGTTCTTGTGGAATTTGCAAAGGGATATTTGGAAGCCCATTGAGGGCTATGGTGAAAAAGGAAATATCTTCCCTTCAAAACTGGAAAAAAGCTTTCTTAGAAACTTCTCTGTGTTCTGTTAATTCATCTCACAGAGTTACATCTTTCCCTTCAAGAAGCCTTTCGCTAAGGCTGTTCTTGTGGAATTGGCAAAGGGATATTTGGAAGCCCATAGAGGGCTATGGTGAAAAAGGAAATATCTTCCGTTCAAAACTGTAAAGAAGCTTTCTCAGAAACTGCTCTGTGTTCTGTTAATTCATCTCACAGAGTTACATCTTTCCCTTCAAGAAGCCTTTCGCTAAGGCTGTTCTTGTGGAATTGGCAAAGGGATATTTGGAAGCCCATAGAGGGCTATGGTGAAAAAGGAAATATCTTCCGTTCAAAACTGGAAAGAAGCTATCTGAGAAACTGCTCTGTGTTCTGTTAATTCATCTCACAGAGTTACATCTTTTCCTTCAAGAAGCCTTTCGCTAAGGCTGTTCTTGTGGAATTGGCAAAGGGATATTTGGAAGCCCATAGAGGGCTAGGGTGAAAAAGGAAAAATCTTCGGTTCAAAACTGGAAAGAAGCTTTCTGAGAAACTGTTCTGTGTTCTGTTAATTCATCTCACAGAGTTACATCTTTCCCTTCAAGAAGCCTTTCGCTAAGGCTGTTCTTGTGGAATTGGTAAAGGGATATTTGGAAGCCCATAGAGGGCTATGGTGAAAAAGGAAATATCTTCCCTTCAAAACTGGAAAAAAGCTTTCTGAGAAACGGCTCTGTGTTCTGTTAATTCATCTCACAGTGTTACATCTTTCCCTTCAAGAAGCCTTTCGCTAAGGCTGTTCTTGTGGAATTGGCAAAGGGATATTTGGAAGCCCATAGAGGGCTATTGTGAAAAAGAAAATATCTTCCGTTCAAAACTGGAAAGAAGCTTTCTGAGAAACTGCTCTGTGTTCTGTTACTTCATCTCACAGAGTTACATCTTTTCCTTCAAGAAGCCTTTCGCTAAGGCTGTTCTTGTGGAATTGGCAAAGGGATATTTGGAAGCCCATAGAGGGCTATGGTGAAAAAGGACATATCTTCCGTTCAAAACTGGAAAGAAGCTTTCTGAGAAACTGCTGTGTCTTCTGTTAATTCATCTCACAGAGTTACATCTTTCCCTTCAAGAAACCTTTCGCTAAGGCTGTTCTTGTGGAATTGGCAAAGGGATATTTGGAAGCCCATAGAGGGCTATGGTGAAAAAGGAAATATCTTCCGTTGAAAACTGGAAAGAAGCTTTCTGAGAAACTGCTCTGTGTTCTGTTAATTCATCTCACAGAGTTACATCTATCCCTTCAAGAATCCTTTCGCTAAGGCTGTTCTTTTGCAAATGGCAAAGGGATATTTGGAAGCCCTTAGAGGGCTATGGTGAAAAAGGAAATATCTTCCGTTCAAAACTGGAAAGAAGCTTTCTGAGAAACTGCTCTGTGTTCTGTTAATTCATCTCACAGAGTTACATCTTTCCCTTCAAGAAGCCTTTCGCTAAGGCTGTTTTGTGGAATTGGCAAAGGGATATTTGGAAGCCCTTAGAGGGCTATGGTGAAAAAGGAAATATCTTCCCTTCAAAACTGGAAAAAAGCTTTCTGAGAAACTGCTCTGTGTTCTGTTAATTCATCTCACAGTGTTACATCTTTCCCTTCAAGAAGCCTTTCGCTAAGGCTGTTCTTGTGGAATTGGCAAAGGGATATTTGGAAGCCCACACAGGGCTATTGTGAAAAAGAAAATATCTTCCGTTCAAAACTGGAAAGAAGCTTTCTGAGAAACTGCTCTGTGTTCTGTTACTTCATCTCACAGAGTTACATCTTTTCCTTCAAGAATCCTTTCGCTAAGGCTGTTCTTGTGGAATTGGCAAAGGGATATTTGGAAGCCCATAGAGGGCTATGGTGAAAAAGGAAATATCTTCCGTTCAAAACTGGAAAGAAGCTTTCTGAGAAACTGCTCTGTGTTCTATTAATTCATCTCACAGAGTTACATCTTTCCCTTCAAGAAGTGTTTCGCTAAGGCTGTTCTTGTGGAATTGGCAAAGGGATATTTGGAAGCCCATAGAGGGCTATGGTGAAAAAGGAAATATCTTCCGTTCAAAACTGGAAAGAAGCTTTCTGAGAAACTGCTCTGTGTTCTGTTCATTCATCTCACAGAGTTACATCTATCCCTTCAAGAAGCCTTTCGCTAAGGCTGTTCTTTTGCAAATGGCAAAGGGATATTTGGAAGCCCTTAGAGGGCTATGGTGAAAAAGGAAATATCTTCCGTTGAAAACTGGAAAGAAGCTTTCTGAGAAACTGCTCTGTGTTCTGTTAATTCATCTCACAGAGTTACATCTTTCCCTTCAAGAAGCCTTTCGCTAAGGCTGTTCTTGTGGAATTGGCAAAGGGATATTTGGAAGCCCATAGAGGGCTATGGTGAAAAAGGAAATATCTTCCCTTCAAAACTGGAAAAAAGCTTTCTTAGAAACTTCTCTGTGTTCTGTTAATTCATCTCACAGAGTTACATCTTTCCCTTCAAGAAGCCTTTCGCTAAGGCTGTTCTTGTGGAATTGGCAAAGGGATATTTGGAAGCCCATAGAGGGCTATGGTGAAAAAGGAAATCTCTTCCGTTCAAAACTGTAAAGAAGCTTTCTCAGAAACTGCTCTGTGTTCTGTTAATTCATCTCACAGAGTTACATCTTTCCCTTCAAGAAGCCTTTCGCTAAGGCTGTTCTTGTGGAATTGGCAAAGGGATATTTGGAAGCCCATAGAGGGCTATGGTGAAAAAGGAAATATCTTCCGTTCAAAACTGGAAAGAAGCTTTCTGAGAAACTGCTCTGTGTTCTGTTAATTCATCTCACAGAGTTACATCTTTTCCTTCAAGAAGCCTTTCGCTAAGGCTGTTCTTGTGGAATTGGCAAAGGGATATTTGGAAGCCCATAGAGGGCTAGGGTGAAAAAGGAAATATCTTCCGTTCAAAACTGGAAAGAAGCTTTCTGAGAAACTGTTCTGTGTTCTGTTAATTCATCTCACAGAGTTACATCTTTCCCTTCAAGAAGCCTTTCGCTAAGGCTGTTCTTGTGGAATTGGTAAAGGGATATTTGGAAGCCCCTAGAGGGCTATGGTGAAAAAGGAATTTTCTTCCCTTCAAAACTGGAAAAAAGCTTTCTGAGAAACGGCTCTGTGTTCTGTTAATTCATCTCACAGTGTTACATCTTTCCCTTCAAGAAGCCTTTCGCTAAGGCTGTTCTGGTGGAATTGGCAAAGGGATATTTGGAAGCCCATAGAGGGCTATTGTGAAAATGAAAATATCTTCTGTTCAAAACTGGAAAGAAGCTTTCTGAGAAACTGCTCTGTGTTCTGTTACTTCATCTCACAGAGTTACATCTTTTCCTTCAAGAAGCCTTTCGCTAAGGCTGTTCTTGTGGAATTGGCAAAGGGATATTTGGAAGCCCATAGAGGGCTATGGTGAAAAAGGACATATCTTCCGTTCAAAACTGGAAAGAAGCTTTCTGAGAAACTGCTGTGTCTTCTGTTAATTCATCTCACAGAGTTACATCTTTCCCTTCAAGAAGCCTTTCGCTAAGGCTGTTCTTGTGGAATTGGCAAAGGGATATTTGGAAGCCCATAGAGGGCTATGGTGAAAAAGGAAATATCTTCCGTTGAAAACTGTAAAGAAGCTTTCTGAGAAACTGCTCTGTGTTCTGTTAATTCATCTCACAGAGTTACATCTTTCCCTTCAAGAAGCCTTTCGCTAAGGCTGTTCTTTTGCAAATGGCAAAGGGATATTTGGAAGCCCTTAGAGGGCTATGGTGAAAAAGGAAATATCTTCCGTTCAAAACTGGAAAGAAGCTTTCTGAGAAACTGCTCTGTGTTCTGTTCATTCATCTCACAGAGTTACATCTTTCCCTTCAAGAAGCCTTTCGCTAAGGCTGTTCTTGTGGAATTGGCAAAGGGATATTTGGAAGCCCATAGAGGGCTATGGTGAAAAAGGAAATATCTTCCCTTCAAAACTGGAAAAAAGCTTTCTTAGAAACTGCTCTGTGTTCTGTTAATTCATCTCACAGAGTTACATCTTTCCCTTCAAGAAGCCTTTCGCTAAGGCTGTTCTTGTGGAATTGGCAAGGGGATATTTGGAAGCCCATAGAGGGCTATGGTGAAAAAGGAAATATCTTCCGTTCAAAACTGGAAAGAAGCTTTCTGAGAAACTGCTCTGTGTTCTGTTAATTCATCTCACAGAGTTACATCTTTCCCTTCAAGAAGCCTTTCGCTAAGGCTGTTCTTGTGGAATTGGCAAAGGGATATTTGGAAGCCCATAGAGGGCTATGGTGAAAAAGGAAATATCTTCCGTTCAAAACTTGAAAGAAGCTTTCTGAGAAACTGCTCTGTGTTCTGTTAATTCATCTCACAGAGTTACATCTTTTCCTTCAAGAAGACTTTCGCTAAGGCTGTTCTTGTGGAATTGGCAAAGGGATATTTGGAAGCCCATAGAAGGCTATGGTGAAAAAGGAAATATCTTCCGTTCAAAACTGGAAAGAAGCTTTCTGAGAAACTGCTCTGTGTTCTGTTACTTCATCTCACAGAGTTACATCTTTTCCTTCAAGAAGCCTTTCTCTAAGGCTGTTCTTGTGGAATTGGCAAAGGGATATTTCGAAGCCCATAGAGGGCTATGGTGAAAAAGGAAATATCTTCCGTTCAAAACTGGAAAGAAGCTTTCTGAGAAACTTCTCTGTGTTCTGTTAATTCATCTCACAGAGTTACATCTTTCCCTTCAAGAAGCCTTTCGCTAAGGCTGTTCTTGTGGAATTGGCAAAGGGATATTTGGAAGCCCATAGAGGGCTATGGTGAAAAAGGAAATATCTTCCCTTCAAAACTGGAAAAAAGCATTCTTAGAAACTTCTCTGTGTTCTGTTAATTCATCTCACAGAGTTACATCTTTCCCTTCAAGAAGCCTTTCGCTAAGGCTGTTCTTGTGGAATTGGCAAAGGGATATTTGGAAGCCCATAGAGGGCTATGGTGAAAAAGGAAATATCTTCCGTTCAAAACTGTAAAGAAGCTTTCTGAGAAACTGCTCTGTGTTCTGTTAATTCATCTCACAGAGTTACATCTTTCCCTTCAAGAAGCCTTTCGCTAAGGCTGTTCTTGTGGAATTGGCAAAGGGATATTTGGAAGCCCATAGAGGGCTATGGTGAAAAAGGAAATATCTTCCGTTCAAAACTGGAAAGAAGCTTTCTGAGAAACTGCTCTGTGTTCTGTTAATTCATCTCACAGAGTTACATCTTTCCCTTCAAGAAGCCTTTCGCTAACGCTGTTCTTGTGGAATTGGCAAAGGGATAATTGGAAGCACATAGAGGGCTATGGTGAAAAAGGAAATATCTTCCGTTGAAAACTGGAAAGAAGCTTTCTGAGAAACTGCTCTGTGTTCTATTAATTAGTCTCACAGAGTTACATCTTTCCCTTCAAGAAGTCTTTCGCTAAGGCTGTTCTTGTGGAATTGGCAAAGGGATATTTGGAAGCCCATAGAGGGTTATGGTGAAAAAGGAAATATCTTCCGTTGAAAACTGGAAAGAAGCTTTCTGAGAAACTGCTCTGTGTTCTGTTAATTCATCTCACAGAGTTACATCTATCCCTTCAAGAAGCCTTTCGCTAAGGCTGTTCTTTTGCAAATGGCAAAGGGATATTTGGAAGCCCTTAGAGGGCTATGGTGAAAAAGGAAATATCTTCCGTTCAAAACTGGAAAGAAGCTTTCTGAGAAACTGCTCTGTGTTCTGTTAATTCATCTCACAGAGTTACATCTTTCCCTTCAAGAAGCCTTTCGCTAAGGCTGTTCTTGTGGAATTGGCAAAGGGATATTTGGAAGCCCATAGAGGGCTATGGTGAAAAAGGAAATATCTTCCGTTCAAAACTGTAAAGAAGCTTTCTCAGAAACTGCTCTGTGTTCTGTTAATTCATCTCACAGAGTTACATCTTTCCCTTCAAGAAGCCTTTCGCTAAGGCTGTTCTTGTGGAATTGGCAAAGGGATATTTGGAAGCCCATAGAGGGCTATGGTGAAAAAGGAAATATCTTCCGTTCAAAACTGGAAAGAAGCTATCTGAGAAACTGCTCTGTGTTCTGTTAATTCATCTCACAGAGTTACATCTTTTCCTTCAAGAAGCCTTTCGCTAAGGCTGTTCTTGTGGAATTGGCAAAGGGATATTTGGAAGCCCATAGAGGGCTAGGGTGAAAAAGGAAAAATCTTCGGTTCAAAACTGGAAAGAAGCTTTCTGAGAAACTGTTCTGTGTTCTGTTAATTCATCTCACAGAGTTACATCTTTCCCTTCAAGAAGCCTTTCGCTAAGGCTGTTCTTGTGGAATTGGTAAAGGGATATTTGGAAGCCCATAGAGGGCTATGGTGAAAAAGGAAATATCTTCCCTTCAAAACTGGAAAAAAGCTTTCTGAGAAACGGCTCTGTGTTCTGTTAATTCATCTCACAGTGTTACATCTTTCCCTTCAAGAAGCCTTTCGCTAAGGCTGTTCTTGTGGAATTGGCAAAGGGATATTTGGAAGCCCATAGAGGGCTATTGTGAAAAAGAAAATATCTTCCGTTCAAAACTGGAAAGAAGCTTTCTGAGAAACTGCTCTGTGTTCTGTTACTTCATCTCACAGAGTTACATCTTTTCCTTCAAGAAGCCTTTCGCTAAGGCTGTTCTTGTGGAATTGGCAAAGGGATATTTGGAAGCCCATAGAGGGCTATGGTGAAAAAGGACATATCTTCCGTTCAAAACTGGAAAGAAGCTTTCTGAGAAACTGCTGTGTCTTCTGTTAATTCATCTCACAGAGTTACATCTTTCCCTTCAAGAAACCTTTCGCTAAGGCTGTTCTTGTGGAATTGGCAAAGGGATATTTGGAAGCCCATAGAGGGCTATGGTGAAAAAGGAAATATCTTCCGTTGAAAACTGGAAAGAAGCTTTCTGAGAAACTGCTCTGTGTTCTGTTAATTCATCTCACAGAGTTACATCTATCCCTTCAAGAATCCTTTCGCTAAGGCTGTTCTTTTGCAAATGGCAAAGGGATATTTGGAAGCCCTTAGAGGGCTATGGTGAAAAAGGAAATATCTTCCGTTCAAAACTGGAAAGAAGCTTTCTGAGAAACTGCTCTGTGTTCTGTTAATTCATCTCACAGAGTTACATCTTTCCCTTCAAGAAGCCTTTCGCTAAGGCTGTTCTTGTGGAATTGGCAAAGGGATATTTGGAAGCCCATAGAGGGCTATGGTGAAAAAGAAAATATCTTCCGTTCAAAACTGGAAAGAAGCTTTCTGAGAAACTGCTCTGTGTTCTGTTAATTCATCTCACAGAGTTACATCTTTTCCTTCAAGAAGCCTTTCGCTAAGGCTGTTCTTGTGGAATTGGCAAAGGGATATTTGGAAGCCCATAGAGGGCTATGGTGAAAAAGGAAATATCTTCCGTTCAAAACTGGAAAGAAGCTTTCTGAGAAACTGCTCTGTGTTCTGTTAATTCATCTCACAGAGTTACATATTTCCCTTCAAGAAGCCTTTCGCTAAGGCTGTTCTTGTGGAATTGGCAAAGGGATATTTGGAAGCCCTTAGAGGGCTATGGTGAAAAAGGAAATATCTTCCCTTCAAAACTGGAAAAAAGCTTTCTGAGAAACTGCTCTGTGTTCTGTTAATTCATCTCACAGTGTTACATCTTTCCCTTCAAGAAGCCTTTCGCTAAGGCTGTTCTTGTGGAATTGGCAAAGGGATATTTGGAAGCCCACACAGGGCTATTGTGAAAAAGAAAATATCTTCCGTTCAAAACTGGAAAGAAGCTTTCTGAGAAACTGCTCTGTGTTCTGTTACTTCATCTCACAGAGTTACATCTTTTCCTTCAAGAATCCTTTCGCTAAGGCTGTTCTTGTGGAATTGGCAAAGGGATATTTGGAAGCCCATAGAGGGCTATGGTGAAAAAGGAAATATCTTCCGTTCAAAACTGGAAAGAAGCTTTCTGAGAAACTGCTCTGTGTTCTATTAATTCATCTCACAGAGTTACATCTTTCCCTTCAAGAAGTGTTTCGCTAAGGCTGTTCTTGTGGAATTGGCAAAGGGATATTTGGAAGCCCATAGAGGGCTATGGTGAAAAAGGAAATATCTTCCGTTCAAAACTGGAAAGAAGCTTTCTGAGAAACTGCTCTGTGTTCTGTTCATTCATCTCACAGAGTTACATCTATCCCTTCAAGAAGCCTTTCGCTAAGGCTGTTCTTTTGCAAATGGCAAAGGGATATTTGGAAGCCCTTAGAGGGCTATGGTGAAAAAGGAAATATCTTCCGTTGAAAACTGGAAAGAAGCTTTCTGAGAAACTGCTCTGTGTTCTGTTAATTCATCTCACAGAGTTACATCTTTCCCTTCAAGAAGCCTTTCGCTAAGGCTGTTCTTGTGGAATTGGCAAAGGGATATTTGGAAGCCCATAGAGGGCTATGGTGAAAAAGGAAATATCTTCCCTTCAAAACTGGAAAAAAGCTTTCTTAGAAACTTCTCTGTGTTCTGTTAATTCATCTCACAGAGTTACATCTTTCCCTTCAAGAAGCCTTTCGCTAAGGCTGTTCTTGTGGAATTGGCAAAGGGATATTTGGAAGCCCATAGAGGGCTATGGTGAAAAAGGAAATCTCTTCCGTTCAAAACTGTAAAGAAGCTTTCTCAGAAACTGCTCTGTGTTCTGTTAATTCATCTCACAGAGTTACATCTTTCCCTTCAAGAAGCCTTTCGCTAAGGCTGTTCTTGTGGAATTGGCAAAGGGATATTTGGAAGCCCATAGAGGGCTATGGTGAAAAAGGAAATATCTTCCGTTCAAAACTGGAAAGAAGCTTTCTGAGAAACTGCTCTGTGTTCTGTTAATTCATCTCACAGAGTTACATCTTTTCCTTCAAGAAGCCTTTCGCTAAGGCTGTTCTTGTGGAATTGGCAAAGGGATATTTGGAAGCCCATAGAGGGCTAGGGTGAAAAAGGAAATATCTTCCGTTCAAAACTGGAAAGAAGCTTTCTGAGAAACTGTTCTGTGTTCTGTTAATTCATCTCACAGAGTTACATCTTTCCCTTCAAGAAGCCTTTCGCTAAGGCTGTTCTTGTGGAATTGGTAAAGGGATATTTGGAAGCCCCTAGAGGGCTATGGTGAAAAAGGAATTTTCTTCCCTTCAAAACTGGAAAAAAGCTTTCTGAGAAACGGCTCTGTGTTCTGTTAATTCATCTCACAGTGTTACATCTTTCCCTTCAAGAAGCCTTTCGCTAAGGCTGTTCTGGTGGAATTGGCAAAGGGATATTTGGAAGCCCATAGAGGGCTATTGTGAAAATGAAAATATCTTCCGTTCAAAACTGGAAAGAAGCTTTCTGAGAAACTGCTCTGTGTTCTGTTACTTCATCTCACAGAGTTACATCTTTTCCTTCAAGAAGCCTTTCGCTAAGGCTGTTCTTGTGGAATTGGCAAAGGGATATTTGGAAGCCCATAGAGGGCTATGGTGAAAAAGGACATATCTTCCGTTCAAAACTGGAAAGAAGCTTTCTGAGAAACTGCTGTGTCTTCTGTTAATTCATCTCACAGAGTTACATCTTTCCCTTCAAGAAGCCTTTCGCTAAGGCTGTTCTTGTGGAATTGGCAAAGGGATATTTGGAAGCCCATAGAGGGCTATGGTGAAAAAGGAAATATCTTCCGTTGAAAACTGGAAAGAAGCTTTCTGAGAAACTGCTCTGTGTTCTGTTAATTCATCTCACAGAGTTACATCTTTCCCTTCAAGAAGCCTTTCGCTAAGGCTGTTCTTTTGCAAATGGCAAAGGGATATTTGGAAGCCCTTAGAGGGCTATGGTGAAAAAGGAAATATCTTCCGTTCAAAACTGGAAAGAAGCTTTCTGAGAAACTGCTCTGTGTTCTGTTCATTCATCTCACAGAGTTACATCTTTCCCTTCAAGAAGCCTTTCGCTAAGGCTGTTCTTGTGGAATTGGCAAAGGGATATTTGGAAGCCCATAGAGGGCTATGGTGAAAAAGGAAATATCTTCCCTTCAAAACTGGAAAAAAGCTTTCTTAGAAACTGCTCTGTGTTCTGTTAATTCATCTCACAGAGTTACATCTTTCCCTTCAAGAAGCCTTTCGCTAAGGCTGTTCTTGTGGAATTGGCAAGGGGATATTTGGAAGCCCATAGAGGGCTATGGTGAAAAAGGAAATATCTTCCGTTCAAAACTGGAAAGAAGCTTTCTGAGAAACTGCTCTGTGTTCTGTTAATTCATCTCACAGAGTTACATCTTTCCCTTCAAGAAGCCTTTCGCTAAGGCTGTTCTTGTGGAATTGGCAAAGGGATATTTGGAAGCCCATAGAGGGCTATGGTGAAAAAGGAAATATCTTCCGTTCAAAACTTGAAAGAAGCTTTCTGAGAAACTGCTCTGTGTTCTGTTAATTCATCTCACAGAGTTACATCTTTTCCTTCAAGAAGACTTTCGCTAAGGCTGTTCTTGTGGAATTGGCAAAGGGATATTTGGAAGCCCATAGAAGGCTATGGTGAAAAAGGAAATATCTTCCGTTCAAAACTGGAAAGAAGCTTTCTGAGAAACTGCTCTGTGTTCTGTTACTTCATCTCACAGAGTTACATCTTTTCCTTCAAGAAGCCTTTCTCTAAGGCTGTTCTTGTGGAATTGGCAAAGGGATATTTCGAAGCCCATAGAGGGCTATTGTGAAAAAGGAAATATCTTCCGTTCAAAACTGGAAAGAAGCTTTCTGAGAAACTTCTCTGTGTTCTGTTAATTCATCTCACAGAGTTACATCTTTCCCTTCAAGAAGCCTTTCGCTAAGGCTGTTCTTGTGGAATTGGCAAAGGGATATTTGGAAGCCCATAGAGGGCTATGGTGAAAAAGGAAATATCTTCCCTTCAAAACTGGAAAAAAGCATTCTTAGAAACTTCTCTGTGTTCTGTTAATTCATCTCACAGAGTTACATCTTTCCCTTCAAGAAGCCTTTCGCTAAGGCTGTTCTTGTGGAATTGGCAAAGGGATATTTGGAAGCCCATAGAGGGCTATGGTGAAAAAGGAAATATCTTCCGTTCAAAACTGTAAAGAAGCTTTCTGAGAAACTGCTCTGTGTTCTGTTAATTCATCTCACAGAGTTACATCTTTCCCTTCAAGAAGCCTTTCGCTAAGGCTGTTCTTGTGGAATTGGCAAAGGGATATTTGGAAGCCCATAGAGGGCTATGGTGAAAAAGGAAATATCTTCCGTTCAAAACTGGAAAGAAGCTTTCTGAGAAACTGCTCTGTGTTCTGTTAATTCATCTCACAGAGTTACATCTTTCCCTTCAAGAAGCCTTTCGCTAACGCTGTTCTTGTGGAATTGGCAAAGGGATAATTGGAAGCACATAGAGGGCTATGGTGAAAAAGGAAATATCTTCCGTTGAAAACTGGAAAGAAGCTTTCTGAGAAACTGCTCTGTGTTCTATTAATTAGTCTCACAGAGTTACATCTTTCCCTTCAAGAAGTCTTTCGCTAAGGCTGTTCTTGTGGAATTGGCAAAGGGATATTTGGAAGCCCATAGAGGGTTATGGTGAAAAAGGAAATATCTTCCGTTGAAAACTGGAAAGAAGCTTTCTGAGAAACTGCTCTGTGTTCTGTTAATTCATCTCACAGAGTTACATCTATCCCTTCAAGAAGCCTTTCGCTAAGGCTGTTCTTTTGCAAATGGCAAAGGGATATTTGGAAGCCCTTAGAGGGCTATGGTGAAAAAGGAAATATCTTCCGTTCAAAACTGGAAAGAAGCTTTCTGAGAAACTGCTCTGTGTTCTGTTAATTCATCTCACAGAGTTACATCTTTCCCTTCAAGAAGCCTTTCGCTAAGGCTGTTCTTGTGGAATTGGCAAAGGGATATTTGGAAGCCCATAGAGGGCTATGGTGAAAAAGGAAATATCTTCCGTTCAAAACTGGAAAGAAGCTTTCTGAGAAACTGCTCTGTGTTCTGTTACTTCATCTCACAGAGTTACATCTTTCCCTTCAAGAAGCCTTTCGCTAAGGCTGTTCTTGTGGAATTGGCAAAGGGATATTTGGAAGCCCATAGAGGGCTATGGTGAAAAAGGAAATATCTTCCGTTCAAAACTGGAAAGAAGCTTTCTGAGAAACTGCTCTGTGTTCTCTTAATTCATCTCACAGAGTTACATCTTTCCCTTCAAGAAGCCTTTCGCTAAGGCTGTTCTTGTGGAATTGGCAAAGTGATCTTTGGAAGCCCATAGAGGGCTATGGTGAAAAAGGAAATATCTTCCGTTCAAAACTTGAAAGAAGCTTTCTGAGAAACTGCTCTGTGTTCTCTTAATTCATCTCACAGAGTTACATCTTTCCCTTCAAGAAGCCTTTCGCTAAGGCTGTTCTTGTGGAATTGGCAAAGGGATATTTGGAAGCCCATAGAGGGCTATGGTGAAAAAGGAAATATCTTCCGTTCAAAACTGGAAAGAAGCTTTCTGAGAAACTGCTCTGTGTTCTGTTCATTCATCTCACAGAGTTACATCTTTCCCTTCAAGAAGCCTTTCGCTAAGGCTGTTCTTGTGGAATTGGCAAAGGGATATTTGGAAGCCCATAGAGGGCTATGGTGAAAAAGGAAATATCTTCCGTTCAAAACTGGAAAGAAGCTTTCTGAGAAACTGCTCTGTGTTCTTTTAATTCATCTCACAGAGTTACATCTTTCCCTTCAAGAAGCCTTTCGCTAAGGCTGTTCTTGTGGAATTGGCAAAGGGATATTTGGAAGCCCATAGAGGGCTATGGTGAAAAAGGAAATATCTTCCGTTCAAAACTGGAAAGAAGCTTTCTGAGAAACTGCTCTGTGTTCTGTTAATTCATCTCACAGAGTTACATCTTTTCCTTCAAGAAGCCTTTCGCTAAGGCTGTTCTTGTGGAATTGGCAAAGGGATATTTGGAAGCCAATAGAGGGCTATGGTGAAAAAGGAAATATCTTCCGTTCAAAACTGGAAAGAAGCTTTCTGAGAAACTGCTCTGTGTTCTGTTAATTCATCTCACAGAGTTACATCTTTCCCTTCAAGAAGCCTTTCGCTAAGGCTGTTCTTGTGGAATTGGCAAAGGGATATTTGGAAGCCCTTAGAGGGCTATGGTGAAAAAGGAAATATCTTCCCTTCAAAACTGGAAAAAAGCTTTCTGAGAAACTGCTCTGTGTTCTGTTAATTCATCTCACAGTGTTACATCTTTCCCTTAAAGAAGCCTTTCGCTAAGGCTGTTCTTGTGGAATTGGCAAAGGGATATTTGGAAGCCCACACAGGGCTATTGTGAAAAAGAAAATATCTTCCGTTCAAAACTGGAAAGAAGCTTTCTGAGAAACTGCTCTGTGTTCTGTTACTTCATCTCACAGAGTTACATCTTTTCCTTCAAGAAGCCTTTCGCTAAGGCTGTTCTTGTGGAATTGGCAAAGGGATATTTCGAAGCCCATAGAGAGCTATGGTGAAAAAGGAAATATCTTCCGTTCAAAACTGGAAAGAAGCTTTCTGAGAAACTGCTCTGTGTTCTGTTAATTCATCTCACAGAGTTACATCTTTCCCTTCAGGAATCCTTTCGCTAAGGCTGTTCTTGTGGAATTGGCAAAGGGATATTTGGAAGCCCATAGAGGGCTATGGTGAAAAAGGAAATATCTTCCGTTCAAAACTGGAAAGAAGCTTTCTGAGAAACTGCTCTGTGTTCTGTTACTTCATCTCACAGAGTTACATCTTTTCCTTCAAGAAGCCTTTCGCTAAGGCTGTTCTTGTGGAATTGGCAAAGGGATATTTCGAAGCCCATAGAGGGCTATGGTGAAAAAGGAAATATCTTCCGTTCAAAACTGGAAAGAAGCTTTCTGAGAAACTGCTCTGTGTTCTGTTAATTCATCTCACAGAGTTACATCTTTCCCTTCAAGAAGCCTTTCGCTAAGGCTGTTCTTGTGGAATTGGCAAAGGGATATTTGGAAGCCCATAGAGGGCTATGGTGAAAAAGGAAATATCTTCCGTTCAAAACTGGAAAAAAGCTTTCTGAGAAACTGCTCTGTGTTCTATTAATTCATCTCACAGAGTTACATCTTTCCCTTCAAGAAGTCTTTCGCTAAGGCTGTTCTTGTGGAATTGGCAAAGGGATATTTGGAAGCCCATAGAGGGCTATGGTGAAAAAGGAAATATCTTCCGTTGAAAACTGGAAAGAAGCTTTCTGAGAAACTGCTCTGTGTTCTGTTAATTCATCTCACAGAGTTACATCTATCCCTTCAAGAAGCCTTTCGCTAAGGCTGTTCTTTTGCAAATGGCAAAGGGATATTTGGAAGCCCTTAGAGGGCTATGGTGAAAAAGGAAATATCTTCCGTTCAAAACTGGAAAGAAGCTTTCTGAGAAACTGCTCTGTGTTCTGTTAATTCATCTCACAGAGTTACATCTTTCCCTTCAAGAAGCCTTTCGCTAAGGCTGTTCTTGTGGAATTGGCAAAGGGATATTTGGAAGCCCATAGAGGGCTATGGTGAAAAAGGAAATATCTTCCCTTCAAAACTGGAAAAAAGCTTTCTTAGAAACTTCTCTGTGTTCTGTTAATTCATCTCACAGAGTTACATCTTTCCCTTCAAGAAGCCTTTCGCTAAGGCTGTTCTTGTGGAATTGGCAAAGGGATATTTGGAAGCCCATAGAGGGCTATGGTGAAAAAGGAAATATCTTCCGTTCAAAACTGTAAAGAAGCTTTCTCAGAAACTGCTCTGTGTTCTGTTAATTCATCTCACAGAGTTACATCTTTCCCTTCAAGAAGCCTTTCGCTAAGGCTGTTCTTGTGGAATTGGCAAAGGGATATTTGGAAGCCCATAGAGGGCTATGGTGAAAAAGGAAATATCTTCCGTTCAAAACTGGAAAGAAGCTTTCTGAGAACCTGCTCTGTGTTCTGTTAATTCATCTCACAGAGTTACATCTTTTCCTTCAAGAAGCCTTTCGCTAAGGCTGTTCTTGTGGAATTGGCAAAGGGATATTTGGAAGCCCATAGAGGGCTAGGGTGAAAAAGGAAATATCTTCCGTTCAAAACTGGAAAGAAGCTTTCTGAGAAACTGTTCGGTGTTCTGTTAATTCATCTCACAGAGTTACATCTTTCCCTTCAAGAAGCCTTTCGCTAAGGCTGTTCTTGTGGAATTGGTAAAGGGATATTTGGAAGCCCATAGAGGGCTATGGTGAAAAAGGAAATATCTTCCCTTCAAAACTGGAAAAAAGCTTTCTGAGAAACGGCTCTGTGTTCTGTTAATTCATCTCACAGTGTTACATCTTTCCCTTCAAGAAGCCTTTCGCTAAGGCTGTTCTTGTGGAATTGGCAAAGGGATATTTGGAAGCCCATAGAGGGCTATTGTGAAAAAGAAAATATCTTCCCTTCAAAACTGGAAAGAAGCTTTCTGAGAAACTGCTCTGTGTTCTGTTACTTCATCTCACAGAGTTACATCTTTTCCTTCAAGAAGGCTTTCGCTAAGGCTGTTCTTGTGGAATTGGCAAAGGGATATTTGGAAGCCCATAGAGGGCTATGGTGAAAAAGGACATATCTTCCGTTCAAAACTGGAAAGAAGCTTTCTGAGAAACTGCTGTGTCTTCTGTTAATTCATCTCACAGAGTTACATCTTTCCCTTCAAGAAGCCTTTCGCTAAGGCTGTTCTTGTGGAATTGGCAAAGGGATATTTGGAAGCCCATAGAGGGCTATGGTGAAAAAGGAAATATCTTCCGTTGAAAACTGGAAAGAAGCTTTCTGAGAAACTGCTCTGTGTTCTGTTAATTCATCTCACAGAGTTACATCTATCCCTTCAAGAAGCCTTTCGCTAAGGCTGTTCTTTTGCAAATGGCAAAGGGATATTTCGAAGCCCTTAGAGGGCTATGGTGAAAAAGGAAATATCTTCCGTTCAAAACTGGAAAGAAGCTTTCTGAGAAACTGCTCTGTGTTCTGTTAATTCATCTCACAGAGTTACATCTTTCCCTTCAAGAAGCCTTTCGCTAAGGCTGTTCTTGTGGAATTGGCAAAGGGATATTTGGAAGCCCATAGAGGGCTATGGTGAAAAAGGAAATATCTTCCCTTCAAAACTGGAAAAAAGCTTTCTTAGAAACTGCTCTGTGTTCTGTTAATTCATCTCACAGGGTTACATCTTTCCCTTCAAGAAGCCTTTCGCTAAGGCTGTTCTTGTGGAATTGGCAAGGGGATATTTGGAAGCCCATAGAGGGCTATGGTGAAAAAGGAAATATCTTCCGTTCAAAACTGGAAAGAAGCTTTCTGAGAAACTGCTCTGTGTTCTGTTAATTCATCTCACAGAGTTACATCTTTCCCTTCAAGAAGCCTTTCGCTAAGGCTGTTCTTGTGGAATTGGCAAAGGGATATTTGGAAGCCCATAGAGGGCTATGGTGAAAAAGGAAATATCTTCCGTTCAAAACTGGAAAGAAGCTTTCTGAGAAACTGCTCTGTGTTCTGTTAATTCATCTCACAGAGTTGCATCTTTTCCTTCAAGAAGCCTTTCGCTAAGGCTGTTCTTGTGGAATTGGCAAAGGGATATTTGGAAGCCCATAGAGGGCTATGGTGAAAAAGGAAATATCTTCCGTTCAAAACTGGAAAGAAGCTTTCTGAGAAACTGCTCTGTGTTCTGTTAATTCATCTCACAGAGTTACATCTTTCCCTTCAAGAAGCCTTTCGCTAAGGCTGTTCTTGTGGAATTGGCAAAGGGATATTTGGAAGCCCTTAGAGGGCTATGGTGAAAAAGGAAATATCTTCCCTTCAAAACTGGAAAAAAGCTTTCTGAGAAACTGTTCTGTGTTCTGTTAATTCATCTCACAGTGTTACATCTTTCCCTTCAAGAAGCCTTTCGCTAAGGCTGTTCTTGTGGAATTGGCAAAGGGATATTTGGAAGCCCAAACAGGGCTATTGTGAAAAAGAAAATATCTTCCGTTCAAAACTGGAAAGAAGCTTTCTGAGAAACTGCTCTGTGTTCTGTTACTTCATCTCACAGAGTTACATCTTTTCCTTCAAGAAGCCTTTCGCTAAGGCTGTTCTTGTGGAATTGGCAAAGGGATATTTCGAAGCCCATAGAGGGCTATGGTGAAAAAGGAAATATCTTCCGTTCAAAACTGGAAAGAAGCTTTCTGAGAAACTGCTCTGTGTTCTGTTAATTCATCTCACAGAGTTACATCTTTCCCTTCAAGAAGCCTTTCGCTAAGGCTGTTCTTGTGGAATTGGCAAAGGGATATTTGGAAGCCCATAGAGGGCTATGGTGAAAAAGGAAATATCTTCCGTTCAAAACTGGAAAGAAGCTTTCTGAGAAACTGCTCTGTGTTCTATTAATTCATCTCACAGAGTTACATCTTTCCCTTCAAGAAGTCTTTCGCTAAGGCTGTTCTTGTGGAATTGGCAAAGGGATATTTGGAAGCCCTTAGAGGGCTATGGTGAAAAAGGAAATATCTTCCGTTGAAAACTGGAAAGAAGCTTTCTGAGAAACTGCTCTGTGTTCTGTTAATTCATCTCACAGAGTTACATCTATCCCTTCAAGAAGCCTTTCGCTAAGGCTGTTCTTTTGCAAATGGCAAAGGGATATTTGGAAGCCCTTAGAGGGCTATGGTGAAAAAGGAAATATCTTCCGTTCAAAACTGGAAAGAAGCTTTCTGAGAAACTGCTCTGTGTTCTGTTAATTCATCTCACAGAGTTACATCTTTCCCTTCAAGAAGCCTTTCGCTAAGGCTGTTCTTGTGGAATTGGCAAAGGGATATTTGGAAGCCCATAGAGGGCTAGGGTGAAAAAGGAAATATCTTCCCTTCAAAACTGGAAAAAAGCTTTCTTAGAAACTTCTCTGTGTTCTGTTAATTCATCTCACAGAGTTACATCTTTCCCTTCAAGAAGCCTTTCGCTAAGGCTGTTCTTGTGGAATTGGCAAAGGGATATTTGGAAGCCCATAGAGGGCTATGGTGAAAAAGGAAATATCTTCCGTTCAAAACTGTAAAGAAGCTTTCTGAGAAACTGCTCTGTGTTCTGTTAATTCATCTCACAGAGTTACATCTTTCCCTTCAAGAAGCCTTTCGCTAAGGCTGTTCTTGTGGAATTGGCAAAGGGATATTTGGAAGCCCATAGAGGGCTATAGTGAAAAAGGAAATATCTTCCGTTCAAAACTGGAAAGAAGCTTTCTGAGAAACTGTTCTGTGTTCTGTTTATTCATCTCACAGAGTTACATCTTTCCCTTCAAGAAGCCTTTCGCTAAGGCTGTTCTTGTGGAATTGGCAAAGGGATAATTGGAAGCACATAGAGGGCTATGGTGAAAAAGGAAATATCTTCCGTTGAAAACTGGAAAGAAGCTTTCTGAGAAACTGCTCTGTGTTCTATTAATTAGTCTCACAGAGTTACATCTTTCCCTTCAAGAAGTCTTTCGCTAAGGCTGTTCTTGTGGAATTGGCAAAGGAATATTTGGAAGCCCATAGAGGGTTATGGTGAAAAAGGAAATATCTTCCGTTGAAAACTGGAAAGAAGCTTTCTGAGAAACTGCTCTGTGTTCTGTTAATTCATCTCACAGAGTTACATCTATCCCTTCAAGAAGCCTTTCGCTAAGGCTGTTCTTTTGCAAATGGCAAAGGGATATTTGGAAGCCCTTAGAGGGCTATGGTGAAAAAGGAAATATCTTCCGTTCAAAAGTGGAAAGAAGCTTTCTGAGAAACTGCTCTGTGTTCTGTTAATTCATCTCACAGAGTTACATCTTTCCCTTCAAGAAGCCTTTCGCTAAGGCTGTTCTTGTGGAATTGGCAAAGGGATATTTGGAAGCCCATAGAGGGCTATGGTGAAAAAGGAAATATCTTCCCTTCAAAACTGGAAAAAAGCTTTCTTAGAAACTGCTCTGTGTTCTGTTAATTCATCTCACAGAGTTACATCTTTCCCTTCAAGAAGCCTTTCGCTAAGGCTGTTCTTGTGGAATTGGCAAGGGGATATTTGGAAGCCCATAGAAGGCTATGGTGAAAAAGGAAATATCTTCCGTTCAAAACTGGAAAGAAGCTTTCTGAGAAACTGCTCTGTGTTCTGTTAATTCATCTCACAGAGTTACATCTTTCCCTTCAAGAAGCCTTTCGCTAAGGCTGTTCTTGTGGAATTGGCAAAGGGATATTTGGAAGCCCATAGAGGGCTATGGTGAAAAAGGAAATATCTTCCGTTCAAAACTGGAAAGAAGCTTTCTGAGAAACTGCTCTGTGTTCTGTTAATTCATCTCACAGAGTTACATCTTTTCCTTCAAGAAGCCTTTCGCTAAGGCTGTTCTTGTGGAATTGGCAAAGGGATATTTGGAAGCCCATAGAGGGCTATGGTGAAAAAGGAAATATCTTCCGTTCAAAACTGGAAAGAAGCTTTCTGAGAAACTGCTCTGTGTTCTGTTAATTCATCTCACAGAGTTACATCTTTCCCTTCAAGAAGCCTTTCGCTAACGCTGTTCTTGTGGAATTGGCAAAGGGATAATTGGAAGCACATAGAGGGCTATGGTGAAAAAGGAAATATCTTCCGTTGAAAACTGGAAAGAAGCTTTCTGAGAAACTGCTCTGTGTTCTATTAATTAGTCTCACAGAGTTACATCTTTCCCTTCAAGAAGTCTTTCGCTAAGGCTGTTCTTGTGGAATTGGCAAAGGGATATTTGGAAGCCCATAGAGGGTTATGGTGAAAAAGGAAATATCTTCCGTTGAAAACTGGAAAGAAACTTTCTGAGAAACTGCTCTGTGTTCTGTTAATTCATCTCACAGAGTTACATCTATCCCTTCAAGAAGCCTTTCGCTAAGGCTGTTCTTTTGCAAATGGCAAAGGGATATTTGGAAGCCCTTAGAGGGCTATGGTGAAAAAGGAAATATCTTCCGTTCAAAACTGGAAAGAAGCTTTCTGAGAAACTGCTCTGTGTTCTGTTAATTCATCTCACAGAGTTACATCTTTCCCTTCAAGAAGCCTTTCGCTAAGGCTGTTCTTGTGGAATTGGCAAAGGGATATTTGGAAGCCCATAGAGGGCTATGGTGAAAAAGGAAATATCTTCCGTTCAAAACTGGAAAGAAGCTTTCTGAGAAACTGCTCTGTGTTCTGTTAATTCATCTCACAGAGTTACATCTTTCCCTTCAAGAAGCCTTTCGCTAAGGCTGTTGTTGTGGAAATGGCAAAGGGATATTTGGAAGCCCATAGAGGGCTATGGTGAAAAAGGAAATATCTTCCGTTCAAAACTGGAAAGAAGCTTTCTGAGAAACTGCTCTGTGTTCTGTTAATTCATCTCACAGAGTTACATCTTTCCCTTCAAGAAGCCTTTCGCTAAGGCTGTTCTTGTGGAATTGGCAAAGGGATATTTGGAAGCCCATAGAGGGCTATGGTGAAAAAGGAAATATCTTCCGTTCAAAACTGGAAAGAAGCTTTCTGAGAAACTGCTCTGTGTTCTCTTAATTCATCTCACAGAGTTACATCTTTCCCTTCAAGAAGCCTTTCGCTAAGGCTGTTCTTGTGGAATTGGCAAAGGGATCTTTGGAAGCCCATAGAGGGCTATGGTGAAAAAGGAAATATCTTCCGTTCAAAACTTGAAAGAAGCTTTCTGAGAAACTGCTCTGTGTTCTGTTAATTCATCTCACAGAGTTACATCTTTTCCTTCAAGAAGCCTTTCGCTAAGGCTGTTCTTGTGGAATTGGCAAAGGGATATTTGGAAGCCCATAGAGGGCTATGGTGAAAAAGGAAATATCTTCCGTTCAAAACTGGAAAGAAGCTTTCTGAGAAACTGCTCTGTGTTCTGTTAATTCATCTCACAGAGTTACATCTTTCCCTTCAAGAAGCCTTTCGCTAACGCTGTTCTTGTGGAATTGGCAAAGGGATAATTGGAAGCACATAGAGGGCTATGGTGAAAAAGGAAATATCTTCCGTTGAAAACTGGAAAGAAGCTTTCTGAGAAACTGCTCTGTGTTCTATTAATTAGTCTCACAGAGTTACATCTTTCCCTTCAAGAAGTCTTTCGCTAAGGCTGTTCTTGTGGAATTGGCAAAGGGATATTTGGAAGCCCATAGAGGGTTATGGTGAAAAAGGAAATATCTTCCGTTGAAAACTGGAAAGAAACTTTCTGAGAAACTGCTCTGTGTTCTGTTAATTCATCTCACAGAGTTACATCTATCCCTTCAAGAAGCCTTTCGCTAAGGCTGTTCTTTTGCAAATGGCAAAGGGATATTTGGAAGCCCTTAGAGGGCTATGGTGAAAAAGGAAATATCTTCCGTTCAAAACTGGAAAGAAGCTTTCTGAGAAACTGCTCTGTGTTCTGTTAATTCATCTCACAGAGTTACATCTTTCCCTTCAAGAAGCCTTTCGCTAAGGCTGTTCTTGTGGAATTGGCAAAGGGATATTTGGAAGCCCATAGAGGGCTATGGTGAAAAAGGAAATATCTTCCGTTCAAAACTGGAAAGAAGCTTTCTGAGAAACTGCTCTGTGTTCTGTTAATTCATCTCACAGAGTTACATCTTTCCCTTCAAGAAGCCTTTCGCTAAGGCTGTTGTTGTGGAAATGGCAAAGGGATATTTGGAAGCCCATAGAGGGCTATGGTGAAAAAGGAAATATCTTCCGTTCAAAACTGGAAAGAAGCTTTCTGAGAAACTGCTCTGTGTTCTGTTAATTCATCTCACAGAGTTACATCTTTCCCTTCAAGAAGCCTTTCGCTAAGGCTGTTCTTGTGGAATTGGCAAAGGGATATTTGGAAGCCCATAGAGGGCTATGGTGAAAAAGGAAATATCTTCCGTTCAAAACTGGAAAGAAGCTTTCTGAGAAACTGCTCTGTGTTCTCTTAATTCATCTCACAGAGTTACATCTTTCCCTTCAAGAAGCCTTTCGCTAAGGCTGTTCTTGTGGAATTGGCAAAGGGATCTTTGGAAGCCCATAGAGGGCTATGGTGAAAAAGGAAATATCTTCCGTTCAAAACTTGAAAGAAGCTTTCTGAGAAACTGCTCTGTGTTCTCTTAATTCATCTCACAGAGTTACATCTTTCCCTTCAAGAAGCCTTTCGCTAAGGCTGTTCTTGTGGAATTGGCAAAGGGATATTTGGAAGCCCATAGAGGGCTATGGTGAAAAAGGAAATATCTTCCGTTCAAAACTGGAAAGAAGCTTTCTGAGAAACTGCTCTGTGTTCTGTTCATTCATCTCACAGAGTTACATCTTTCCCTTCAAGAAGCCTTTCGCTAAGGCTGTTCTTGTGGAATTGGCAAAGGGATATTTGGAAGCCCATAGAGGGCTATGGTGAAAAAGGAAATATCTTCCGTTCAAAACTGGAAAGAAGCTTTCTGAGAAACTGCTCTGTGTTCTGTTCATTCATCTCACAGAGTTACATCTTTCCCTTCAAGAAGCCTTTCGCTAAGGCTGTTCTTGTGGAATTGGCAAAGGGATATTTGGAAGCCCATAGAGGGCTATGGTGAAAAAGGAAATATCTTCCGTTCAAAACTGGAAAGAAGCTTTCTGAGAAACTGCTCTGTGTTCTGTTAATTCATCTCACAGAGTTACATCTTTTCCTTCAAGAAGCCTTTCGCTAAGGCTGTTCTTGTGGAATTGGCAAAGGGATATTTGGAAGCCAATAGAGGGCTATGGTGAAAAAGGAAATATCTTCCGTTCAAAACTGGAAAGAAGCTTTCTGAGAAACTGCTCTGTGTTCTGTTAATTCATCTCACAGAGTTACATCTTTCCCTTCAAGAAGCCTTTCGCTAAGGCTGTTCTTGTGGAATTGGCAAAGGGATATTTGGAAGCCCTTAGAGGGCTATGGTGAAAAAGGAAATATCTTCCCTTCAAAACTGGAAAAAAGCTTTCTGAGAAACTGCTCTGTGTTCTGTTAATTCATCTCACAGTGTTACATCTTTCCCTTAAAGAAGCCTTTCGCTAAGGCTGTTCTTGTGGAATTGGCAAAGGGATATTTGGAAGCCCACACAGGGCTATTGTGAAAAAGAAAATATCTTCCGTTCAAAACTGGAAAGAAGCTTTCTGAGAAACTGCTCTGTGTTCTGTTACTTCATCTCACAGAGTTACATCTTTTCCTTCAAGAAGCCTTTCGCTAAGGCTGTTCTTGTGGAATTGGCAAAGGGATATTTCGAAGCCCATAGAGGGCTATGGTGAAAAAGGAAATATCTTCCGTTCAAAACTGGAAAGAAGCTTTCTGAGAAACTGCTCTGTGTTCTGTTAATTCATCTCACAGAGTTACATCTTTCCCTTCAGGAATCCTTTCGCTAAGGCTGTTCTTGTGGAATTGGCAAAGGGATATTTGGAAGCCCATAGAGGGCTATGGTGAAAAAGGAAATATCTTCCGTTCAAAACTGGAAAGAAGCTTTCTGAGAAACTGCTCTGTGTTCTGTTACTTCATCTCACAGAGTTACATCTTTTCCTTCAAGAAGCCTTTCGCTAAGGCTGTTCTTGTGGAATTGGCAAAGGGATATTTCGAAGCCCATAGAGGGCTATGGTGAAAAAGGAAATATCTTCCGTTCAAAACTGGAAAGAAGCTTTCTGAGAAACTGCTCTGTGTTCTGTTAATTCATCTCACAGAGTTACATCTTTCCCTTCAAGAAGCCTTTCGCTAAGGCTGTTCTTGTGGAATTGGCAAAGGGATATTTGGAAGCCCATAGAGGGCTATGGTGAAAAAGGAAATATCTTCCGTTCAAAACTGGAAAAAAGCTTTCTGAGAAACTGCTCTGTGTTCTATTAATTCATCTCACAGAGTTACATCTTTCCCTTCAAGAAGTCTTTCGCTAAGGCTGTTCTTGTGGAATTGGCAAAGGGATATTTGGAAGCCCATAGAGGGCTATGGTGAAAAAGGAAATATCTTCCGTTGAAAACTGGAAAGAAGCTTTCTGAGAAACTGCTCTGTGTTCTGTTAATTCATCTCACAGAGTTACATCTATCCCTTCAAGAAGCCTTTCGCTAAGGCTGTTCTTTTGCAAATGGCAAAGGGATATTTGGAAGCCCTTAGAGGGCTATGGTGAAAAAGGAAATATCTTCCGTTCAAAACTGGAAAGAAGCTTTCTGAGAAACTGCTCTGTGTTCTGTTAATTCATCTCACAGAGTTACATCTTTCCCTTCAAGAAGCCTTTCGCTAAGGCTGTTCTTGTGGAATTGGCAAAGGGATATTTGGAAGCCCATAGAGGGCTATGGTGAAAAAGGAAATATCTTCCCTTCAAAACTGGAAAAAAGCTTTCTTAGAAACTTCTCTGTGTTCTGTTAATTCATCTCACAGAGTTACATCTTTCCCTTCAAGAAGCCTTTCGCTAAGGCTGTTCTTGTGGAATTGGCAAAGGGATATTTGGAAGCCCATAGAGGGCTATGGTGAAAAAGGAAATATCTTCCGTTCAAAACTGTAAAGAAGCTTTCTCAGAAACTGCTCTGTGTTCTGTTAATTCATCTCACAGAGTTACATCTTTCCCTTCAAGAAGCCTTTCGCTAAGGCTGTTCTTGTGGAATTGGCAAAGGGATATTTGGAAGCCCATAGAGGGCTATGGTGAAAAAGGAAATATCTTCCGTTCAAAACTGGAAAGAAGCTTTCTGAGAACCTGCTCTGTGTTCTGTTAATTCATCTCACAGAGTTACATCTTTTCCTTCAAGAAGCCTTTCGCTAAGGCTGTTCTTGTGGAATTGGCAAAGGGATATTTGGAAGCCCATAGAGGGCTAGGGTGAAAAAGGAAATATCTTCCGTTCAAAACTGGAAAGAAGCTTTCTGAGAAACTGTTCGGTGTTCTGTTAATTCATCTCACAGAGTTACATCTTTCCCTTCAAGAAGCCTTTCGCTAAGGCTGTTCTTGTGGAATTGGAAAAGGGATATTTGGAAGCCCATAGAGGGCTATGGTGAAAAAGGAAATATCTTCCCTTCAAAACTGGAAAAAAGCTTTCTGAGAAACGGCTCTGTGTTCTGTTAATTCATCTCACAGTGTTACATCTTTCCCTTCAAGAAGCCTTTCGCTAAGGCTGTTCTTGTGGAATTGGCAAAGGGATATTTGGAAGCCCATAGAGGGCTATTGTGAAAAAGAAAATATCTTCCGTTCAAAACTGGAAAGAAGCTTTCTGAGAAACTGCTCTGTGTTCTGTTACTTCATCTCACAGAGTTACATCTTTTCCTTCAAGAAGGCTTTCGCTAAGGCTGTTCTTGTGGAATTGGCAAAGGGATATTTGGAAGCCCATAGAGGGCTATGGTGAAAAAGGACATATCTTCCGTTCAAAACTGGAAAGAAGCTTTCTGAGAAACTGCTGTGTCTTCTGTTAATTCATCTCACAGAGTTACATCTTTCCCTTCAAGAAGCCTTTCGCTAAGGCTGTTCTTGTGGAATTGGCAAAGGGATATTTGGAAGCCCATAGAGGTCTATGGTGAAAAAGGAAATATCTTCCGTTGAAAACTGGAAAGAAGCTTTCTGAGAAACTGCTCTGTGTTCTGTTAATTCATCTCACAGAGTTACATCTATCCCTTCAAGAAGCCTTTCGCTAAGGCTGTTCTTTTGCAAATGGCAAAGGGATATTTCGAAGCCCTTAGAGGGCTATGGTGAAAAAGGAAATATCTTCCGTTCAAAACTGGAAAGAAGCTTTCTGAGAAACTGCTCTGTGTTCTGTTAATTCATCTCACAGAGTTACATCTTTCCCTTCAAGAAGCCTTTCGCTAAGGCTGTTCTTGTGGAATTGGCAAAGGGATATTTGGAAGCCCATAGAGGGCTATGGTGAAAAAGGAAATATCTTCCCTTCAAAACTGGAAAAAAGCTTTCTTAGAAACTGCTCTGTGTTCTGTTAATTCATCTCACAGAGTTACATCTTTCCCTTCAAGAAGCCTTTCGCTAAGGCTGTTCTTGTGGAATTGGCAAGGGGATATTTGGAAGCCCATAGAGGGCTATGGTGAAAAAGGAAATATCTTCCGTTCAAAACTGGAAAGAAGCTTTCTGAGAAACTGCTCTGTGTTCTGTTAATTCATCTCACAGAGTTACATCTTTCCCTTCAAGAAGCCTTTCGCTAAGGCTGTTCTTGTGGAATTGGCAAAGGGATATTTGGAAGCCCATAGAGGGCTATGGTGAAAAAGGAAATATCTTCCGTTCAAAACTGGAAAGAAGCTTTCTGAGAAACTGCTCTGTGTTCTGTTAATTCATCTCACAGAGTTACATCTTTTCCTTCAAGAAGCCTTTCGCTAAGGCTGTTCTTGTGGAATTGGCAAAGGGATATTTGGAAGCCCATAGAGGGCTATGGTGAAAAAGGAAATATCTTCCGTTCAAAACTGGAAAGAAGCTTTCTGAGAAACTGCTCTGTGTTCTGTTAATTCATCTCACAGAGTTACATCTTTCCCTTCAAGAAGCCTTTCGCTAAGGCTGTTCTTGTGGAATTGGCAAAGGGATATTTGGAAGCCCTTAGAGGGCTATGGTGAAAAAGGAAATATCTTCCCTTCAAAACTGGAAAAAAGCTTTCTGAGAAACTGTTCTGTGTTCTGTTAATTCATCTCACAGTGTTACATCTTTCCCTTCAAGAAGCCTTTCGCTAAGGCTGTTCTTGTGGAATTGGCAAAGGGATATTTGGAAGCCCACACAGGGCTATTGTGAAAAAGAAAATATCTTCCGTTCAAAACTGGAAAGAAGCTTTCTGAGAAACTGCTCTGTGTTCTGTTACTTCTTCTCACAGAGTTACATCTTTTCCTTCAAGAAGCCTTTCGCTAAGGCTGTTCTTGTGGAATTGGCAAAGGGATATTTCGAAGCCCATAGAGGGCTATGGTGAAAAAGGAAATATCTTCCGTTCAAAACTGGAAAGAAGCTTTCTGAGAAACTGCTCTGTGTTCTGTTAATTCATCTCACAGAGTTACATCTTTCCCTTCAAGAAGCCTTTCGCTAAGGCTGTTCTTGTGGAATTGGCAAAGGGATATTTGGAAGCCCATAGAGGGCTATGGTGAAAAAGGAAATATCTTCCGTTCAAAACTGGAAAGAAGCTTTCTGAGAAACTGCTCTGTGTTCTATTAATTCATCTCACAGAGTTACATCTTTCCCTTCAAGAAGTCTTTCGCTAAGGCTGTTCTTGTGGAATTGGCAAAGGGATATTTGGAAGCCCTTAGAGGGCTATGGTGAAAAAGGAAATATCTTCCGTTGAAAACTGGAAAGAAGCTTTCTGAGAAACTGCTCTGTGTTCTGTTAATTCATCTCACAGAGTTACATCTATCCCTTCAAGAAGCCTTTCGCTAAGGCTGTTCTTTTGCAAATGGCAAAGGGATATTTGGAAGCCCTTAGAGGGCTATGGTGAAAAAGGAAATATCTTCCGTTCAAAACTGGAAAGAAGCTTTCTGAGAAACTGCTCTGTGTTCTGTTAATTCATCTCACAGAGTTACATCTTTCCCTTCAAGAAGCCTTTCGCTAAGGCTGTTCTTGTGGAATTGGCAAAGGGATATTTGGAAGCCCATAGAGGGCTATGGTGAAAAAGGAAATATCTTCCGTTCAAAACTGTAAAGAAGCTTTCTCAGAAACTGCTCTGTGTTCTGTTAATTCATCTCACAGAGTTACATCTTTCCCTTCAAGAAGCCTTTCGCTAAGGCTGTTCTTGTGGAATTGGCAAAGGGATATTTGGAAGCCCATAGAGGGCTATGGTGAAAAAGGAAATATCTTCCGTTCAAAACTGGAAAGAAGCTTTCTGAGAAACTGCTCTGTGTTCTATTAATTCATCTCACAGAGTTACATCTTTCCCTTCAAGAAGTCTTTCGCTAAGGCTGTTCTTGTGGAATTGGCAAAGGGATATTTGGAAGCCCTTAGAGGGCTATGGTGAAAAAGGAAATATCTTCCGTTGAAAACTGGAAAGAAGCTTTCTGAGAAACTGCTCTGTGTTCTGTTAATTCATCTCACAGAGTTACATCTATCCCTTCAAGAAGCCTTTCGCTAAGGCTGTTCTTTTGCAAATGGCAAAGGGATATTTGGAAGCCCTTAGAGGGCTATGGTGAAAAAGGAAATATCTTCCGTTCAAAACTGGAAAGAAGCTTTCTGAGAAACTGCTCTGTGTTCTGTTAATTCATCTCACAGAGTTACATCTTTCCCTTCAAGAAGCCTTTCGCTAAGGCTGTTCTTGTGGAATTGGCAAAGGGATATTTGGAAGCCCATAGAGGGCTATGGTGAAAAAGGAAATATCTTCCCTTCAAAACTGGAAAAAAGCTTTCTTAGAAACTTCTCTGTGTTCTGTTAATTCATCTCACAGAGTTACATCTTTCCCTTCAAGAAGCCTTTCGCTAAGGCTGTTCTTGTGGAATTGGCAAAGGGATATTTGGAAGCCCATAGAGGGCTATGGTGAAAAAGGAAATATCTTCCGTTCAAAACTGTAAAGAAGCTTTCTCAGAAACTGCTCTGTGTTCTGTTAATTCATCTCACAGAGTTACATCTTTCCCTTCAAGAAGCCTTTCGCTAAGGCTGTTCTTGTGGAATTGGCAAAGGGATATTTGGAAGCCCATAGAGGGCTATAGTGAAAAAGGAAATATCTTCCGTTCAAAACTGGAAAGAAGCTTTCTGAGAAACTGTTCTGTGTTCTGTTTATTCATCTCACAGAGTTACATCTTTCCCTTCAAGAAGCCTTTCGCTAAGGCTGTTCTTGTGGAATTGGCAAAGGGATAATTGGAAGCACATAGAGGGCTATGGTGAAAAAGGAAATATCTTCCGTTGAAAACTGGAAAGAAGCTTTCTGAGAAACTGCTCTGTGTTCTATTAATTAGTCTCACAGAGTTACATCTTTCCCTTCAAGAAGTCTTTCGCTAAGGCTGTTCTTGTGGAATTGGCAAAGGAATATTTGGAAGCCCATAGAGGGTTATGGTGAAAAAGGAAATATCTTCCGTTGAAAACTGGAAAGAAGCTTTCTGAGAAACTGCTCTGTGTTCTGTTAATTCATCTCACAGAGTTACATCTATCCCTTCAAGAAGCCTTTCGCTAAGGCTGTTCTTTTGCAAATGGCAAAGGGATATTTGGAAGCCCTTAGAGGGCTATGGTGAAAAAGGAAATATCTTCCGTTCAAAAGTGGAAAGAAGCTTTCTGAGAAACTGCTCTGTGTTCTGTTAATTCATCTCACAGAGTTACATCTTTCCCTTCAAGAAGCCTTTCGCTAAGGCTGTTCTTGTGGAATTGGCAAAGGGATATTTGGAAGCCCATAGAGGGCTATTGTGAAAAAGAAAATATCTTCCGTTCAAAACTGGAAAGAAGCTTTCTGAGAAACTGCTCTGTGTTCTGTTACTTCATCTCAGAGAGTTACATCTTTTCCTTCAAGAAGCCTTTCGCTAAGGCTGTTCTTGTGGAATTGGCAATGGGATATTTGGAAGCCCATAGAGGGCTATGGTGAAAAAGGAAATATCTTCCGTTGAAAACTGGAAAGAAGCTTTCTGAGAAACTGCTCTGTGTTCTGCTAATGCATCTCACAGAGTTACATCTTTCCCTGCAAGATGTCTTTCGCTAAGGCTGTTCTTGTGGAATTGTCAAAGGGATGTTTGGAAGACCATAGAGGGCTATGGTGAAAAAGGAAATATCTTCCGTTCAAAACTGGAAAGAAGCTTTCTGAGAAACTGCTCGGTGTTCTGTTAATTCATCTCA
Source organism: Chlorocebus sabaeus (assembly GCF_047675955.1). Classification (NCBI taxonomy): domain Eukaryota; kingdom Metazoa; phylum Chordata; class Mammalia; order Primates; family Cercopithecidae; genus Chlorocebus; species Chlorocebus sabaeus. The sequence continues at coordinate 112,391 of NW_027327653.1, read as the reverse complement.
CAGAGTTACATCTTTCCCTTCAAGAAGCCTTTGGCTAAGGCTGTTCTCGTGGAATTGGCAAAGGGATATTTGGAAGCCCATAGAGGGCTACGGTGAAAAAGGAAAAATCTTCCGTTCAAAACTGGAAAGAAGCTTTCTGAGAAACTGCTCGGTGTTCTGTTAATTCATCTCACAGAGTTACATCTTTCCCTTCAAGAAGCCTTTGGCTAAGGCTGTTCTCGTGGAATTGGCAAAGGGATATTTGGAAGCCCATAGAGGGCTATGGTGAACAAGGAAATATCTTCCCTTCAAAACTGGAAAAAAGCTTTCTTAGAAACTGCTGTGTGTTCTGTTAATTCATCTCACAGAGTTACATCTTTCCCTTCAAGAAGCCTTTCACTAAGGCTGTTCTTGTGGAATTGGCAAAGGGATATTTGGAAGCCCATAGAGGGCTATGGTGAAAAAGGAAATATCTTCCGTTCAAAACTGTAAAGATGCTTTCTGAGAAACTGCTCTGTGTTCTGTTACTTCATCTCACAGAGTTACATCTTTCCCTTCAAGAAGCCTTTCGCTAAGGCTGTTCTTGTGGAATTGGCAAAGGGATATTTGGAAGCCCATAGAGGGCTATGGTGAAAAAGGAAATATCTTCCGTTCAAAACTGGAAAGAAGCTTTCTGAGAAACTGCTCTGTGTTCTGTTCATTCATCTCACAGAGTTACATCTTTCCCTTCAAGAAGCCTTTCGCTAAGGCTGTTCTTGTGGAATTGGCAAAGGGATATTTGGAAGCCCATAGAGGGCTATGGTGAAAAAGGAAATATCTTCCGTTCAAAACTGGAAAGAAGCTTTCTGAGAAACTGCTCTGTGTTCTGTTAATTCATCTCACAGAGTTACATCTTTCCCTTCAAGAAGCCTTTCGCTAAGGCTGTTCTTGTGGAATTGGCAAAGGGATATTTGGAAGCCCATAGAGGGCTCTGGTGAAAAAGGAAATATCTTCCCTTCAAAACTGGAAAAAAGCTTTCTGAGAAACGGCAATGTGTTCTGTTAATTCATCTCACAGTGTTACATCTTTCCCTTCAAGAAGCCTTTCGCTAAGGCTGTCCTTGTGGAATTGGCAAAGGGATATTTGGAAGCCCATAGAGGGCTATTGTGAAAAAGAAAATATCTTCCGTTCAAAACTGGAAAGAAGCTTTCTGAGAAACTGCTCTGTGTTCTGTTACTTCATCTCACAGAGTTACATCTTTTCCTTCAAGAAGCCTTTCGCTAAGGCTGTTCTTGTGGAATTGGCAAAGGGATATTTGGAAGCCCATAGAGGGCTATGGTGAAAAAGGACATATCTTCCGTTCAAAACTGGAAAGAAGCTTTCTGAGAAACTGCTCTGTGTTCTGTTAATTCATCTCACAGAGTTACATCTTTCCCTTCAAGAAGCCTTTCGCTAAGGCTGTTCTTGTGGAATTGGCAAAGGGATATTTGGAAGCCCATAGAGGGCTATGGTGAAAAAGGAAATATCTTCCCTTCAAAACTGGAAAAAAGCTTTCTTAGAAACTGCTCTGTGTTCTGTTAATTCATCTCACAGAGTTACATCTTTCCCTTCAAGAAGCCTTTCGCTAAGGCTGTTCTTGTGGAATTGGCAAGGGGATATTTGGAAGCCCATAGAGGGCTATGGTGAAAAAGGAAATATCTTCCGTTCAAAACTGGAAAGAAGCTTTCTGAGAAACTGCTCTGTGTTCTATTAATTCATCTCACAGAGTTACATCTTTCCCTTCAAGAAGTCTTTCGCTAAGGCTGTTCTTGTGGAATTGGCAAAGGGATATTTGGAAGCCCATAGAGGGCTATGGTGAAAAAGGAAATATCTTCCGTTGAAAACTGGAAAGAAGCTTTCTGAGAAACTGCTCTGTGTTCTGTTAATTCATCTCACAGAGTTACATCTATCCCTTCAAGAAGCCTTTCGCTAAGGCTGTTCTTTTGCAAATGGCAAAGGGATATTTGGAAGCACTTAGAGGGCTATGGTGAAAAAGGAAATATCTTCCGTTCAAAACTGGAAAGAAGCTTTCTGAGAAACTGCTCTGTGTTCTGTTAATTCATCTCACAGAGTTACATCTTTCCCTTCAAGAAGCCTTTCGCTAAGGCTGTTCTTGTGGAATTGGCAAAGGGATATTTGGAAGCCCATAGAGGGCTATGGTTAAAAAGGAAATATCTTCCTTTCAAAACTGGAAAAAAGCTTTCTTAGAAACTGCTCTGTGTTCTGTGAATTCATCTCACAGAGTTACATCTTTCCCTTCAAGAAGCATTTCGCTAAGGCTGTTCTTCTGGAATTGGCAAAGGGATATTTGGAAGCCCATAGAGGGCTATGGTGAAAAAGGAAATATCTTCCGTTCAAAACTGTAAAGAAGCTTTCTGAGAAACTGCTCTGTGTTCTGTTAATTCATCTCACAGAGTTACATCTTTCCCTTCAAGAAGCCTTTCGCTAAGGCTGTTCTTGTGGAATTGGCAAAGGGATATTTGGAAGCCCATAGAGGGCTATGGTGAAAAAGGAAATATCTTCCGTTCAAAACTGGAAAGAAGCTTTCTGAGAAACTGCTCTGTGTTCTTTTAATTCATCTCACAGAGTTACATGTTTCCCTTCAAGAAGCCTTTCGCCAAGGCGGTTCTTGTGGAATTGGCAAAGGGATATTTGAAAGCCCATAGAGGGCTATGGTGAAAAAGGAAATATCTTCCGTTCAAAACTGTAAAGAAGCTTTCTGAGAAACTGCTCTGTGTTCTGTTAATTCATCTCACAGAGTTACATCTTTCCCTTCAAGAAGCCTTTCGCTAAGGCTGTTCTTGTGGAATTGGCAAAGGGATATTTGGAAGCCCTTAGAGGGCTATGGTGAAAAAGGAAATATCTTCCGTTCAAAACTGGAAAGAAGCTTTCTGAGAAACTGTTCTGTGTTCTGTTAATTCATCTCACAGAGTTACATCTTTTCCTTCAAGAAGCCTTTCGCTAAGGCTGTTCTTGTGGAATTGGCAAAGGGATATTTGGAAGCCCATAGAGGGCTATGGTGAAAAAGGAAATATCTTCCGTTCAAAACTGGAAAGAAGCTTTCTGAGAAACTGCTCTGTGTTCTGTTAATTCATCTCACAGAGTTACATCTTTCCCTTCAAGAAGCCTTTCGCTAAGGCTGTTCTTGTGGAATTGGCAAAGGGATATTTGGAAGCCCTTAGAGGGCTATGGTGAAAAAGGAAATATCTTCCCTTCAAAACTGGAAAAAAGCTTTCTGAGAAACTGCTCTGTGTTCTGTTAATTCATCTCACAGTGTTACATCTTTCCCTTCAAGAAGCCTTTCGCTAAGTCTGTTCTTGTGGAATTGGCAAAGGGATATTTGGAAGCCCATACAGGGCTATTGTGAAAAAGGAAATATCTTCCGTTGAAAACTGGAAAGACGCTTTCTGAGAAACTGCTCTGTGTTCTGTTAATTCATCTCACAGAGTTACATCTATCCCTTCAAGAAGCCTTTCGCTAAGGCTGTTCTTTTGCAAATGGCAAAGGGATATTTGGAAGCCCTTAGAGGGCTATGGTGAAAAAGGAAATATCTTCCGTTCAAAACTGGAAAGAAGCTTTCTGAGAAACTGCTCTGTGTTCTGTTAATTCATCTCACAGAGTTACATCTTTCCCTTCAAGAAGCCTTTCGCTAAGGCTGTTCTTGTGGAATTGGCAAAGGGATATTTGGAAGCCCATAGAGGGCTATTGTGAAAAAGAAAATATCTTCCGTTCAAAACTGGAAAGAAGCTTTCTGAGAAACTGCTCTGTGTTCTGTTACTTCATCTCAGAGAGTTACATCTTTTCCTTCAAGAAGCCTTTCGCTAAGGCTGTTCTTGTGGAATTGGCAATGGGATATTTGGAAGCCCATAGAGGGCTATGGTGAAAAAGGAAATATCTTCCGTTGAAAACTGGAAAGAAGCTTTCTGAGAAACTGCTCTGTGTTCTGCTAATGCATCTCACAGAGTTACATCTTTCCCTGCAAGATGTCTTTCGCTAAGGCTGTTCTTGTGGAATTGTCAAAGGGATGTTTGGAAGACCATAGAGGGCTATGGTGAAAAAGGAAATATCTTCCGTTCAAAACTGGAAAGAAGCTTTCTGAGAAACTGCTCGGTGTTCTGTTAATTCATCTCACAGAGTTACATCTTTCCCTTCAAGAAGCCTTTGGCTAAGGCTGTTCTCGTGGAATTGGCAAAGGGATATTTGGAAGCCCATAGAGGGCTACGGTGAAAAAGGAAAAATCTTCCGTTCAAAACTGGAAAGAAGCTTTCTGAGAAACTGCTCGGTGTTCTGTTAATTCATCTCACAGAGTTACATCTTTCCCTTCAAGAAGCCTTTGGCTAAGGCTGTTCTCGTGGAATTGGCAAAGGGATATTTGGAAGCCCATAGAGGGCTATGGTGAACAAGGAAATATCTTCCCTTCAAAACTGGAAAAAAGCTTTCTTAGAAACTGCTGTGTGTTCTGTTAATTCATCTCACAGAGTTACATCTTTCCCTTCAAGAAGCCTTTCACTAAGGCTGTTCTTGTGGAATTGGCAAAGGGATATTTGGAAGCCCATAGAGGGCTATGGTGAAAAAGGAAATATCTTCCGTTCAAAACTGTAAAGATGCTTTCTGAGAAACTGCTCTGTGTTCTGTTAATTCATCTCACAGAGTTACATCTTTCCCTTCAAGAAGCCTTTCGCTAAGGCTGTTCTTGTGGAATTGGCAAAGGGATATTTGGAAGCCCATAGAGGGCTATGGTGAAAAAGGAAATATCTTCCGTTCAAAACTGGAAAGAAGCTTTCTGAGAAACTGCTCTGTGTTCTGTTCATTCATCTCACAGAGTTACATCTTTCCCTTCAAGAAGCCTTTCGCTAAGGCTGTTCTTGTGGAATTGGCAAAGGGATATTTGGAAGCCCATAGAGGGCTATGGTGAAAAAGGAAATATCTTCCGTTCAAAACTGGAAAGAAGCTTTCTGAGAAACTGCTCTGTGTTCTGTTAATTCATCTCACAGAGTTACATCTTTCCCTTCAAGAAGCCTTTCGCTAAGGCTGTTCTTGTGGAATTGGCAAAGGGATATTTGGAAGCCCATAGAGGGCTCTGGTGAAAAAGGAAATATCTTCCCTTCAAAACTGGAAAAAAGCTTTCTGAGAAACGGCAATGTGTTCTGTTAATTCATCTCACAGTGTTACATCTTTCCCTTCAAGAAGCCTTTCGCTAAGGCTGTCCTTGTGGAATTGGCAAAGGGATATTTGGAAGCCCATAGAGGGCTATTGTGAAAAAGAAAATATCTTCCGTTCAAAACTGGAAAGAAGCTTTCTGAGAAACTGCTCTGTGTTCTGTTACTTCATCTCACAGAGTTACATCTTTTCCTTCAAGAAGCCTTTCGCTAAGGCTGTTCTTGTGGAATTGGCAAAGGGATATTTGGAAGCCCATAGAGGGCTATGGTGAAAAAGGACATATCTTCCGTTCAAAACTGGAAAGAAGCTTTCTGAGAAACTGCTCTGTGTTCTGTTAATTCATCTCACAGAGTTACATCTTTCCCTTCAAGAAGCCTTTCGCTAAGGCTGTTCTTGTGGAATTGGCAAAGGGATATTTGGAAGCCCATAGAGGGCTATGGTGAAAAAGGAAATATCTTCCCTTCAAAACTGGAAAAAAGCTTTCTTAGAAACTGCTCTGTGTTCTGTTAATTCATCTCACAGAGTTACATCTTTCCCTTCAAGAAGCCTTTCGCTAAGGCTGTTCTTGTGGAATTGGCAAGGGGATATTTGGAAGCCCATAGAGGGCTATGGTGAAAAAGGAAATATCTTCCGTTCAAAACTGGAAAGAAGCTTTCTGAGAAACTGCTCTGTGTTCTATTAATTCATCTCACAGAGTTACATCTTTCCCTTCAAGAAGTCTTTCGCTAAGGCTGTTCTTGTGGAATTGGCAAAGGGATATTTGGAAGCCCATAGAGGGCTATGGTGAAAAAGGAAATATCTTCCGTTGAAAACTGGAAAGAAGCTTTCTGAGAAACTGCTCTGTGTTCTGTTAATTCATCTCACAGAGTTACATCTATCCCTTCAAGAAGCCTTTCGCTAAGGCTGTTCTTTTGCAAATGGCAAAGGGATATTTGGAAGCACTTAGAGGGCTATGGTGAAAAAGGAAATATCTTCCGTTCAAAACTGGAAAGAAGCTTTCTGAGAAACTGCTCTGTGTTCTGTTAATTCATCTCACAGAGTTACATCTTTCCCTTCAAGAAGCCTTTCGCTAAGGCTGTTCTTGTGGAATTGGCAAAGGGATATTTGGAAGCCCATAGAGGGCTATGGTTAAAAAGGAAATATCTTCCCTTCAAAACTGGAAAAAAGCTTTCTTAGAAACTGCTCTGTGTTCTGTGAATTCATCTCACAGAGTTACATCTTTCCCTTCAAGAAGCATTTCGCTAAGGCTGTTCTTCTGGAATTGGCAAAGGGATATTTGGAAGCCCATAGAGGGCTATGGTGAAAAAGGAAATATCTTCCGTTCAAAACTGTAAAGAAGCTTTCTGAGAAACTGCTCTGTGTTCTGTTAATTCATCTCACAGAGTTACATCTTTCCCTTCAAGAAGCCTTTCGCTAAGGCTGTTCTTGTGGAATTGGCAAAGGGATATTTGGAAGCCCATAGAGGGCTATGGTGAAAAAGGAAATATCTTCCGTTCAAAACTGGAAAGAAGCTTTCTGAGAAACTGCTCTGTGTTCTTTTAATTCATCTCACAGAGTTACATGTTTCCCTTCAAGAAGCCTTTCGCCAAGGCGGTTCTTGTGGAATTGGCAAAGGGATATTTGAAAGCCCATAGAGGGCTATGGTGAAAAAGGAAATATCTTCCGTTCAAAACTGTAAAGAAGCTTTCTGAGAAACTGCTCTGTGTTCTGTTAATTCATCTCACAGAGTTACATCTTTCCCTTCAAGAAGCCTTTCGCTAAGGCTGTTCTTGTGGAATTGGCAAAGGGATATTTGGAAGCCCTTAGAGGGCTATGGTGAAAAAGGAAATATCTTCCGTTCAAAACTGGAAAGAAGCTTTCTGAGAAACTGTTCTGTGTTCTGTTAATTCATCTCACAGAGTTACATCTTTTCCTTCAAGAAGCCTTTCGCTAAGGCTGTTCTTGTGGAATTGGCAAAGGGATATTTGGAAGCCCATAGAGGGCTATGGTGAAAAAGGAAATATCTTCCGTTCAAAACTGGAAAGAAGCTTTCTGAGAAACTGCTCTGTGTTCTGTTAATTCATCTCACAGAGTTACATCTTTCCCTTCAAGAAGCCTTTCGCTAAGGCTGTTCTTGTGGAATTGGCAAAGGGATATTTGGAAGCCCTTAGAGGGCTATGGTGAAAAAGGAAATATCTTCCCTTCAAAACTGGAAAAAAGCTTTCTGAGAAACTGCTCTGTGTTCTGTTAATTCATCTCACAGTGTTACATCTTTCCCTTCAAGAAGCCTTTCGCTAAGTCTGTTCTTGTGGAATTGGCAAAGGGATATTTGGAAGCCCATACAGGGCTATTGTGAAAAAGGAAATATCTTCCGTTGAAAACTGGAAAGACGCTTTCTGAGAAACTGCTCTGTGTTCTGTTAATTCATCTCACAGAGTTACATCTATCCCTTCAAGAAGCCTTTCGCTAAGGCTGTTCTTTTGCAAATGGCAAAGGGATATTTGGAAGCCCTTAGAGGGCTATGGTGAAAAAGGAAATATCTTCCGTTCAAAACTGGAAAGAAGCTTTCTGAGAAACTGCTCTGTGTTCTGTTAATTCATCTCACAGAGTTACATCTTTCCCTTCAAGAAGCCTTTCGCTAAGGCTGTTCTTGTGGAATTGGCAAAGGGATATTTGGAAGCCCATAGAGGGCTATTGTGAAAAAGAAAATATCTTCCGTTCAAAACTGGAAAGAAGCTTTCTGAGAAACTGCTCTGTGTTCTGTTACTTCATCTCAGAGAGTTACATCTTTTCCTTCAAGAAGCCTTTCGCTAAGGCTGTTCTTGTGGAATTGGCAAAGGGATATTTGGAAGCCCATAGAGGGCTATCGTGAAAAAGGACATATCTTCCGTTCAAAACTGGAAAGAAGCTTTCTGAGAAACTGCTGTGTCTTCTGTTAATTCATCTCACAGAGTTACATCTTTCCCTTCAAGAAGCCTTTGGCTAAGGCTGTTCTTGTGGAATGGGAAAAGGGATATTTGGAAGCCCATAGAGGGCTATGGTGAAAAAGGAAATATCTTCCGTTGAAAACTGGAAAGAAGCTTTCTGAGAAACTGCTCTGTGTTCTGTTAATTCATCTCACAGAGTTACATCTTTCCCTTCAAGAAGCCTTTCGCTAAGGCTGTTCTTGTGGAATTGGCAAAGGGATATTTGGAAGCCCATAGAGGGCTATGGTGAAAAAGGAAATATCTTCCGTTCAAAACTGGAAAGAAGCTTTCTGAGAAACTGCTCTGTGTTCTGTTAATTCATCTCACAGAGTTACATCTTTCCCTTCAAGAAGCCTTTCGCTAAGGCTGTTCTTGTGGAATTGGCAAAGGGATATTTGGAAGCCGATAGAGGGCTATGGTGAAAAAGGAAATATCTTCTGTTCAAAACTGGAAAGAAGCTTTCTGAGAAACTGCTCTGTGTTCTGTGAATTCATCTCACAGAGTTACATCTTTCCCTTCAAGAAGCCTTTCGCTAAGGCTGTTCTTGTGGAATTGCAAAGGGATATTTGGAAGCCCATAGAGGGCTACTGTGAAAAAGGAAATATCTTCCGATCAAAACTGGAAAGAAGCTTTCTGAGAAACTGCTCTGTGTTCTGTTAATTCATCTCACAGAGTTACATCTATCCCTTCAAGAAGCCTTTCGCTAAGGCTGTTCTTTTGCAAATGGCAAAGGGATATTTGGAAGCCCTTAGAGGGCTATGGTGAAAAAGGAAATATCTTCCGTTCAAAACTGGAAAGAAGCTTTCTGAGAAACTGCTCTGTGTTCTGTTAATTCATCTCACAGAGTTACATCTTTCCCTTCAAGAAGCCTTTCGCTAAGGCTGTTCTTGTGGAATTGGCAAAGGGATATTTGGAAGCCCATAGAGGGCTATGGTGAAAAAGGAAATATCTTAACTTCAAAACTGGAAAAAAGCTTTCTTAGAAACTGCTCTGTGTTCTGTTAATTCATCTCACAGAGTTACATCTTTCCCTTCAAGAAGCCTTTCGCTAAGGCTGTTCTTGTGGAATTGGCAAGGGGATATTTGGAAGCCCATAGAGGGCTATGGTGAAAAAGGAAATATCTTCCGTTCAAAACTGGAAAGAAGCTTTCTGAGAAACTGCTCTGTGTTCTGTTAATTCATCTCACAGAGTTACATCTTTCCCTTCAAGAAGCCTTTCGCTAAGGCTGTTCTTGTGGAATTGGCAAAGGGATATTTGGAAGCCCTTAGAGGGCTATGGTGAAAAAGGAAATATCTTCCGTTCAAAACTGGAAAGAAGCTTTCTGAGAAACTGCTCTGTGTTCTGTTAATTCATCTCACAGAGTTACATCTTTTCCTTCAAGAAGCCGTTCGCTAAGGCTGTTCTTGTGGAATTGGCAAAGGGATATTTGGAAGCCCATAGAGGGCTATGGTGAAAAAGGAAATATCTTCCGTTCAAAACTGGAAAGAAGCTTTCTGAGAAACTGCTCTGTGTTCTGTTAATTCATCTCACAGAGTTACATCTTTCCCTTCAAGAAGCCTTTCGCTAAGGCTGTTCTTGTGGAATTGGCAAAGGGATATTTGGAAGCCCTTAGAGGGCTATGGTGAAAAAGGAAATATCTTCCGTTGAAAACTGGAAAGAAGCTTTCTGAGAAACTGCTCTGTGTTCTGTTAATTCATCTCACAGAGTTACATCTATCCCTTCAAGAAGCCTTTCGCTAAGGCTGTTCTTTTGCAAATGGCAAAGGGATATTTGAAAGCCCTTAGAGGGCTATGGTGAAAAAGGAAATATCTTCCGTTCAAAACTGGAAAGAAGCTTTCTGAGAAACTGCTCTGTGTTCTGTTAATTCATCTCACAGAGTTACATCTTTCCCTTCAAGAAGTCTTTCGCTAAGGCTGTTCTTGTGGAATTGGCAAAGGGATATTTGGAAGCCCATAGAGGGCTATGGTTAAAAAGGAAATATCTTCCCTTCAAAACTGGAAAAAAGCTTTCTTAGAAACTGCGCTGTGTTCTGTTAATTCATCTCACAGAGTTACATCTTTCCCTTCAAGAAGCCTTTCGCTAAGGCTGTTCTTCTGGAATTGGCAAAGGGATATTTGGAAGCCCATAGAGGGCTATGGTGAAAAAGGAAATATCTTCCGTTCAAAACTGTAAAGAAGCTTTCTGAGAAACTGCTCTGTGTTCTGTTAATTCATCTCACAGAGTTACATCTTTCCCTTCAAGAAGCCTTTCGCTAAGGCTGTTCTTGTGGAATTGGCAAAGGGATATTTGCAAGCCCATAGAGGGCTATGGTGAAAAAGGAAATATCTTCCGTTCAAAACTGGAAAGAAGCTTTCTGAGAAACTGCTCTGTGTTCTGTTAATTCATCTCACAGAGTTACATCTTTCCCTTCAAGAAGCCTTTCGCTAAGGCTGTTCTTGTGGAATTGGCAAAGGGATATTTGGAAGCCCATAGAGGGCTAGGGTGAAAAAGGAAATATCTTCCGTTCAAAACTGGAAAGAAGCTTTCTGAGAAACTGCTCTGTGTTCTGTTAATTCATCTCACAGAGTTACATCTTTCCCTTCAAGAAGCCTTTTGCTAAGGCTGTTCTTGTGGAATTGGTAAAGGGATATTTGGAAGCCCATAGAGGGCTATGGTGAAAAAGGAAATATCTTCCCTTCAAAACTGGAAAAAAGCTTTCTGAGAAACTGCTCTGTGTTCTGTTAATTCATCTCTCAGGGTTACATCTTTTCCTTCAAGAAGCCTTTCGCTAAGGCTGTTCTTGTGGAATTGGCAAAGGGATATTTGGAAGCCCTTAGAGGGCTATGGTGAAAAAGGACATATCTTCCGTTCAAAACTGGAAAAAGCTTTCTGAGAAACTGCTCTGTGTTCTGTTAATTCATCTCACAGAGTTACATCTTTCCCTTCAAGAAGCCTTTCGCTAAGGCTGTTCTTGTGGAATTGGCAAAGGGATATTTGGAAGCCCATAGAGGGCTATGGTGAAAAAGGAAATATCTTCCGTTGAAAACTGGAAAGAAGCTTTCTGAGAAACTGCTCTGTGTTCTGCTAATGCATCTCACAGAGTTACATCTTTCCCTGCAAGAAGTCTTTCGCTAAGGCTGTTCTTGTGGAATTGTCAAAGGGATGTTTGGAAGACCATAGAGGGCTATGGTGAAAAAGGAAATATCTTCCGTTCAAAACTGGAAAGAAGCTTTCTGAGAAACTGCTCGGTGTTCTGTTAATTCATCTCACAGAGTTACATCTTTCCCTTCAAGAAGCCTTTGGCTAAGGCTGTTCTCGTGGAATTGGCAAAGGGATATTTGGAAGCCCATAGAGGGCTACGGTGAAAAAGGAAAAATCTTCCGTTCAAAACTGGAAAGAAGCTTTCTGAGAAACTGCTCGGTGTTCTGTTAATTCATCTCACAGAGTTACATCTTTCCCTTCAAGAAGCCTTTGGCTAAGGCTGTTCTCGTGGAATTGGCAAAGGGATATTTGGAAGCCCATAGAGGGCTATGGTGAACAAGGAAATATCTTCCCTTCAAAACTGGAAAAAAGCTTTCTTAGAAACTGCTCTGTGTTCTGTTAATTCATCTCACAGAGTTACATCTTTCCCTTCAAGAAGCCTTTCGCTAAGGCTGTTCTTGTGGAATTGGCAAAGGGATATTTGGAAGCCCATAGAGGGCTATGGTGAAAAAGGAAATATCTTCCGTTCAAAACTGTAAAGAAGCTTTCTGAGAAACTGCTCTGTGTTCTGTTAATTCATCTCACAGAGTTACATCTTTCCCTTCAAGAAGCCTTTCGCTAAGGCTGTTCTTGTGGAATTGGCAAAGGGATATTTGGAAGCCCATAGAGGGCTATGGTGAAAAAGGAAATATCTTCCCTTCAAAACTGGAAAGAAGCTTTCTGAGAAACTGCTCTGTGTTCTGTTCATTCATCTCACAGAGTTACATCTTTCCCTTCAAGAAGCCTTTCGCTAAGGCTGTTCTTGTGGAATTGGCAAAGGGATATTTGGAAGCCCTTAGAGGGCTATGGTGAAAAAGGAAATATCTTCCCTTCAAAACTGGAAAAAAGCTTTCTGAGAAACTGCTCTGTGTTCTGTTAATTCATCTCACAGTGTTACATCTTTCCCTTCAAGAAGCCTTTCGCTAAGTCTGTTCTTGTGGAATTGGCAAAGGGATATTTGGAAGCCCATACAGGGCTATTGTGAAAAAGAAAATATCTTCCGTTCAAAACTGGAAAGAAGCTTTCTGAGAAACTGCTCTGTGTTCTGTTACTTCATCTCACAGAGTTACATCTTTTCCTTCAAGAAGCCTTTCGCTAAGGCTGTTCTTGTGGAATTGGCAAAGGGATATTTCGAAGCCCATAGAGGGCTATGGTGAAAAAGGAAATATCTTCCGTTCAAAACTGGAAAGAAGCTTTCTGAGAAACTGCTCTGTGCTCTGTTAATTCATCTCACAGAGTTACATCTTTCCCTTCAAGAAGCCTTTCGCTAAGGCTGTTCTTGTGGAATTGGCAAAGGGATATTAGGAAGCCCATAGAGGGCTATGGTGAAAAAGGAAATATCTTCCGTTCAAAACTGGAAAGAAGCTTTCTGAGAAACTGCTCTGTGTTCTATTAATTCATCTCACAGAGTTACATCTTTCCCTTCAAGAAGTCTTTCGCTAAGGCTGTTCTTGTGGAATTGGCAAAGGGATATTTGGAAGCCCATAGAGGGCTATGGTGAAAAAGGAAATATCTTCCGTTGAAAACTGGAAAGAAGCTTTCTGAGAAACTGCTCTGTGTTCTGTTAATTCATCTCACAGAGTTACATCTATCCCTTCAAGAAGCCTTTCGCTAAGGCTGTTCTTTTGCAAATGGCAAAGGGATATTTGGAAGCACTTAGAGGGCTATGGTGAAAAAGGAAATATCTTCCGTTCAAAACTGGAAAGAAGCTTTCTGAGAAACTGCTCTGTGTTCTGTTAATTCATCTCACAGAGTTACATCTTTCCCTTCAAGAAGCCTTTCGCTAAGGCTGTTCTTGTGGAATTGGCAAAGGGATATTTGGAAGCCCATAGAGGGCTATGGTTAAAAAGGAAATATCTTCCCTTCAAAACTGGAAAAAAGCTTTCTTAGAAACTGCTCTGTGTTCTGTTAATTCATCTCACAGAGTTACATCTTTCCCTTCAAGAAGCATTTCGCTAAGGCTGTTCTTCTGGAATTGGCAAAGGGATATTTGGAAGCCCATAGAGGGCTATGGTGAAAAAGGAAATATCTTCCGTTCAAAACTGGAAAGAAGCTTTCTGAGAAACTGCTCTGTGTTCTGTTAATTCATCTCACAGAGTTACATCTTTCCCTTCAAGAAGCCTTTCGCTAAGGCTGTTCTTGTGGAATTGGCAAAGGGATATTTGGAAGCCCATAGAGGGCTATGGTGAAAAAGGAAATATCTTCCGTTCAAAACTGGAAAGAAGCTTTCTGAGAAACTGCTCTGTGTTCTGTTAATTCATCTCACAGAGTTACATGTTTCCCTTCAAGAAGCCTTTCGCCAAGGCGGTTCTTGTGGAATTGGCAAAGGGATATTTGAAAGCCCATAGAGGGCTATGGTGAAAAAGGAAATATCTTCCGTTGAAAACTGGAAAGAAGCTTTCTGAGAAACTGCTCTGTGTTCTGCTAATGCATCTCACAGAGTTACATCTTTCCCTGCAAGAAGTCTTTCGCTAAGGCTGTTCTTGTGGAATTGTCAAAGGGATGTTTGGAAGACCATAGAGGGCTATGGTGAAAAAGGAAATATCTTCCGTTCAAAACTGGAAAGAAGCTTTCTGAGAAACTGCTCGGTGTTCTGTTAATTCATCTCACAGAGTTACATCTTTCCCTTCAAGAAGCCTTTGGCTAAGGCTGTTCTCGTGGAATTGGCAAAGGGATATTTGGAAGCCCATAGAGGGCTACGGTGAAAAAGGAAAAATCTTCCGTTCAAAACTGGAAAGAAGCTTTCTGAGAAACTGCTCGGTGTTCTGTTAATTCATCTCACAGAGTTACATCTTTCCCTTCAAGAAGCCTTTGGCTAAGGCTGTTCTCGTGGAATTGGCAAAGGGATATTTGGAAGCCCATAGAGGGCTATGGTGAACAAGGAAATATCTTCCCTTCAAAACTGGAAAAAAGCTTTCTTAGAAACTGCTCTGTGTTCTGTTAATTCATCTCACAGAGTTACATCTTTCCCTTCAAGAAGCCTTTCGCTAAGGCTGTTCTTGTGGAATTGGCAAAGGGATATTTGGAAGCCCATAGAGGGCTATGGTGAAAAAGGAAATATCTTCCGTTCAAAACTGTAAAGAAGCTTTCTGAGAAACTGCTCTGTGTTCTGTTAATTCATCTCACAGAGTTACATCTTTCCCTTCAAGAAGCCTTTCGCTAAGGCTGTTCTTGTGGAATTGGCAAAGGGATATTTGGAAGCCCATAGAGGGCTATGGTGAAAAAGGAAATATCTTCCCTTCAAAACTGGAAAGAAGCTTTCTGAGAAACTGCTCTGTGTTCTGTTCATTCATCTCACAGAGTTACATCTTTCCCTTCAAGAAGCCTTTCGCTAAGGCTGTTCTTGTGGAATTGGCAAAGGGATATTTGGAAGCCCATAGAGGGCTATGGTGAAAAAGGAAATATCTTCCGTTCAAAACTGGAAAGAAGCTTTCTGAGAAACTGCTCTGTGTTCTGTTAATTCATCTCACAGAGTTACATCTTTCCCTTCAAGAAGCCTTTCGCTAAGGCTGTTCTTGAGGAATTGGCAAAGGGATATTTGGAAGCCCATAGAGGGCTCTGGTGAAAAAGGAAATATCTTCCCTTCAAAACTGGAAAAAAGCTTCCTGAGAAACGGCAATGTGTTCTGTTAATTCATCTCACAGTGTTACATCTTTCCCTTCAAGAAGCCTTTCGCTAAGGCTGTCCTTGTGGAATTGGCAAAGGGATATTTGGAAGCCCATAGAGGGCTATGGTGAAAAAGGAAATATCTTCCGTTCAAAACTGGAAAGAAGCTTTCTGAGAAACTGCTCTGTGTTCTGTTCATTCATCTCACAGAGTTACATCTTTCCCTTCAAGAAGCCTTTCGCTAAGGCTGTTCTTGTGGAATTGGCAAAGGGATATTTGGAAGCCCATAGAGGGCTATGGTGAAAAAGGACATATCTTCCGTTCAAAACTGGAAAGAAGCTTTCTGAGAAACTGCTCTGTGTTCTGTTAATTCATCTCACAGAGTTACATCTTTCCCTTCAAGAAGCCTTTCGCTAAGGCTGTTCTTGTGGAATTGGCAAAGGGATATTTGGAAGCCCATAGAGGGCTCTGGTGAAAAAGGAAATATCTTCCCTTCAAAACTGGAAAAAAGCTTTCTGAGAAACGGCAATGTGTTCTGTTAATTCATCTCACAGTGTTACATCTTTCCCTTCAAGAAGCCTTTCGCTAAGGCTGTCCTTGTGGAATTGGCAAAGGGATATTTGGAAGCCCATAGAGGGCTATTGTGAAAAAGAAAATATCTTCCGTTCAAAACTGGAAAGAAGCTTTCTGAGAAACTGCTCTGTGTTCTGTTACTTCATCTCACAGAGTTACATCTTTTCCTTCAAGAAGCCTTTCGCTAAGGCTGTTCTTGTGGAATTGGCAAAGGGATATTTGGAAGCCCATAGAGGGCTATGGTGAAAAAGGACATATCTTCCGTTCAAAACTGGAAAGAAGCTTTCTGAGAAACTGCTCTGTGTTCTGTTAATTCATCTCACAGAGTTACATCTTTCCCTTCAAGAAGCCTTTCGCTAAGGCTGTTCTTGTGGAATTGGCAAAGGGATATTTGGAAGCCCATAGAGGGCTATGGTGAAAAAGGAAATATCTTCCCTTCAAAACTGGAAAAAAGCTTTCTTAGAAACTGCTCTGTGTTCTGTTAATTCATCTCACAGAGTTACATCTTTCCCTTCAAGAAGCCTTTCGCTAAGGCTGTTCTTGTGGAATTGGCAAGGGGATATTTGGAAGCCCATAGAGGGCTATGGTGAAAAAGGAAATATCTTCCGTTCAAAACTGGAAAGAAGCTTTCTGAGAAACTGCTCTGTGTTCTATTAATTCATCTCACAGAGTTACATCTTTCCCTTCAAGAAGTCTTTCGCTAAGGCTGTTCTTGTGGAATTGGCAAAGGGATATTTGGAAGCCCATAGAGGGCTATGGTGAAAAAGGAAATATCTTCCGTTGAAAACTGGAAAGAAGCTTTCTGAGAAACTGCTCTGTGTTCTGTTAATTCATCTCACAGAGTTACATCTATCCCTTCAAGAAGCCTTTCGCTAAGGCTGTTCTTTTGCAAATGGCAAAGGGATATTTGGAAGCACTTAGAGGGCTATGGTGAAAAAGGAAATATCTTCCGTTGAAAACTGGAAAGAAGCTTTCTGAGAAACTGCTCTGTGTTCTGTTAATTCATCTCACAGAGTTACATCTTTCCCTTCAAGAAGCCTTTCGCTAAGGCTGTTCTTGTGGAATTGGCAAAGGGATATTTGGAAGCCCATAGAGGGCTATGGTTAAAAAGGAAATATCTTCCCTTCAAAACTGGAAAAAAGCTTTCTTAGAAACTGCTCTGTGTTCTGTGAATTCATCTCACAGAGTTACATCTTTCCCTTCAAGAAGCATTTCGCTAAGGCTGTTCTTCTGGAATTGGCAAAGGGATATTTGGAAGCCCATAGAGGGCTATGGTGAAAAAGGAAATATCTTCCGTTCAAAACTGTAAAGAAGCTTTCTGAGAAACTGCTCTGTGTTCTGTTAATTCATCTCACAGAGTTACATCTTTCCCTTCAAGAAGCCTTTCGCTAAGGCTGTTCTTGTGGAATTGGCAAAGGGATATTTGGAAGCCCATAGAGGGCTATGGTGAAAAAGGAAATATCTTCCGTTCAAAACTGGAAAGAAGCTTTCTGAGAAACTGCTCTGTGTTCTTTTAATTCATCTCACAGAGTTACATGTTTCCCTTCAAGAAGCCTTTCGCCAAGGCGGTTCTTGTGGAATTGGCAAAGGGATATTTGAAAGCCCATAGAGGGCTATGGTGAAAAAGGAAATATCTTCCGTTCAAAACTGTAAAGAAGCTTTCTGAGAAACTGCTCTGTGTTCTGTTAATTCATCTCACAGAGTTACATCTTTCCCTTCAAGAAGCCTTTCGCTAAGGCTGTTCTTGTGGAATTGGCAAAGGGATATTTGGAAGCCCTTAGAGGGCTATGGTGAAAAAGGAAATATCTTCCGTTCAAAACTGGAAAGAAGCTTTCTGAGAAACTGTTCTGTGTTCTGTTAATTCATCTCACAGAGTTACATCTTTTCCTTCAAGAAGCCTTTCGCTAAGGCTGTTCTTGTGGAATTGGCAAAGGGATATTTGGAAGCCCATAGAGGGCTATGGTGAAAAAGGAAATATCTTCCGTTCAAAACTGGAAAGAAGCTTTCTGAGAAACTGCTCTGTGTTCTGTTAATTCATCTCACAGAGTTACATCTTTCCCTTCAAGAAGCCTTTCGCTAAGGCTGTTCTTGTGGAATTGGCAAAGGGATATTTGGAAGCCCTTAGAGGGCTATGGTGAAAAAGGAAATATCTTCCCTTCAAAACTGGAAAAAAGCTTTCTGAGAAACTGCTCTGTGTTCTGTTAATTCATCTCACAGTGTTACATCTTTCCCTTCAAGAAGCCTTTCGCTAAGTCTGTTCTTGTGGAATTGGCAAAGGGATATTTGGAAGCCCATACAGGGCTATTGTGAAAAAGGAAATATCTTCCGTTGAAAACTGGAAAGACGCTTTCTGAGAAACTGCTCTGTGTTCTGTTAATTCATCTCACAGAGTTACATCTATCCCTTCAAGAAGCCTTTCGCTAAGGCTGTTCTTTTGCAAATGGCAAAGGGATATTTGGAAGCCCTTAGAGGGCTATGGTGAAAAAGGAAATATCTTCCGTTCAAAACTGGAAAGAAGCTTTCTGAGAAACTGCTCTGTGTTCTGTTAATTCATCTCACAGAGTTACATCTTTCCCTTCAAGAAGCCTTTCGCTAAGGCTGTTCTTGTGGAATTGGCAAAGGGATATTTGGAAGCCCATAGAGGGCTATTGTGAAAAAGAAAATATCTTCCGTTCAAAACTGGAAAGAAGCTTTCTGAGAAACTGCTCTGTGTTCTGTTACTTCATCTCAGAGAGTTACATCTTTTCCTTCAAGAAGCCTTTCGCTAAGGCTGTTCTTGTGGAATTGGCAAAGGGATATTTGGAAGCCCATAGAGGGCTATCGTGAAAAAGGACATATCTTCCGTTCAAAACTGGAAAGAAGCTTTCTGAGAAACTGCTGTGTCTTCTGTTAATTCATCTCACAGAGTTACATCTTTCCCTTCAAGAAGCCTTTGGCTAAGGCTGTTCTTGTGGAATGGGAAAAGGGATATTTGGAAGCCCATAGAGGGCTATGGTGAAAAAGGAAATATCTTCCGTTGAAAACTGGAAAGAAGCTTTCTGAGAAACTGCTCTGTGTTCTGTTAATTCATCTCACAGAGTTACATCTTTCCCTTCAAGAAGCCTTTCGCTAAGGCTGTTCTTGTGGAATTGGCAAAGGGATATTTGGAAGCCCATAGAGGGCTATGGTGAAAAAGGAAATATCTTCCGTTCAAAACTGGAAAGAAGCTTTCTGAGAAACTGCTCTGTGTTCTGTTAATTCATCTCACAGAGTTACATCTTTCCCTTCAAGAAGCCTTTCGCTAAGGCTGTTCTTGTGGAATTGGCAAAGGGATATTTGGAAGCCGATAGAGGGCTATGCTGAAAAAGGAAATATATTCTGTTCAAAACTGGAAAGAAGCTTTCTGAGAAACTGCTCTGTGTTCTGTGAATTCATCTCACAGAGTTACATCTTTCCCTTCAAGAAGCCTTTCGCTAAGGCTGTTCTTGTGGAATTGCAAAGGGATATTTGGAAGCCCATAGAGGGCTACTGTGAAAAAGGAAATATCTTCCGATCAAAACTGGAAAGAAGCTTTCTGAGAAACTGCTCTGTGTTCTGTTAATTCATCTCACAGAGTTACATCTATCCCTTCAAGAAGCCTTTCGCTAAGGCTGTTCTTTTGCAAATGGCAAAGGGATATTTGGAAGCCCTTAGAGGGCTATGGTGAAAAAGGAAATATCTTCCGTTCAAAACTGGAAAGAAGCTTTCTGAGAAACTGCTCTGTGTTCTGTTAATTCATCTCACAGAGTTACATCTTTCCCTTCAAGAAGCCTTTCGCTAAGGCTGTTCTTGTGGAATTGGCAAAGGGATATTTGGAAGCCCATAGAGGGCTATGGTGAAAAAGGAAATATCTTAACTTCAAAACTGGAAAAAAGCTTTCTTAGAAACTGCTCTGTGTTCTGTTAATTCATCTCACAGAGTTACATCTTTCCCTTCAAGAAGCCTTTCGCTAAGGCTGTTCTTGTGGAATTGGCAAGGGGATATTTGGAAGCCCATAGAGGGCTATGGTGAAAAAGGAAATATCTTCCGTTCAAAACTGGAAAGAAGCTTTCTGAGAAACTGCTCTGTGTTCTGTTAATTCATCTCACAGAGTTACATCTTTCCCTTCAAGAAGCCTTTCGCTAAGGCTGTTCTTGTGGAATTGGCAAAGGGATATTTGGAAGCCCTTAGAGGGCTATGGTGAAAAAGGAAATATCTTCCGTTCAAAACTGGAAAGAAGCTTTCTGAGAAACTGCTCTGTGTTCTGTTAATTCATCTCACAGAGTTACATCTTTTCCTTCAAGAAGCCGTTCGCTAAGGCTGTTCTTGTGGAATTGGCAAAGGGATATTTGGAAGCCCATAGAGGGCTATGGTGAAAAAGGAAATATCTTCCGTTCAAAACTGGAAAGAAGCTTTCTGAGAAACTGCTCTGTGTTCTGTTAATTCATCTCACAGAGTTACATCTTTCCCTTCAAGAAGCCTTTCGCTAAGGCTGTTCTTGTGGAATTGGCAAAGGGATATTTGGAAGCCCTTAGAGGGCTATGGTGAAAAAGGAAATATCTTCCGTTGAAAACTGGAAAGAAGCTTTCTGAGAAACTGCTCTGTGTTCTGTTAATTCATCTCACAGAGTTACATCTATCCCTTCAAGAAGCCTTTCGCTAAGGCTGTTCTTTTGCAAATGGCAAAGGGATATTTGAAAGCCCTTAGAGGGCTATGGTGAAAAAGGAAATATCTTCCGTTCAAAACTGGAAAGAAGCTTTCTGAGAAACTGCTCTGTGTTCTGTTAATTCATCTCACAGAGTTACATCTTTCCCTTCAAGAAGCCTTTCGCTAAGGCTGTTCTTGTGGAATTGGCAAAGGGATATTTGGAAGCCCATAGAGGGCTATGGTTAAAAAGGAAATATCTTCCCTTCAAAACTGGAAAAAAGCTTTCTTAGAAACTGCTCTGTGTTCTGTTAATTCATCTCACAGAGTTACATCTTTCCCTTCAAGAAGCCTTTCGCTAAGGCTGTTCTTCTGGAATTGGCAAAGGGATATTTGGAAGCCCATAGAGGGCTATGGTGAAAAAGGAAATATCTTCCGTTCAAAACTGTAAAGAAGCTTTCTGAGAAACTGCTCTGTGTTCTGTTAATTCATCTCACAGAGTTACATCTTTCCCTTCAAGAAGCCTTTCGCTAAGGCTGTTCTTGTGGAATTGGCAAAGGGATATTTGCAAGCCCATAGAGGGCTATGGTGAAAAAGGAAATATCTCCCGTTCAAAACTGGAAAGAAGCTTTCTGAGAAACTGCTCTGTGTTCTGTTAATTCATCTCACAGAGTTACATCTTTCCCTTCAAGAAGCCTTTCGCTAAGGCTGTTCTTGTGGAATTGGCAAAGGGATATTTGGAAGCCCATAGAGGGCTAGGGTGAAAAAGGAAATATCTTCCGTTCAAAACTGGAAAGAAGCTTTCTGAGAAACTGCTCTGTGTTCTGTTAATTCATCTCACAGAGTTACATCTTTCCCTTCAAGAAGCCTTTTGCTAAGGCTGTTCTTGTGGAATTGGTAAAGGGATATTTGGAAGCCCATAGAGGGCTATGGTGAAAAAGGAAATATCTTCCCTTCAAAACTGGAAAAAAGCTTTCTGAGAAACTGCTCTGTGTTCTGTTAATTCATCTCTCAGGGTTACATCTTTTCCTTCAAGAAGCCTTTCGCTAAGGCTCTTCTTGTGGAATTGGCAAAGGGATATTTGGAAGCCCTTAGAGGGCTATGGTGAAAAAGGACATATCTTCCGTTCAAAACTGGAAAAAGCTTTCTGAGAAACTGCTCTGTGTTCTGTTAATTCATCTCACAGAGTTACATCTTTCCCTTCAAGAAGCCTTTCGCTAAGGCTGTTCTTGTGGAATTGGCAAAGGGATATTTGGAAGCCCATAGAGGGCTATGGTGAAAAAGGAAATATCTTCCGTTGAAAACTGGAAAGAAGCTTTCTGAGAAACTGCTCTGTGTTCTGCTAATGCATCTCACAGAGTTACATCTTTCCCTGCAAGAAGTCTTTCGCTAAGGCTGTTCTTGTGGAATTGTCAAAGGGATGTTTGGAAGACCATAGAGGGCTATGGTGAAAAAGGAAATATCTTCCGTTCAAAACTGGAAAGAAGCTTTCTGAGAAACTGCTCGGTGTTCTGTTAATTCATCTCACAGAGTTACATCTTTCCCTTCAAGAAGCCTTTGGCTAAGGCTGTTCTCGTGGAATTGGCAAAGGGATATTTGGAAGCCCATAGAGGGCTACGGTGAAAAAGGAAAAATCTTCCGTTCAAAACTGGAAAGAAGCTTTCTGAGAAACTGCTCGGTGTTCTGTTAATTCATCTCACAGAGTTACATCTTTCCCTTCAAGAAGCCTTTGGCTAAGGCTGTTCTCGTGGAATTGGCAAAGGGATATTTGGAAGCCCATAGAGGGCTATGGTGAACAAGGAAATATCTTCCCTTCAAAACTGGAAAAAAGCTTTCTTAGAAACTGCTCTGTGTTCTGTTAATTCATCTCACAGAGTTACATCTTTCCCTTCAAGAAGCCTTTCGCTAAGGCTGTTCTTGTGGAATTGGCAAAGGGATATTTGGAAGCCCATAGAGGGCTATGGTGAAAAAGGAAATATCTTCCGTTCAAAACTGTAAAGAAGCTTTCTGAGAAACTGCTCTGTGTTCTGTTAATTCATCTCACAGAGTTACATCTTTCCCTTCAAGAAGCCTTTCGCTAAGGCTGTTCTTGTGGAATTGGCAAAGGGATATTTGGAAGCCCATAGAGGGCTATGGTGAAAAAGGAAATATCTTCTCTTCAAAACTGGAAAGAAGCTTTCTGAGAAACTGCTCTGTGTTCTGTTCATTCATCTCACAGAGTTACATCTTTCCCTTCAAGAAGCCTTTCGCTAAGGCTGTTCTTGTGGAATTGGCAAAGGGATATTTGGAAGCCCTTAGAGGGCTATGGTGAAAAAGGAAATATCTTCCCTTCAAAACTGGAAAAAAGCTTTCTGAGAAACTGCTCTGTGTTCTGTTAATTCATCTCACAGTGTTACATCTTTCCCTTCAAGAAGCCTTTCGCTAAGTCTGTTCTTGTGGAATTGGCAAAGGGATATTTGGAAGCCCATACAGGGCTATTGTGAAAAAGAAAATATCTTCCGTTCAAAACTGGAAAGAAGCTTTCTGAGAAACTGCTCTGTGTTCTGTTACTTCATCTCACAGAGTTACATCTTTTCCTTCAAGAAGCCTTTCGCTAAGGCTGTTCTTGTGGAATTGGCAAAGGGATATTTCGAAGCCCATAGAGGGCTATGGTGAAAAAGGAAATATCTTCCGTTCAAAACTGGAAAGAAGCTTTCTGAGAAACTGCTCTGTGCTCTGTTAATTCATCTCACAGAGTTACATCTTTCCCTTCAACAAGCCTTTCGCTAAGGCTGTTCTTGTGGAATTGGCAAAGGGATATTAGGAAGCCCATAGAGGGCTATGGTGAAAAAGGAAATATCTTCCGTTCAAAACTGGAAAGAAGCTTTCTGAGAAACTGCTCTGTGTTCTATTAATTCATCTCACAGAGTTACATCTTTCCCTTCAAGAAGTCTTTCGCTAAGGCTGTTCTTGTGGAATTGGCAAAGGGATATTTGGAAGCCCATAGAGGGCTATGGTGAAAAAGGAAATATCTTCCGTTGAAAACTGGAAAGAAGCTTTCTGAGAAACTGCTCTGTGTTCTGTTAATTCATCTCACAGAGTTACATCTATCCCTTCAAGAAGCCTTTCGCTAAGGCTGTTCTTTTGCAAATGGCAAAGGGATATTTGGAAGCACTTAGAGGGCTATGGTGAAAAAGGAAATATCTTCCGTTCAAAACTGGAAAGAAGCTTTCTGAGAAACTGCTCTGTGTTCTGTTAATTCATCTCACAGAGTTACATCTTTCCCTTCAAGAAGCCTTTCGCTAAGGCTGTTCTTGTGGAATTGGCAAAGGGATATTTGGAAGCCCATAGAGGGCTATGGTTAAAAAGGAAATATCTTCCCTTCAAAACTGGAAAAAAGCTTTCTTAGAAACTGCTCTGTGTTCTGTTAATTCATCTCACAGAGTTACATCTTTCCCTTCAAGAAGCATTTCGCTAAGGCTGTTCTTCTGGAATTGGCAAAGGGATATTTGGAAGCCCATAGAGGGCTATGGTGAAAAAGGAAATATCTTCCGTTCAAAACTGGAAAGAAGCTTTCTGAGAAACTGCTCTGTGTTCTGTTAATTCATCTCACAGAGTTACATCTTTCCCTTCAAGAAGCCTTTCGCTAAGGCTGTTCTTGTGGAATTGGCAAAGGGATATTTGGAAGCCCATAGAGGGCTATGGTGAAAAAGGAAATATCTTCCGTTCAAAACTGGAAAGAAGCTTTCTGAGAAACTGCTCTGTGTTCTGTTAATTCATCTCACAGAGTTACATGTTTCCCTTCAAGAAGCCTTTCGCCAAGGCGGTTCTTGTGGAATTGGCAAAGGGATATTTGAAAGCCCATAGAGGGCTATGGTGAAAAAGGAAATATCTTCCGTTGAAAACTGGAAAGAAGCTTTCTGAGAAACTGCTCTGTGTTCTGCTAATGCATCTCACAGAGTTACATCTTTCCCTGCAAGAAGTCTTTCGCTAAGGCTGTTCTTGTGGAATTGTCAAAGGGATGTTTGGAAGACCATAGAGGGCTATGGTGAAAAAGGAAATATCTTCCGTTCAAAACTGGAAAGAAGCTTTCTGAGAAACTGCTCGGTGTTCTGTTAATTCATCTCACAGAGTTACATCTTTCCCTTCAAGAAGCCTTTGGCTAAGGCTGTTCTCGTGGAATTGGCAAAGGGATATTTGGAAGCCCATAGAGGGCTACGGTGAAAAAGGAAAAATCTTCCGTTCAAAACTGGAAAGAAGCTTTCTGAGAAACTGCTCGGTGTTCTGTTAATTCATCTCACAGAGTTACATCTTTCCCTTCAAGAAGCCTTTGGCTAAGGCTGTTCTCGTGGAATTGGCAAAGGGATATTTGGAAGCCCATAGAGGGCTATGGTGAACAAGGAAATATCTTCCCTTCAAAACTGGAAAAAAGCTTTCTTAGAAACTGCTCTGTGTTCTGTTAATTCATCTCACAGAGTTACATCTTTCCCTTCAAGAAGCCTTTCGCTAAGGCTGTTCTTGTGGAATTGGCAAAGGGATATTTGGAAGCCCATAGAGGGCTATGGTGAAAAAGGAAATATCTTCCGTTCAAAACTGTAAAGAAGCTTTCTGAGAAACTGCTCTGTGTTCTGTTAATTCATCTCACAGAGTTACATCTTTCCCTTCAAGAAGCCTTTCGCTAAGGCTGTTCTTGTGGAATTGGCAAAGGGATATTTGGAAGCCCATAGAGGGCTATGGTGAAAAAGGAAATATCTTCCCTTCAAAACTGGAAAGAAGCTTTCTGAGAAACTGCTCTGTGTTCTGTTCATTCATCTCACAGAGTTACATCTTTCCCTTCAAGAAGCCTTTCGCTAAGGCTGTTCTTGTGGAATTGGCAAAGGGATATTTGGAAGCCCATAGAGGGCTATGGTGAAAAAGGAAATATCTTCCGTTCAAAACTGGAAAGAAGCTTTCTGAGAAACTGCTCTGTGTTCTGTTAATTCATCTCACAGAGTTACATCTTTCCCTTCAAGAAGCCTTTCGCTAAGGCTGTTCTTGAGGAATTGGCAAAGGGATATTTGGAAGCCCATAGAGGGCTCTGGTGAAAAAGGAAATATCTTCCCTTCAAAACTGGAAAAAAGCTTCCTGAGAAACGGCAATGTGTTCTGTTAATTCATCTCACAGTGTTACATCTTTCCCTTCAAGAAGCCTTTCGCTAAGGCTGTCCTTGTGGAATTGGCAAAGGGATATTTGGAAGCCCATAGAGGGCTATGGTGAAAAAGAAAATATCTTCCGTTCAAAACTGGAAAGAAGCTTTCTGAGAAACTGCTCTGTGTTCTGTTACTTCATCTCACAGAGTTACATCTTTTCCTTCAAGAAGCCTTTCGCTAAGGCTGTTCTTGTGGAATTGGCAAAGGGATATTTGGAAGCCCATAGAGGGCTATGGTGAAAAAGGACATATCTTCCGTTCAAAACTGGAAAGAAGCTTTCTGAGAAACTGCTCTGTGTTCTGTTAATTCATCTCACAGAGTTACATCTTTCCCTTCAAGAAGCCTTTCGCTAAGGCTGTTCTTGTGGAATTGGCAAAGGGATATTTGGAAGCCCATAGAGGGCTATGGTGAAAAAGGAAATATCTTCCGTTCAAAACTGGAAAGAAGCTTTCTGAGAAACTGCTCTGTGTTCTGTTAATTCATCTCACAGAGTTACATGTTTCCCTTCAAGAAGCCTTTCGCCAAGGCGGTTCTTGTGGAATTGGCAAAGGGATATTTGAAAGCCCATAGAGGGCTATGGTGAAAAAGGAAATATCTTCCGTTCAAAACTGTAAAGAAGCTTTCTGAGAAACTGCTCTGTGTTCTGTTAATTCATCTCACAGAGTTACATCTTTCCCTTCAAGAAGCCTTTCGCTAAGGCTGTTCTTGTGGAATTGGCAAAGGGATATTTGGAAGCCCTTAGAGGGCTATGGTGAAAAAGGAAATATCTTCCGTTCAAAACTGGAAAGAAGCTTTCTGAGAAACTGTTCTGTGTTCTGTTAATTCATCTCACAGAGTTACATCTTTTCCTTCAAGAAGCCTTTCGCTAAGGCTGTTCTTGTGGAATTGGCAAAGGGATATTTGGAAGCCCATAGAGGGCTATGGTGAAAAAGGAAATATCTTCCGTTCAAAACTGGAAAGAAGCTTTCTGAGAAACTGCTCTGTGTTCTGTTAATTCATCTCACAGAGTTACATCTTTCCCTTCAAGAAGCCTTTCGCTAAGGCTGTTCTTGTGGAATTGGCAAAGGGATATTTGGAAGCCCTTAGAGGGCTATGGTGAAAAAGGAAATATCTTCCCTTCAAAACTGGAAAAAAGCTTTCTGAGAAACTGCTCTGTGTTCTGTTAATTCATCTCACAGTGTTACATCTTTCCCTTCAAGAAGCCTTTCGCTAAGTCTGTTCTTGTGGAATTGGCAAAGGGATATTTGGAAGCCCATACAGGGCTATTGTGAAAAAGGAAATATCTTCCGTTGAAAACTGGAAAGACGCTTTCTGAGAAACTGCTCTGTGTTCTGTTAATTCATCTCACAGAGTTACATCTATCCCTTCAAGAAGCCTTTCGCTAAGGCTGTTCTTTTGCAAATGGCAAAGGGATATTTGGAAGCCCTTAGAGGGCTATGGTGAAAAAGGAAATATCTTCCGTTCAAAACTGGAAAGAAGCTTTCTGAGAAACTGCTCTGTGTTCTGTTAATTCATCTCACAGAGTTACATCTTTCCCTTCAAGAAGCCTTTCGCTAAGGCTGTTCTTGTGGAATTGGCAAAGGGATATTTGGAAGCCCATAGAGGGCTATTGTGAAAAAGAAAATATCTTCCGTTCAAAACTGGAAAGAAGCTTTCTGAGAAACTGCTCTGTGTTCTGTTACTTCATCTCTGAGAGTTACATCTTTTCCTTCAAGAAGCCTTTCGCTAAGGCTGTTCTTGTGGAATTGGCAAAGGGATATTTGGAAGCCCATAGAGGGCTATCGTGAAAAAGGACATATCTTCCGTTCAAAACTGGAAAGAAGCTTTCTGAGAAACTGCTGTGTCTTCTGTTAATTCATCTCACAGAGTTACATCTTTCCCTTCAAGAAGCCTTTGGCTAAGGCTGTTCTTGTGGAATGGGAAAAGGGATATTTGGAAGCCCATAGAGGGCTATGGTGAAAAAGGAAATATCTTCCGTTGAAAACTGGAAAGAAGCTTTCTGAGAAACTGCTCTGTGTTCTGTTAATTCATCTCACAGAGTTACATCTTTCCCTTCAAGAAGCCTTTCGCTAAGGCTGTTCTTGTGGAATTGGCAAAGGGATATTTGGAAGCCCATAGAGGGCTATGGTGAAAAAGGAAATATCTTCCGTTCAAAACTGGAAAGAAGCTTTCTGAGAAACTGCTCTGTGTTCTGTTAATTCATCTCACAGAGTTACATCTTTCCCTTCAAGAAGCCTTTCGCTAAGGCTGTTCTTGTGGAATTGGCAAAGGGATATTTGGAAGCCGATAGAGGGCTATGGTGAAAAAGGAAATATCTTCTGTTCAAAACTGGAAAGAAGCTTTCTGAGAAACTGCTCTGTGTTCTGTGAATTCATCTCACAGAGTTACATCTTTCCCTTCAAGAAGCCTTTCGCTAAGGCTGTTCTTGTGGAATTGGCAAAGGGATATTTGGAAGCCCATAGAGGGCTACTGTGAAAAAGGAAATATCTTCCGATCAAAACTGGAAAGAAGCTTTCTGAGAAACTGCTCTGTGTTCTGTTAATTCATCTCACAGAGTTACATCTATCCCTTCAAGAAGCCTTTCGCTAAGGCTGTTCTTTTGCAAATGGCAAAGGGATATTTGGAAGCCCTTAGAGGGCTATGGTGAAAAAGGAAATATCTTCCGTTCAAAACAGGAAAGAAGCTTTCTGAGAAACTGCTCTGTGTTCTGTTAATTCATCTCACAGAGTTACATCTTTCCCTTCAAGAAGCCTTTCGCTAAGGCTGTTCTTGTGGAATTGGCAAAGGGATATTTGGAAGCCCATAGAGGGCTATGGTGAAAAAGGAAATATCTTAACTTCAAAACTGGAAAAAAGCTTTCTTAGAAACTGCTCTGTGTTCTGTTAATTCATCTCACAGAGTTACATCTTTTCCTTCAAGAAGCCTTTCGCTAAGGCTGTTCTTGTGGAATTGGCAAGGGGATATTTGGAAGCCCATAGAGGGCTATGGTGAAAAAGGAAATATCTTCCGTTCAAAACTGGAAAGAAGCTTTCTGAGAAACTGCTCTGTGTTCTGTTAATTCATCTCACAGAGTTACATCTTTCCCTTCAAGAAGCCTTTCGCTAAGGCTGTTCTTGTGGAATTGGCAAAGGGATATTTGGAAGCCCTTAGAGGGCTATGGTGAAAAAGGAAATATCTTCCGTTCAAAACTGGAAAGAAGCTTTCTGAGAAACTGCTCTGTGTTCTGTTAATTCATCTCACAGAGTTACATCTTTTCCTTCAAGAAGCCGTTCGCTAAGGCTGTTCTTGTGGAATTGGCAAAGGGATATTTGGAAGCCCTTAGAGGGCTATGGTGAAAAAGGAAATATCTTCCGTTCAAAACTGGAAAGAAGCTTTCTGAGAAACTGCTCTGTGTTCTGTTAATTCATCTCACAGAGTTACATCTTTCCCTTCAAGAAGCCTTTCGCTAAGGCTGTTCTTGTGGAATTGGCAAAGGGATATTTGGAAGCCCTTAGAGGGCTATGGTGAAAAAGGAAATATCTTCCGTTGAAAACTGGAAAGAAGCTTTCTGAGAAACTGCTCTGTGTTCTGTTAATTCATCTCACAGAGTTACATCTATCCCTTCAAGAAGCCTTTCGCTAAGGCTGTTCTTTTGCAAATGGCAAAGGGATATTTGAAAGCCCTTAGAGGGCTATGGTGAAAAAGGAAATATCTTCCGTTCAAAACTGGAAAGAAGCTTTCTGAGAAACTGCTCTGTGTTCTGTTAATTCATCTCACAGAGTTACATCTTTCCCTTCAAGAAGCCTTTCGCTAAGGCTGTTCTTGTGGAATTGGCAAAGGGATATTTGGAAGCCCATAGAGGGCTATGGTTAAAAAGGAAATATCTTCCCTTCAAAACTGGAAAAAAGCTTTCTTAGAAACTGCTCTGTGTTCTGTTAATTCATCTCACAGAGTTACATCTTTCCCTTCAAGAAGCCTTTCGCTAAGGCTGTTCTTGTGGAATTGGCAAAGGGATATTTGGAAGCCCATAGAGGGCTATGGTGAAAAAGGAAATATCTTCCGTTCAAAACTGGAAAGAAGCTTTCTGAGAAACTGCTCTGTGTTCTGTTAATTCATCTCACAGAGTTACATCTTTCCCTTCAAGAAGCCTTTCGCTAAGGCTGTTCTTGTGGAATTGGCAAAGGGATATTTGCAAGCCCATAGAGGGCTATGGTGAAAAAGGAAATATCTTCCGTTCAAAACTGGAAAGAAGCTTTCTGAGAAACTGCTCTGTGTTCTGTTAATTCATCTCACAGAGTTACATCTTTCCCTTCAAGAAGCCTTTCGCTAAGGCTGTTCTTGTGGAATTGGCAAAGGGATATTTGGAAGCCCATAGAGGGCTAGGGTGAAAAAGGAAATATCTTCCGTTCAAAACTGGAAAGAAGCTTTCTGAGAAACTGCTCTGTGTTCTGTTAATTCATCTCACAGAGTTACATCTTTCCCTTCAAGAAGCCTTTTGCTAAGGCTGTTCTTGTGGAATTGGTAAAGGGATATTTGGAAGCCCATAGAGGGCTATGGTGAAAAAGGAAATATCTTCCCTTCAAAACTGGAAAAAAGCTTTCTGAGAAACTGCTCTGTGTTCTGTTAATTCATCTCTCAGGGTTACATCTTTTCCTTCAAGAAGCCTTTCGCTAAGGCTGTTCTTGTGGAATTGGCAAAGGGATATTTGGAAGCCCTTAGAGGGCTATGGTGAAAAAGGACATATCTTCCGTTCAAAACTGGAAAAAGCTTTCTGAGAAACTGCTCTGTGTTCTGTTAATTCATCTCACAGAGTTACATCTTTCCCTTCAAGAAGCCTTTCGCTAAGGCTGTTCTTGTGGAATTGGCAAAGGGATATTTGGAAGCCCATAGAGGGCTATGGTGAAAAAGGAAATATCTTCCGTTGAAAACTGGAAAGAAGCTTTCTGAGAAACTGCTCTGTGTTCTGCTAATGCATCTCACAGAGTTACATCTTTCCCTGCAAGAAGTCTTTCGCTAAGGCTGTTCTTGTGGAATTGTCAAAGGGATGTTTGGAAGACCATAGAGGGCTATGGTGAAAAAGGAAATATCTTCCGTTCAAAACTGGAAAGAAGCTTTCTGAGAAACTGCTCGGTGTTCTGTTAATTCATCTCACAGAGTTACATCTTTCCCTTCAAGAAGCCTTTGGCTAAGGCTGTTCTCGTGGAATTGGCAAAGGGATATTTGGAAGCCCATAGAGGGCTACGGTGAAAAAGGAAAAATCTTCCGTTCAAAACTGGAAAGAAGCTTTCTGAGAAACTGCTCGGTGTTCTGTTAATTCATCTCACAGAGTTACATCTTTCCCTTCAAGAAGCCTTTGGCTAAGGCTGTTCTCGTGGAATTGGCAAAGGGATATTTGGAAGCCCATAGAGGGCTATGGTGAACAAGGAAATATCTTCCCTTCAAAACTGGAAAAAAGCTTTCTTAGAAACTGCTCTGTGTTCTGTTAATTCATCTCACAGAGTTACATCTTTCCCTTCAAGAAGCCTTTCGCTAAGGCTGTTCTTGTGGAATTGGCAAAGGGATATTTGGAAGCCCATAGAGGGCTATGGTGAAAAAGGAAATATCTTCCGTTCAAAACTGTAAAGAAGCTTTCTGAGAAACTGCTCTGTGTTCTGTTAATTCATCTCACAGAGTTACATCTTTCCCTTCAAGAAGCCTTTCGCTAAGGCTGTTCTTGTGGAATTGGCAAAGGGATATTTGGAAGCCCATAGAGGGCTATGGTGAAAAAGGAAATATCTTCCCTTCAAAACTGGAAAGAAGCTTTCTGAGAAACTGCTCTGTGTTCTGTTCATTCATCTCACAGAGTTACATCTTTCCCTTCAAGAAGCCTTTCGCTAAGGCTGTTCTTGTGGAATTGGCAAAGGGATATTTGGAAGCCCTTAGAGGGCTATGGTGAAAAAGGAAATATCTTCCCTTCAAAACTGGAAAAAAGCTTTCTGAGAAACTGCTCTGTGTTCTGTTAATTCATCTCACAGTGTTACATCTTTCCCTTCAAGAAGCCTTTCGCTAAGTCTGTTCTTGTGGAATTGGCAAAGGGATATTTGGAAGCCCATACAGGGCTATTGTGAAAAAGAAAATATCTTCCGTTCAAAACTGGAAAGAAGCTTTCTGAGAAACTGCTCTGTGTTCTGTTACTTCATCTCACAGAGTTACATCTTTTCCTTCAAGAAGCCTTTCGCTAAGGCTGTTCTTGTGGAATTGGCAAAGGGATATTTCGAAGCCCATAGAGGGCTATGGTGAAAAAGGAAATATCTTCCGTTCAAAACTGGAAAGAAGCTTTCTGAGAAACTGCTCTGTGCTCTGTTAATTCATCTCACAGAGTTACATCTTTCCCTTCAAGAAGCCTTTCGCTAAGGCTGTTCTTGTGGAATTGGCAAAGGGATATTAGGAAGCCCATAGAGGGCTATGGTGAAAAAGGAAATATCTTCCGTTCAAAACTGGAAAGAAGCTTTCTGAGAAACTGCTCTGTGTTCTATTAATTCATCTCACAGAGTTACATCTTTCCCTTCAAGAAGTCTTTCGCTAAGGCTGTTCTTGTGGAATTGGCAAAGGGATATTTGGAAGCCCATAGAGGGCTATGGTGAAAAAGGAAATATCTTCCGTTGAAAACTGGAAAGAAGCTTTCTGAGAAACTGCTCTGTGTTCTGTTAATTCATCTCACAGAGTTACATCTATCCCTTCAAGAAGCCTTTCGCTAAGGCTGTTCTTTTGCAAATGGCAAAGGGATATTTGGAAGCACTTAGAGGGCTATGGTGAAAAAGGAAATATCTTCCGTTCAAAACTGGAAAGAAGCTTTCTGAGAAACTGCTCTGTGTTCTGTTAATTCATCTCACAGAGTTACATCTTTCCCTTCAAGAAGCCTTTCGCTAAGGCTGTTCTTGTGGAATTGGCAAAGGGATATTTGGAAGCCCATAGAGGGCTATGGTTAAAAAGGAAATATCTTCCCTTCAAAACTGGAAAAAAGCTTTCTTAGAAACTGCTCTGTGTTCTGTTAATTCATCTCACAGAGTTACATCTTTCCCTTCAAGAAGCATTTCGCTAAGGCTGTTCTTCTGGAATTGGCAAAGGGATATTTGGAAGCCCATAGAGGGCTATGGTGAAAAAGGAAATATCTTCCGTTCAAAACTGGAAAGAAGCTTTCTGAGAAACTGCTCTGTGTTCTGTTAATTCATGTCACAGAGTTACATCTTTCCCTTCAAGAAGCCTTTCGCTAAGGCTGTTCTTGTGGAATTGGCAAAGGGATATTTGGAAGCCCATAGAGGGCTATGGTGAAAAAGGAAATATCTTCCGTTCAAAACTGGAAAGAAGCTTTCTGAGAAACTGCTCTGTGTTCTGTTAATTCATCTCACAGAGTTACATGTTTCCCTTCAAGAAGCCTTTCGCCAAGGCGGTTCTTGTGGAATTGGCAAAGGGATATTTGAAAGCCCATAGAGGGCTATGGTGAAAAAGGAAATATCTTCCGTTGAAAACTGGAAAGAAGCTTTCTGAGAAACTGCTCTGTGTTCTGCTAATGCATCTCACAGAGTTACATCTTTCCCTTCAAGAAGTCTTTCGCTAAGGCTGTTCTTGTGGAATTGTCAAAGGGATGTTTGGAAGACCATAGAGGGCTATGGTGAAAAAGGAAATATCTTCCGTTCAAAACTGGAAAGAAGCTTTCTGAGAAACTGCTCGGTGTTCTGTTAATTCATCTCACAGAGTTACATCTTTCCCTTCAAGAAGCCTTTGGCTAAGGCTGTTCTCGTGGAATTGGCAAAGGGATATTTGGAAGCCCATAGAGGGCTACGGTGAAAAAGGAAAAATCTTCCGTTCAAAACTGGAAAGAAGCTTTCTGAGAAACTGCTCGGTGTTCTGTTAATTCATCTCACAGAGTTACATCTTTCCCTTCAAGAAGCCTTTGGCTAAGGCTGTTCTCGTGGAATTGGCAAAGGGATATTTGGAAGCCCATAGAGGGCTATGGTGAACAAGGAAATATCTTCCCTTCAAAACTGGAAAAAAGCTTTCTTAGAAACTGCTCTGTGTTCTGTTAATTCATCTCACAGAGTTACATCTTTCCCTTCAAGAAGCCTTTCGCTAAGGCTGTTCTTGTGGAATTGGCAAAGGGATATTTGGAAGCCCATAGAGGGCTATGGTGAAAAAGGAAATATCTTCCGTTCAAAACTGTAAAGAAGCTTTCTGAGAAACTGCTCTGTGTTCTGTTAATTCATCTCACAGAGTTACATCTTTCCCTTCAAGAAGCCTTTCGCTAAGGCTGTTCTTGTGGAATTGGCAAAGGGATATTTGGAAGCCCATAGAGGGCTATGGTGAAAAAGGAAATATCTTCCCTTCAAAACTGGAAAGAAGCTTTCTGAGAAACTGCTCTGTGTTCTGTTCATTCATCTCACAGAGTTACATCTTTCCCTTCAAGAAGCCTTTCGCTAAGGCTGTTCTTGTGGAATTGGCAAAGGGATATTTGGAAGCCCATAGAGGGCTATGGTGAAAAAGGAAATATCTTCCGTTCAAAACTGGAAAGAAGCTTTCTGAGAAACTGCTCTGTGTTCTGTTAATTCATCTCACAGAGTTACATCTTTCCCTTCAAGAATCCTTTCGCTAAGGCTGTTCTTGAGGAATTGGCAAAGGGATATTTGGAAGCCCATAGAGGGCTCTGGTGAAAAAGGAAATATCTTCCCTTCAAAACTGGAAAAAAGCTTTCTGAGAAACGGCAATGTGTTCTGTTAATTCATCTCACAGTGTTACATCTTTCCCTTCAAGAAGCCTTTCGCTAAGGCTGTCCTTGTGGAATTGGCAAAGGGATATTTGGAAGCCCATAGAGGGCTATTGTGAAAAAGAAAATATCTTCCGTTCAAAACTGGAAAGAAGCTTTCTGAGAAACTGCTCTGTGTTCTGTTACTTCATCTCACAGAGTTACATCTTTTCCTTCAAGAAGCCTTTCGCTAAGGCTGTTCTTGTGGAATTGGCAAAGGGATATTTGGAAGCCCATAGAGGGCTATGGTGAAAAAGGACATATCTTCCGTTCAAAACTGGAAAGAAGCTTTCTGAGAAACTGCTCTGTGTTCTGTTAATTCATCTCACAGAGTTACATCTTTCCCTTCAAGAAGCCTTTCGCTAAGGCTGTTCTTGTGGAATTGGCAAAGGGATATTTGGAAGCCCATAGAGGGCTATGGTGAAAAAGGAAATATCTTCCCTTCAAAACTGGAAAAAAGCTTTCTTAGAAACTGCTCTGTGTTCTGTTAATTCATCTCACAGAGTTACATCTTTCCCTTCAAGAAGCCTTTCGCTAAGGCTGTTCTTGTGGAATTGGCAAGGGGATATTTGGAAGCCCATAGAGGGCTATGGTGAAAAAGGAAATATCTTCCGTTCAAAACTGGAAAGAAGCTTTCTGAGAAACTGCTCAGTGTTCTATTAATTCATCTCACAGAGTTACATCTTTCCCTTCAAGAAGTCTTTCGCTAAGGCTGTTCTTGTGGAATTGGCAAAGGGATATTTGGAAGCCCATAGAGGGCTATGGTGAAAAAGGAAATATCTTCCGTTGAAAACTGGAAAGAAGCTTTCTGAGAAACTGCTCTGTGTTCTGTTAATTCATCTCACAGAGTTACATCTATCCCTTCAAGAAGCCTTTCGCTAAGGCTGTTCTTTTGCAAATGGCAAAGGGATATTTGGAAGCACTTAGAGGGCTATGGTGAAAAAGGAAATATCTTCCGTTCAAAACTGGAAAGAAGCTTTCTGAGAAACTGCTCTGTGTTCTGTTAATTCATCTCACAGAGTTACATCTTTCCCTTCAAGAAGCCTTTCGCTAAGGCTGTTCTTGTGGAATTGGCAAAGGGATATTTGGAAGCCCATAGAGGGCTATGGTTAAAAAGGAAATATCTTCCCTTCAAAACTGGAAAAAAGCTTTCTTAGAAACTGCTCTGTGTTCTGTTAATTCATCTCACAGAGTTACATCTTTCCCTTCAAAAAGCATTTCGCTAAGGCTGTTCTTCTGGAATTGGCAAAGGGATATTTGGAAGCCCATAGAGGGCTATGGTGAAAAAGGAAATATCTTCCGTTCAAAACTGTAAAGAAGCTTTCTGAGAAACTGCTCTGTGTTCTGTTAATTCATCTCACAGAGTTACATCTTTCCCTTCAAGAAGCCTTTCGCTAAGGCTGTTCTTGTGGAATTGGCAAAGGGATATTTGGAAGCCCATAGAGGGCTATGGTGAAAAAGGAAATATCTTCCGTTCAAAACTGGAAAGAAGCTTTCTGAGAAACTGCTCTGTGTTCTGTTAATTCATCTCACAGAGTTACATGTTTCCCTTCAAGAAGCCTTTCGCCAAGGCGGTTCTTGTGGAATTGGCAAAGGGATATTTGAAAGCCCATAGAGGGCTATGGTGAAAAAGGAAATATCTTCCGTTCAAAACTGTAAAGAAGCTTTCTGAGAAACTGCTCTGTGTTCTGTTAATTCATCTCACAGAGTTACATCTTTCCCTTCAAGAAGCCTTTCGCTAAGGCTGTTCTTGTGGAATTGGCAAAGGGATATTTGGAAGCCCTTAGAGGGCTATGGTGAAAAAGGAAATATCTTCCGTTCAAAACTGGAAAGAAGCTTTCTGAGAAACTGTTCTGTGTTCTGTTAATTCATCTCACAGAGTTACATCTTTTCCTTCAAGAAGCCTTTCGCTAAGGCTGTTCTTGTGGAATTGGCAAAGGGATATTTGGAAGCCCATAGAGGGCTATGGTGAAAAAGGAAATATCTTCCGTTCAAAACTGGAAAGAAGCTTTCTGAGAAACTGCTCTGTGTTCTGTTAATTCATCTCACAGAGTTACATCTTTCCCTTCAAGAAGCCTTTCGCTAAGGCTGTTCTTGTGGAATTCGCAAAGGGATATTTGGAAGCCCTTAGAGGGCTATGGTGAAAAAGGAAATATCTTCCCTTCAAAACTGGAAAAAAGCTTTCTGAGAAACTGCTCTGTGTTCTGTTAATTCATCTCACAGTGTTACATCTTTCCCTTCAAGAAGCCTTTCGCTAAGTCTGTTCTTGTGGAATTGGCAAAGGGATATTTGGAAGCCCATACAGGGCTATTGTGAAAAAGGAAATATCTTCCGTTGAAAACTGGAAAGACGCTTTCTGAGAAACTGCTCTGTGTTCTGTTAATTCATCTCACAGAGTTACATCTATCCCTTCAAGAAGCCTTTCGCTAAGGCTGTTCTTTTGCAAATGGCAAAGGGATATTTGGAAGCCCTTAGAGGGCTATGGTGAAAAAGGAAATATCTTCCGTTCAAAACTGGAAAGAAGCTTTCTGAGAAACTGCTCTGTGTTCTGTTAATTCATCTCACAGAGTTACATCTTTCTCTTCAAGAAGCCTTTCGCTAAGGCTGTTCTTGTGGAATTGGCAAAGGGATATTTGGAAGCCCATAGAGGGCTATTGTGAAAAAGAAAATATCTTCCGTTCAAAACTGGAAAGAAGCTTTCTGAGAAACTGCTCTGTGTTCTGTTACTTCATCTCAGAGAGTTACATCTTTTCCTTCAAGAAGCCTTTCGCTAAGGCTGTTCTTGTGGAATTGGCAAAGGGATATTTGGAAGCCCATAGAGGGCTATCGTGAAAAAGGACATATCTTCCGTTCAAAACTGGAAAGAAGCTTTCTGAGAAACTGCTGTGTCTTCTGTTAATTCATCTCACAGAGTTACATCTTTCCCTTCAAGAAGCCTTTGGCTAAGGCTGTTCTTGTGGAATGGGAAAAGGGATATTTGGAAGCCCATAGAGGGCTATGGTGAAAAAGGAAATATCTTCCGTTGAAAACTGGAAAGAAGCTTTCTGAGAAACTGCTCTGTGTTCTGTTAATTCATCTCACAGAGTTACATCTTTCCCTTCAAGAAGCCTTTCGCTAAGGCTGTTCTTGTGGAATTGGCAAAGGGATATTTGGAAGCCCATAGAGGGCTATGGTGAAAAAGGAAATATCTTCCGTTCAAAACTGGAAAGAAGCTTTCTGAGAAACTGCTCTGTGTTCTGTTAATTCATCTCACAGAGTTACATCTTTCCCTTCAAGAAGCCTTTCGCTAAGGCTGTTCTTGTGGAATTGGCAAAGGGATATTTGGAAGCCCATAGAGGGCTATGGTGAAAAAGGAAATATCTTCTGTTCAAAACTGGAAAGAAGCTTTCTGAGAAACTGCTCTGTGTTCTGTGAATTCATCTCACAGAGTTACATCTTTCCCTTCAAGAAGCCTTTCGCTAAGGCTGTTCTTGTGGAATTGGCAAAGGGATATTTGGAAGCCCATGGAGGGCTACTGTGAAAAAGGAAATATCTTCCGATCAAAACTGGAAAGAAGCTTTCTGAGAAACTGCTCTGTGTTCTGTTAATTCATCTCACAGAGTTACATCTATCCCTTCAAGAAGCCTTTCGCTAAGGCTGTTCTTTTGCAAATGGCAAAGGGATATTTGGAAGCCCTTAGAGGGCTATGGTGAAAAAGGAAATATCTTCCGTTCAAAACTGGAAAGAAGCTTTCTGAGAAACTGCTCTGTGTTCTGTTAATTCATCTCACAGAGTTACATCTTTCCCTTCAAGAAGCCTTTCGCTAAGGCTGTTCTTGTGGAATTGGCAAAGGGATATTTGGAAGCCCATAGAGGGCTATGGTGAAAAAGGAAATATCTTAACTTCAAAACTGGAAAAAAGCTTTCTTAGAAACTGCTCTGTGTTCTGTTAATTCATCTCACAGAGTTACATCTTTCCCTTCAAGAAGCCTTTCGCTAAGGCTGTTCTTGTGGAATTGGCAAGGGGATATTTGGAAGCCCATAGAGGGCTATGGTGAAAAAGGAAATATCTTCCGTTCAAAACTGGAAAGAAGCTTTCTGAGAAACTGCTCTGTGTTCTGTTAATTCATCTCACAGAGTTACATCTTTCCCTTCAAGAAGCCTTTCGCTAAGGCTGTTCTTGTGGAATTGGCAAAGGGATATTTGGAAGCCCTTAGAGGGCTATGGTGAAAAAGGAAATATCTTCCGTTCAAAACTGGAAAGAAGCTTTCTGAGAAACTGCTCTGTGTTCTGTTAATTCATCTCACAGAGTTACATCTTTTCCTTCAAGAAGCCGTTCGCTAAGGCTGTTCTTGTGGAATTGGCAAAGGGATATTTGGAAGCCCATAGAGGGCTATGGTGAAAAAGGAAATATCTTCCGTTCAAAACTGGAAAGAAGCTTTCTGAGAAACTGCTCTGTGTTCTGTTAATTCATCTCACAGAGTTACATCTTTCCCTTCAAGAAGCCTTTCGCTAAGGCTGTTCTTGTGGAATTGGCAAAGGGATATTTGGAAGCCCTTAGAGGGCTATGGTGAAAAAGGAAATATCTTCCGTTGAAAACTGGAAAGAAGCTTTCTGAGAAACTGCTCTGTGTTCTGTTAATTCATCTCACAGAGTTACATCTATCCCTTCAAGAAGCCTTTCGCTAAGGCTGTTCTTTTGCAAATGGCAAAGGGATATTTGAAAGCCCTTAGAGGGCTATGGTGAAAAAGGAAATATCTTCCCTTCAAAACTGGAAAAAAGCTTTCTTAGAAACTGCTCTGTGTTCTGTTAATTCATCTCACAGAGTTACATCTTTCCCTTCAAGAAGCCTTTCGCTAAGGCTGTTCTTCTGGAATTGGCAAAGGGATATTTGGAAGCCCATAGAGGGCTATGGTGAAAAAGGAAATATCTTCCGTTCAAAACTGGAAAGAAGCTTTCTGAGAAACTGCTCTGTGTTCTGTTAATTCATCTCACAGAGTTACATCTTTCCCTTCAAGAAGCCTTTCGCTAAGGCTGTTCTTGTGGAATTGGCAAAGGGATATTTGCAAGCCCATAGAGGGCTATGGTGAAAAAGGAAATATCTTCCGTTCAAAACTGGAAAGAAGCTTTCTGAGAAACTGCTCTGTGTTCTGTTAATTCATCTCACAGAGTTACATCTTTCCCTTCAAGAAGCCTTTCGCTAAGGCTGTTCTTGTGGAATTGGCAAAGGGATATTTGGAAGCCCATAGAGGGCTACGGTGAAAAAGGAAATATCTTCCGTTCAAAACTGGAAAGAAGCTTTCTGAGAAACTGCTCTGTGTTCTGTTAATTCATCTCACAGAGTTACATCTTTCCCTTCAAGAAGCCTTTTGCTAAGGCTGTTCTTGTGGAATTGGTAAAGGGATATTTGGAAGCCCATAGAGGGCTATGGTGAAAAAGGAAATATCTTCCCTTCAAAACTGGAAAAAAGCTTTCTGAGAAACGGCTCTGTGTTCTGTTAATTCATCTCACAGTGTTACATCTTTCCCTTCAAGAAGCCTTTCGCTAAGGCTGTTCTTGTGGAATTGGCAAAGGGATATTTGGAAGCCCATAGAGGGCTATTGTGAAAAAGAAAATATCTTCCGTTCAAAACTGGAAAGAAGCTTTCTGAGAAACTGCTCTGTGTTCTGTTACTTCATCTCAGAGAGTTACATCTTTTCCTTCAAGAAGCCTTTCGCTAAGGCTGTTCTTGTGGAATTGGCAAAGAGATATTTGGAAGCCCATAGAGGGCTATGGTGAAAAAGGACATATCTTCCGTTCAAAACTGGAAAGAAGCTTTCTGAGAAACTGCTGTGTCTTCTGTTAATTCATCTCACAGAGTTACATCTTTCCCTTCAAGAAGCCTTTCGCTAAGGCTGTTCTTGTGGAATTGGCAAAGGGATATTTGGAAGCCCATAGAGGGCTATGGTGAAAAAGGAAATATCTTCCGTTCAAAACTGGAAAGAAGCTTTCTGAGAAACTGCTCTGTGTTCTGTTCATTCATCTCTCAGAGTTACATCTTTCCCTTCAAGAAGCCTTTCGCTAAGGCTGTTCTTGTGGAATTGGCAAAGGGATATTTGGAAGCCCATAGAGGGCTATGGTGAAAAAGGAAATATCTTCCGTTCAAAACTGGAAAGAAGCTTTCTGAGAAACTGCTCTGTGTTCTGTTAATTCATCTCACAGAGTTACATGTTTCCCTTCAAGAAGCCTTTCGCCAAGGCGGTTCTTGTGGAATTGGCAAAGGGATATTTGGAAGCCCCTAGAGGGCTATGGTGAAAAAGGAAATATCTTCCGTTCAAAACTGGAAAGAAGCTTTCTGAGAAACTGCTCTGTGTTCTGTTAATTCATCTCACAGAGTTACATCTTTCCCTTCAAGAAGCCTTTCGCTAAGGCTGTTCTTGTGGAATTGGCAAAGGGATATTTGGAAGCCCATAGAGGGCTATGGTGAAAAAGGAAATATCTTCCGTTCAATACTGGAAAGAAGCTTTCTGAGAAACTGCTCTGTGTTCTGTTAATTCATCTCACAGAGTTACATCTTTCCCTTTAAGAAGCCTTTCGCTAAGGCTGTTCTTGTGGAATTGGCAAAGGGATATTTGGAAGCTCATAGAGGGCTATGGTGAAAAAGGAAATATCTTCCGTTGAAAACTGGAAAGAAGCTTTCTGAGAAACTGCTCTGTGTTCTGTTAATTCATCTCACAGAGTTACATCTTTCCCTTCAAGAAGCCTTTCGCTAAGGCTGTTCTCGTGGAATTGGCAAAGGGATATTTGGAAGCCCATAGAGGGCTATGGTGAAAAAGGAAATATCTTCCGTTCAAAACTGGGAAGAAGCTTTCTGAGAAACTGTTCTATGTTCTGTTAATTCATCTCACAGAGTTACATCTTTCCCTTCAAGAAGCCTTTCGCTAAGGCTGTTCTCGTGGAATTGGCAAAGGGATATTTGGAAGCCCTTAGAGGGCTATGGTGAAAAAGGAAATATCTTCCGTTGAAAACTGGAAAGAAGCTTTCTGAGAAACTGCTCTGTGATCTCTTAATTCATCTCACAGAGTTACATCTTTCCCTTCAAGAAGCCTTTCGCTAAGGCTGTTCTTGTGGAATTGGCAAAGGGATATTTGGAAGCCCTTAGAGGGCTATTCTGAAAAAGGAAATATCTTCCGTTCAAAACTGGAAAGAAGCTTTCTGAGAAACTGCTCTGTGTTCTGTTAATTCATCTCACAGAGTTACATCTTTTCCTTCAAGAAGCCTTTCGCTAAGGCTGTTCTTGTGGAATTGGCAAAGGGATATTTGGAAGCCCATAGAGGGCTATGGTGAAAAAGGAAATATCTTCCGTTCAAAACTGGAAAGAAGCT
This sequence comes from Chlorocebus sabaeus, assembly GCF_047675955.1. NCBI lineage: Eukaryota > Metazoa > Chordata > Mammalia > Primates > Cercopithecidae > Chlorocebus > Chlorocebus sabaeus. The sequence continues at coordinate 70,982 of NW_027327653.1, read as the reverse complement.
TTCTGAGAAACTGCTCTGTGTTCTGTTAATTCATCTCACAGAGTTACATCTTTCCCTTCAAGAAGCCTTTCGCTAAGGCTGTTCTTGTGGAATTGGCAAAGGGATATTTGGAAGCCCTTAGAGGGCTATGGTGAAAAAGGAAATATCTTCCCTTCAAAACTGGAAAAAAGCTTTCTGAGATACTGCTCCGTGTTCTGTTAATTCATCTCACAGTGTTACATCTTTCCCTTCAAGAAGCCTTTCGCTAAGTCTGTTCTTGTGGAATTGGCAAAGGAATATTTGGAAGCCCATACAGGGCTATTGTGAAAAAGAAAATATCTTCCGTTCAAAACTGGAAAGAAGCTTTCTGAGAAACTGCTCTGTGTTCTGTTACTTCATCTCACAGAGTTACATCTTTTCCTTCAAGAAGCCTTTCGCTAAGGCTGTTCTTGTGGAATTGGCAAAGGGATATTTCGAAGCCCATAGAGGGCTATGGTGAAAAAGGAAATATCTTCCGTTCAAAACTGGAAGGAAGCTTTCTGAGAAACTGCTCTGTGTTCCGTTAATTCATCTCACAGAGTTACATCTTTCCCTTCAAGAAGCCTTTGGCTAAGGCTGTTCTCGTGGAATTGGCAAAGGGATATTTGGAAGCCCATAGAGGGCTATGGTGAACAAGGAAATATCTTCCCTTCAAAACTGGAAAAAAGCTTTCTTAGAAACTGCTCTGTGTTCTGTTAATTCATCTCACAGAGTTACATCTTTCCCTTCAAGAAGCCTTTCGCTAAGGCTGTTCTTGTGGAATTGGCAAAGGGATATTTGGAAGCCCATAGAGGGCTATGGTGAAAAAGGAAATATCTTCCGTTCAAAACTGTAAAGAAGCTTTCTGAGAAACTGCTCTGTGTTCTGTTAATTCATCTCACAGAGTTACATCTTTCCCTTCAAGAAGCCTTTCGCTAAGGCTGTTCTTGTGGAATTGGCAAAGGGATATTTGGAAGCCCATAGAGGGCTATGGTGAAAAAGGAAATATCTTCCCTTCAAAACTGGAAAGAAGCTTTCTGAGAAACTGCTCTGTGTTCTGTTCATTCATCTCACAGAGTTACATCTTTCCCTTCAAGAAGCCTTTCGCTAAGGCTGTTCTTGTGGAATTGGCAAAGGGATATTTGGAAGCCCATAGAGGGCTATGGTGAAAAAGGAAATATCTTCCGTTCAAAACTGGAAAGAAGCTTTCTGAGAAACTGCTCTGTGTTCTGTTAATTCATCTCACAGAGTTACATCTTTCCCTTCAAGAAGCCTTTCGCTAAGGCTGTTCTTGAGGAATTGGCAAAGGGATATTTGGAAGCCCATAGAGGGCTCTGGTGAAAAAGGAAATATCTTCCCTTCAAAACTGGAAAAAAGCTTCCTGAGAAACGGCAATGTGTTCTGTTAATTCATCTCACAGTGTTACATCTTTCCCTTCAAGAAGCCTTTCGCTAAGGCTGTCCTTGTGGAATTGGCAAAGGGATATTTGGAAGCCCATAGAGGGCTATTGTGAAAAAGAAAATATCTTCCGTTCAAAACTGGAAAGAAGCTTTCTGAGAAACTGCTCTGTGTTCTGTTACTTCATCTCACAGAGTTACATCTTTTCCTTCAAGAAGCCTTTCGCTAAGGCTGTTCTTGTGGAATTGGCAAAGGGATATTTGGAAGCCCATAGAGGGCTATGGTGAAAAAGGACATATCTTCCGTTCAAAACTGGAAAGAAGCTTTCTGAGAAACTGCTCTGTGTTCTGTTAATTCATCTCACAGAGTTACATCTTTCCCTTCAAGAAGCCTTTCGCTAAGGCTGTTCTTGTGGAATTGGCAAAGGGATATTTGGAAGCCCATAGAGGGCTATGGTGAAAAAGGAAATATCTTCCGTTCAAAACTGGAAAGAAGCTTTCTGAGAAACTGCTCTGTGTTCTGTTAATTCATCTCACAGAGTTACATGTTTCCCTTCAAGAAGCCTTTCGCCAAGGCGGTTCTTGTGGAATTGGCAAAGGGATATTTGAAAGCCCATAGAGGGCTATGGTGAAAAAGGAAATATCTTCCGTTCAAAACTGTAAAGAAGCTTTCTGAGAAACTGCTCTGTGTTCTGTTAATTCATCTCACAGAGTTACATCTTTCCCTTCAAGAAGCCTTTCGCTAAGGCTGTTCTTGTGGAATTGGCAAAGGGATATTTGGAAGCCCTTAGAGGGCTATGGTGAAAAAGGAAATATCTTCCGTTCAAAACTGGAAAGAAGCTTTCTGAGAAACTGTTCTGTGTTCTGTTAATTCATCTCACAGAGTTACATCTTTTCCTTCAAGAAGCCTTTCGCTAAGGCTGTTCTTGTGGAATTGGCAAAGGGATATTTGGAAGCCCATAGAGGGCTATGGTGAAAAAGGAAATATCTTCCGTTCAAAACTGGAAAGAAGCTTTCTGAGAAACTGCTCTGTGTTCTGTTAATTCATCTCACAGAGTTACATCTTTCCCTTCAAGAAGCCTTTCGCTAAGGCTGTTCTTGTGGAATTGGCAAAGGGATATTTGGAAGCCCTTAGAGGGCTATGGTGAAAAAGGAAATATCTTCCCTTCAAAACTGGAAAAAAGCTTTCTGAGAAACTGCTCTGTGTTCTGTTAATTCATCTCACAGTGTTACATCTTTCCCTTCAAGAAGCCTTTCGCTAAGTCTGTTCTTGTGGAATTGGCAAAGGGATATTTGGAAGCCCATACAGGGCTATTGTGAAAAAGGAAATATCTTCCGTTGAAAACTGGAAAGACGCTTTCTGAGAAACTGCTCTGTGTTCTGTTAATTCATCTCACAGAGTTACATCTATCCCTTCAAGAAGCCTTTCGCTAAGGCTGTTCTTTTGCAAATGGCAAAGGGATATTTGGAAGCCCTTAGAGGGCTATGGTGAAAAAGGAAATATCTTCCGTTCAAAACTGGAAAGAAGCTTTCTGAGAAACTGCTCTGTGTTCTGTTAATTCATCTCACAGAGTTACATCTTTCCCTTCAAGAAGCCTTTCGCTAAGGCTGTTCTTGTGGAATTGGCAAAGGGATATTTGGAAGCCCATAGAGGGCTATTGTGAAAAAGAAAATATCTTCCGTTCAAAACTGGAAAGAAGCTTTCTGAGAAACTGCTCTGTGTTCTGTTACTTCATCTCAGAGAGTTACATCTTTTCCTTCAAGAAGCCTTTCGCTAAGGCTGTTCTTGTGGAATTGGCAAAGGGATATTTGGAAGCCCATAGAGGGCTATCGTGAAAAAGGACATATCTTCCTTTCAAAACTGGAAAGAAGCTTTCTGAGAAACTGCTGTGTCTTCTGTTAATTCATCTCACAGAGTTACATCTTTCCCTTCAAGAAGCCTTTGGCTAAGGCTGTTCTTGTGGAATGGGAAAAGGGATATTTGGAAGCCCATAGAGGGCTATGGTGAAAAAGGAAATATCTTCCGTTGAAAACTGGAAAGAAGCTTTCTGAGAAACTGCTCTGTGTTCTGTTAATTCATCTCACAGAGTTACATCTTTCCCTTCAAGAAGCCTTTCGCTAAGGCTGTTCTTGTGGAATTGGCAAAGGGATATTTGGAAGCCCATAGAGGGCTATGGTGAAAAAGGAAATATCTTCCGTTCAAAACTGGAAAGAAGCTTTCTGAGAAACTGCTCTGTGTTCTGTTAATTCATCTCACAGAGTTACATCTTTCCCTTCAAGAAGCCTTTCGCTAAGGCTGTTCTTGTGGAATTGGCAAAGGGATATTTGGAAGCCGATAGAGGGCTATGGTGAAAAAGGAAATATCTTCTGTTCAAAACTGGAAAGAAGCTTTCTGAGAAACTGCTCTGTGTTCTGTGAATTCATCTCACAGAGTTACATCTTTCCCTTCAAGAAGCCTTTCGCTAAGGCTGTTCTTGTGGAATTGGCAAAGGGATATTTGGAAGCCCATAGAGGGCTACTGTGAAAAAGGAAATATCTTCCGATCAAAACTGGAAAGAAGCTTTCTGAGAAACTGCTCTGTGTTCTGTTAATTCATCTCACAGAGTAACATCTATCCCTTCAAGAAGCCTTTCGCTAAGGCTGTTCTTTTGCAAATGGCAAAGGGATATTTGGAAGCCCTTAGAGGGCTATGGTGAAAAAGGAAATATCTTCCGTTCAAAACTGGAAAGAAGCTTTCTGAGAAACTGCTCTGTGTTCTGTTAATTCATCTCACAGAGTTACATCTTTCCCTTCAAGAAGCCTTTCGCTAAGGCTGTTCTTGTGGAATTGGCAAAGGGATATTTGGAAGCCCATAGAGGGCTATGGTGAAAAAGGAAATATCTTAACTTCAAAACTGGAAAAAAGCTTTCTTAGAAACGGCTCTGTGTTCTGTTAATTCATCTCACAGAGTTACATCTTTTCCTTCAAGAAGCCTTTCGCTAAGGCTGTTCTTGTGGAATTGGCAAGGGGATATTTGGAAGCCCATAGAGGGCTATGGTGAAAAAGGAAATATCTTCCGTTCAAAACTGGAAAGAAGCTTTCTGAGAAACTGCTCTGTGTTCTGTTAATTCATCTCACAGAGTTACATCTTTCCCTTCAAGAAGCCTTTCGCTAAGGCTGTTCTTGTGGAATTGGCAAAGGGATATTTGGAAGCCCTTAGAGGGCTATGGTGAAAAAGGAAATATCTTCCGTTCAAAACTGGAAAGAAGCTTTCTGAGAAACTGCTCTGTGTTCTGTTAATTCATCTCACAGAGTTACATCTTTTCCTTCAAGAAGCCGTTCGCTAAGGCTGTTCTTGTGGAATTGGCAAAGGGATATTTGGAAGCCCATAGAGGGCTATGGTGAAAAAGGAAATATCTTCCGTTCAAAACTGGAAAGAAGCTTTCTGAGAAACTGCTCTGTGTTCTGTTAATTCATCTCACAGAGTTACATCTTTCCCTTCAAGAAGCCTTTCGCTAAGGCTGTTCTTGTGGAATTGGCAAAGGGATATTTGGAAGCCCTTAGAGGGCTATGGTGAAAAAGGAAATATCTTCCGTTGAAAACTGGAAAGAAGCTTTCTGAGAAACTGCTCTGTGTTCTGTTAATTCATCTCACAGAGTTACATCTATCCCTTCAAGAAGCCTTTCGCTAAGGCTGTTCTTTTGCAAATGGCAAAGGGATATTTGAAAGCCCTTAGAGGGCTATGGTGAAAAAGGAAATATCTTCCGTTCAAAACTGGAAAGAAGCTTTCTGAGAAACTGCTCTGTGTTCTGTTAATTCATCTCACAGAGTTACATCTTTCCCTTCAAGAAGCCTTTCGCTAAGGCTGTTCTTGTGGAATTGGCAAAGGGATATTTGGAAGCCCATAGAGGGCTATGGTTAAAAAGGAAATATCTTCCCTTCAAAACTGGAAAAAAGCTTTCTTAGAAACTGCTCTGTGTTCTGTTAATTCATCTCACAGAGTTACATCTTTCCCTTCAAGAAGCCTTTCGCTAAGGCTGTTCTTCTGGAATTGGCAAAGGGATATTTGGAAGCCCATAGAGGGCTATGGTGAAAAAGGAAATATCTTCCGTTCAAAACTGTAAAGAAGCTTTCTGAGAAACTGCTCTGTGTTCTGTTAATTCATCTCACAGAGTTACATCTTTCCCTTCAAGAAGCCTTTCGCTAAGGCTGTTCTTGTGGAATTGGCAAAGGGATATTTGCAAGCCCATAGAGGGCTATGGTGAAAAAGGAAATATCTTCCGTTCAAAACTGGAAAGAAGCTTTCTGAGAAACTGCTCTGTGTTCTGTTAATTCATCTCACAGAGTTACATCTTTCCCTTCAAGAAGCCTTTCGCTAAGGCTGTTCTTGTGGAATTGGCAAAGGGATATTTGGAAGCCCATAGAGGGCTAGGGTGAAAAAGGAAATATCTTCCGTTCAAAACTGGAAAGAAGCTTTCTGAGAAACTGCTCTGTGTTCTGTTAATTCATCTCACAGAGTTACATCTTTCCCTTCAAGAAGCCTTTTGCTAAGGCTGTTCTTGTGGAATTGGTAAAGGGATATTTGGAAGCCCATAGAGGGCTATGGTGAAAAAGGAAATATCTTCCCTTCAAAACTGGAAAAAAGCTTTCTGAGAAACTGCTCTGTGTTCTGTTAATTCATCTCTCAGGGTTACATCTTTTCCTTCAAGAAGCCTTTCGCTAAGGCTGTTCTTGTGGAATTGGCAAAGGGATATTTGGAAGCCCTTAGAGGGCTATGGTGAAAAAGGACATATCTTCCGTTCAAAACTGGAAAAAGCTTTCTGAGAAACTGCTCTGTGTTCTGTTAATTCATCTCACAGAGTTACATCTTTCCCTTCAAGAAGCCTTTCGCTAAGGCTGTTCTTGTGGAATTGGCAAAGGGATATTTGGAAGCCCATAGAGGGCTATGGTGAAAAAGGAAATATCTTCCGTTGAAAACTGGAAAGAAGCTTTCTGAGAAACTGCTCTGTGTTCTGCTAATGCATCTCACAGAGTTACATCTTTCCCTGCAAGAAGTCTTTCGCTAAGGCTGTTCTTGTGGAATTGTCAAAGGGATGTTTGGAAGACCATAGAGGGCTATGGTGAAAAAGGAAATATCTTCCGTTCAAAACTGGAAAGAAGCTTTCTGAGAAACTGCTCGGTGTTCTGTTAATTCATCTCACAGAGTTACATCTTTCCCTTCAAGAAGCCTTTGGCTAAGGCTGTTCTCGTGGAATTGGCAAAGGGATATTTGGAAGCCCATAGAGGGCTACGGTGAAAAAGGAAAAATCTTCCGTTCAAAACTGGAAAGAAGCTTTCTGAGAAACTGCTCGGTGTTCTGTTAATTCATCTCACAGAGTTACATCTTTCCCTTCAAGAAGCCTTTGGCTAAGGCTGTTCTCGTGGAATTGGCAAAGGGATATTTGGAAGCCCATAGAGGGCTATGGTGAACAAGGAAATATCTTCCCTTCAAAACTGGAAAAAAGCTTTCTTAGAAACTGCTCTGTGTTCTGTTAATTCATCTCACAGAGTTACATCTTTCCCTTCAAGAAGCCTTTCGCTAAGGCTGTTCTTGTGGAATTGGCAAAGGGATATTTGGAAGCCCATAGAGGGCTATGGTGAAAAAGGAAATATCTTCCGTTCAAAACTGTAAAGAAGCTTTCTGAGAAACTGCTCTGTGTTCTGTTAATTCATCTCACAGAGTTACATCTTTCCCTTCAAGAAGCCTTTCGCTAAGGCTGTTCTTGTGGAATTGGCAAAGGGATATTTGGAAGCCCATAGAGGGCTATGGTGAAAAAGGAAATATCTTCCCTTCAAAACTGGAAAGAAGCTTTCTGAGAAACTGCTCTGTGTTCTGTTCATTCATCTCACAGAGTTACATCTTTCCCTTCAAGAAGCCTTTCGCTAAGGCTGTTCTTGTGGAATTGGCAAAGGGATATTTGGAAGCCCTTAGAGGGCTATGGTGAAAAAGGAAATATCTTCCCTTCAAAACTGGAAAAAAGCTTTCTGAGAAACTGCTCTGTGTTCTGTTAATTCATCTCACAGTGTTACATCTTTCCCTTCAAGAAGCCTTTCGCTAAGTCTGTTCTTGTGGAATTGGCAAAGGGATATTTGGAAGCCCATACAGGGCTATTGTGAAAAAGAAAATATCTTCCGTTCAAAACTGGAAAGAAGCTTTCTGAGAAACTGCTCTGTGTTCTGTTACTTCATCTCACAGAGTTACATCTTTTCCTTCAAGAAGCCTTTCGCTAAGGCTGTTCTTGTGGAATTGGCAAAGGGATATTTCGAAGCCCATAGAGGGCTATGGTGAAAAAGGAAATATCTTCCGTTCAAAACTGGAAAGAAGCTTTCTGAGAAACTGCTCTGTGCTCTGTTAATTCATCTCACAGAGTTACATCTTTCCCTTCAAGAAGCCTTTCGCTAAGGCTGTTCTTGTGGAATTGGCAAAGGGATATTAGGAAGCCCATAGAGGGCTATGGTGAAAAAGGAAATATCTTCCGTTCAAAACTGGAAAGAAGCTTTCTGAGAAACTGCTCTGTGTTCTATTAATTCATCTCACAGAGTTACATCTTTCCCTTCAAGAAGTCTTTCGCTAAGGCTGTTCTTGTGGAATTGGCAAAGGGATATTTGGAAGCCCATAGAGGGCTATGGTGAAAAAGGAAATATCTTCCGTTGAAAACTGGAAAGAAGCTTTCTGAGAAACTGCTCTGTGTTCTGTTAATTCATCTCACAGAGTTACATCTATCCCTTCAAGAAGCCTTTCGCTAAGGCTGTTCTTTTGCAAATGGCAAAGGGATATTTGGAAGCACTTAGAGGGCTATGGTGAAAAAGGAAATATCTTCCGTTCAAAACTGGAAAGAAGCTTTCTGAGAAACTGCTCTGTGTTCTGTTAATTCATCTCACAGAGTTACATCTTTCCCTTCAAGAAGCCTTTCGCTAAGGCTGTTCTTGTGGAATTGGCAAAGGGATATTTGGAAGCCCATAGAGGGCTATGGTTAAAAAGGAAATATCTTCCCTTCAAAACTGGAAAAAAGCTTTCTTAGAAACTGCTCTGTGTTCTGTTAATTCATCTCACAGAGTTACATCTTTCCCTTCAAGAAGCATTTCGCTAAGGCTGTTCTTCTGGAATTGGCAAAGGGATATTTGGAAGCCCATAGAGGGCTATGGTGAAAAAGGAAATATCTTCCGTTCAAAACTGGAAAGAAGCTTTCTGAGAAACTGCTCTGTGTTCTGTTAATTCATCTCACAGAGTTACATCTTTCCCTTCAAGAAGCCTTTCGCTAAGGCTGTTCTTGTGGAATTGGCAAAGGGATATTTGGAAGCCCATAGAGGGCTATGGTGAAAAAGGAAATATCTTCCGTTCAAAACTGGAAAGAAGCTTTCTGAGAAACTGCTCTGTGTTCTGTTAATTCATCTCACAGAGTTACATGTTTCCCTTCAAGAAGCCTTTCGCCAAGGCGGTTCTTGTGGAATTGGCAAAGGGATATTTGAAAGCCCATAGAGGGCTATGGTGAAAAAGGAAATATCTTCCGTTGAAAACTGGAAAGAAGCTTTCTGAGAAACTGCTCTGTGTTCTGCTAATGCATCTCACAGAGTTACATCTTTCCCTGCAAGAAGTCTTTCGCTAAGGCTGTTCTTGTGGAATTGTCAAAGGGATGTTTGGAAGACCATAGAGGGCTATGGTGAAAAAGGAAATATCTTCCGTTCAAAACTGGAAAGAAGCTTTCTGAGAAACTGCTCGGTGTTCTGTTAATTCATCTCACAGAGTTACATCTTTCCCTTCAAGAAGCCTTTGGCTAAGGCTGTTCTCGTGGAATTGGCAAAGGGATATTTGGAAGCCCATAGAGGGCTACGGTGAAAAAGGAAAAATCTTCCGTTCAAAACTGGAAAGAAGCTTTCTGAGAAACTGCTCGGTGTTCTGTTAATTCATCTCACAGAGTTACATCTTTCCCTTCAAGAAGCCTTTGGCTAAGGCTGTTCTCGTGGAATTGGCAAAGGGATATTTGGAAGCCCATAGAGGGCTATGGTGAACAAGGAAATATCTTCCCTTCAAAACTGGAAAAAAGCTTTCTTAGAAACTGCTCTGTGTTCTGTTAATTCATCTCACAGAGTTACATCTTTCCCTTCAAGAAGCCTTTCGCTAAGGCTGTTCTTGTGGAATTGGCAAAGGGATATTTGGAAGCCCATAGAGGGCTATGGTGAAAAAGGAAATATCTTCCGTTCAAAACTGTAAAGAAGCTTTCTGAGAAACTGCTCTGTGTTCTGTTAATTCATCTCACAGAGTTACATCTTTCCCTTCAAGAAGCCTTTCGCTAAGGCTGTTCTTGTGGAATTGGCAAAGGGATATTTGGAAGCCCATAGAGGGCTATGGTGAAAAAGGAAATATCTTCCCTTCAAAACTGGAAAGAAGCTTTCTGAGAAACTGCTCTGTGTTCTGTTCATTCATCTCACAGAGTTACATCTTTCCCTTCAAGAAGCCTTTCGCTAAGGCTGTTCTTGTGGAATTGGCAAAGGGATATTTGGAAGCCCATAGAGGGCTATGGTGAAAAAGGAAATATCTTCCGTTCAAAACTGGAAAGAAGCTTTCTGAGAAACTGCTCTGTGTTCTGTTAATTCATCTCACAGAGTTACATCTTTCCCTTCAAGAAGCCTTTCGCTAAGGCTGTTCTTGAGGAATTGGCAAAGGGATATTTGGAAGCCCATAGAGGGCTCTGGTGAAAAAGGAAATATCTTCCCTTCAAAACTGGAAAAAAGCTTTCTGAGAAACGGCAATGTGTTCTGTTAATTCATCTCACAGTGTTACATCTTTCCCTTCAAGAAGCCTTTCGCTAAGGCTGTCCTTGTGGAATTGGCAAAGGGATATTTGGAAGCCCATAGAGGGCTATTGTGAAAAAGAAAATATCTTCCGTTCAAAACTGGAAAGAAGCTTTCTGAGAAACTGCTCTGTGTTCTGTTACTTCATCTCACAGAGTTACATCTTTTCCTTCAAGAAGCCTTTCGCTAAGGCTGTTCTTGTGGAATTGGCAAAGGGATATTTGGAAGCCCATAGAGGGCTATGGTGAAAAAGGACATATCTTCCGTTCAAAACTGGAAAGAAGCTTTCTGAGAAACTGCTCTGTGTTCTGTTAATTCATCTCACAGAGTTACATCTTTCCCTTCAAGAAGCCTTTCGCTAAGGCTGTTCTTGTGGAATTGGCAAAGGGATATTTGGAAGCCCATAGAGGGCTATGGTGAAAAAGGAAATATCTTCCCTTCAAAACTGGAAAAAAGCTTTCTTAGAAACTGCTCTGTGTTCTGTTAATTCATCTCACAGAGTTACATCTTTCCCTTCAAGAAGCCTTTCGCTAAGGCTGTTCTTGTGGAATTGGCAAGGGGATATTTGGAAGCCCATAGAGGGCTATGGTGAAAAAGGAAATATCTTCCGTTCAAAACTGGAAAGAAGCTTTCTGAGAAACTGCTCAGTGTTCTATTAATTCATCTCACAGAGTTACATCTTTCCCTTCAAGAAGTCTTTCGCTAAGGCTGTTCTTGTGGAATTGGCAAAGGGATATTTGGAAGCCCATAGAGGGCTATGGTGAAAAAGGAAATATCTTCCGTTGAAAACTGGAAAGAAGCTTTCTGAGAAACTGCTCTGTGTTCTGTTAATTCATCTCACAGAGTTACATCTATCCCTTCAAGAAGCCTTTCGCTAAGGCTGTTCTTTTGCAAATGGCAAAGGGATATTTGGAAGCACTTAGAGGGCTATGGTGAAAAAGGAAATATCTTCCGTTCAAAACTGGAAAGAAGCTTTCTGAGAAACTGCTCTGTGTTCTGTTAATTCATCTCACAGAGTTACATCTTTCCCTTCAAGAAGCCTTTCGCTAAGGCTGTTCTTGTGGAATTGGCAAAGGGATATTTGGAAGCCCATAGAGGGCTATGGTTAAAAAGGAAATATCTTCCCTTCAAAACTGGAAAAAAGCTTTCTTAGAAACTGCTCTGTGTTCTGTTAATTCATCTCACAGAGTTACATCTTTCCCTTCAAGAAGCATTTCGCTAAGGCTGTTCTTCTGGAATTGGCAAAGGGATATTTGGAAGCCCATAGAGGGCTATGGTGAAAAAGGAAATATCTTCCGTTCAAAACTGTAAAGAAGCTTTCTGAGAAACTGCTCTGTGTTCTGTTAATTCATCTCACAGAGTTACATCTTTCCCTTCAAGAAGCCTTTCGCTAAGGCTGTTCTTGTGGAATTGGCAAAGGGATATTTGGAAGCCCATAGAGGGCTATGGTGAAAAAGGAAATATCTTCCGTTCAAAACTGGAAAGAAGCTTTCTGAGAAACTGCTCTGTGTTCTGTTAATTCATCTCACAGAGTTACATGTTTCCCTTCAAGAAGCCTTTCGCCAAGGCGGTTCTTGTGGAATTGGCAAAGGGATATTTGAAAGCCCATAGAGGGCTATGGTGAAAAAGGAAATATCTTCCGTTCAAAACTGGAAAGAAGCTTTCTGAGAAACTGCTCTGTGTTCTGTTAATTCATCTCACAGAGTTACATCTTTCCCTTCAAGAAGCCTTTCGCTAAGGCTGTTCTTGTGGAATTGGCAAAGGGATATTTGGAAGCCCATAGAGGGCTATGGTGAAAAAGGAAATATCTTAACTTCAAAACTGGAAAAAAGCTTTCTTAGAAACTGCTCTGTGTTCTGTTAATTCATCTCACAGAGTTACATCTTTCCCTTCAAGAAGCCTTTCGCTAAGGCTGTTCTTGTGGAATTGGCAAGGGGATATTTGGAAGCCCATAGAGGGCTATGGTGAAAAAGGAAATATCTTCCGTTCAAAACTGGAAAGAAGCTTTCTGAGAAACTGCTCTGTGTTCTGTTAATTCATCTCACAGAGTTACATCTTTCCCTTCAAGAAGCCTTTCGCTAAGGCTGTTCTTGTGGAATTGGCAAAGGGATATTTGGAAGCCCTTAGAGGGCTATGGTGAAAAAGGAAATATCTTCCGTTCAAAACTGGAAAGAAGCTTTCTGAGAAACTGCTCTGTGTTCTGTTAATTCATCGCACAGAGTTACATCTTTTCCTTCAAGAAGCCGTTCGCTAAGGCTGTTCTTGTGGAATTGGCAAAGGGATATTTGGAAGCCCATAGAGGGCTATGGTGAAAAAGGAAATATCTTCCGTTCAAAACTGGAAAGAAGCTTTCTGAGAAACTGCTCTGTGTTCTGTTAATTCATCTCACAGAGTTACATCTTTCCCTTCAAGAAGCCTTTCGCTAAGGCTGTTCTTGTGGAATTGGCAAAGGGATATTTGGAAGCCCTTAGAGGGCTATGGTGAAAAAGGAAATATCTTCCGTTGAAAACTGGAAAGAAGCTTTCTGAGAAACTGCTCTGTGTTCTGTTAATTCATCTCACAGAGTTACATCTATCCCTTCAAGAAGCCTTTCGCTAAGGCTGTTCTTTTGCAAATGGCAAAGGGATATTTGAAAGCCCTTAGAGGGCTATGGTGAAAAAGGAAATATCTTCCCTTCAAAACTGGAAAAAAGCTTTCTTAGAAACTGCTCTGTGTTCTGTTAATTCATCTCACAGAGTTACATCTTTCCCTTCAAGAAGCCTTTCGCTAAGGCTGTTCTTCTGGAATTGGCAAAGGGATATTTGGAAGCCCATAGAGGGCTATGGTGAAAAAGGAAATATCTTCCGTTCAAAACTGGAAAGAAGCTTTCTGAGAAACTGCTCTGTGTTCTGTTAATTCATCTCACAGAGTTACATCTTTCCCTTCAAGAAGCCTTTCGCTAAGGCTGTTCTTGTGGAATTGGCAAAGGGATATTTGCAAGCCCATAGAGGGCTATGGTGAAAAAGGAAATATCTTCCGTTCAAAACTGGAAAGAAGCTTTCTGAGAAACTGCTCTGTGTTCTGTTAATTCATCTCACAGAGTTACATCTTTCCCTTCAAGAAGCCTTTCGCTAAGGCTGTTCTTGTGGAATTGGCAAAGGGATATTTGGAAGCCCATTGAGGGCTAGGGTGAAAAAGGAAATATCTTCCGTTCAAAACTGGAAAGAAGCTTTCTGAGAAACTGCTCTGTGTTCTGTTAATTCATCTCACAGAGTTACATCTTTCCCTTCAAGAAGCCTTTTGCTAAGGCTGTTCTTGTGGAATTGGTAAAGGGATATTTGGAAGCCCATAGAGGGCTATGGTGAAAAAGGAAATATCTTCCCTTCAAAACTGGAAAAAAGCTTTCTGAGAAACGGCTCTGTGTTCTGTTAATTCATCTCACAGTGTTACATCTTTCCCTTCAAGAAGCCTTTCGCTAAGGCTGTTCTTGTGGAATTGGCAAAGGGATATTTGGAAGCCCATAGAGGGCTATTGTGAAAAAGAAAATATCTTCCGTTCAAAACTGGAAAGAAGCTTTCTGAGAAACTGCTCTGTGTTCTGTTACTTCATCTCAGAGAGTTACATCTTTTCCTTCAAGAAGCCTTTCGCTAAGGCTGTTCTTGTGGAATTGGCAAAGGGATATTTGGAAGCCCATAGAGGGCTATGGTGAAAAAGGACATATCTTCCGTTCAAAACTGGAAAGAAGCTTTCTGAGAAACTGCTGAGTCTTCTGTTAATTCATCTCACAGAGTTACATCTTTCCCTTCAAGAAGCCTTTCGCTAAGGCTGTTCTTGTGGAATTGGCAAAGGGATATTTGGAAGCCCATAGAGGGCTATGGTGAAAAAGGAAATATCTTCCGTTCAAAACTGGAAAGAAGCTTTCTGAGAAACTGCTCTGTGTTCTGCTCATTCATCTCTCAGAGTTACATCTTTCCCTTCAAGAAGCCTTTCGCTAAGGCTGTTCTTGTGGAATTGGCAAAGGGATATTTGGAAGCCCATAGAGGGCTATGGTGAAAAAGGAAATATCTTCCGTTCAAAACTGGAAAGAAGCTTTCTGAGAAACTGCTCTGTGTTCTGTTAATTCATCTCACAGAGTTACATGTTTCCCTTCAAGAAGCCTTTCGCCAAGGCGGTTCTTGTGGAATTGGCAAAGGGATATTTGGAAGCCCCTAGAGGGCTATGGTGAAAAAGGAAATATCTTCCGTTCAAAACTGGAAAGAAGCTTTCTGAGAAACTGCTCTGTGTTCTGTTAATTCATCTCACAGAGTTACATCTTTCCCTTCAAGAAGCCTTTCGCTAAGGCTGTTCTTGTGGAATTGGCAAAGGGATATTTGGAAGCCCATAGAGGGCTATGGTGAAAAAGGAAATATCTTCCGTTCAATACTGGAAAGAAGCTTTCTGAGAAACTGCTCTGTGTTCTGTTAATTCATCTCACAGAGTTACATCTTTCCCTTTAAGAAGCCTTTCGCTAAGGCTGTTCTTGTGGAATTGGCAAAGGGATATTTGGAAGCTCATAGAGGGCTATGGTGAAAAAGGAAATATCTTCCGTTCAAAACTGGAAAGAAGCTTTCTGAGAAACTGCTCTGTGTTCTGTTAATTCATCTCACAGAGTTACATCTTTCCCTTCAAGAAGCCTTTCGCTAAGGCTGTTCTCGTGGAATTGGCAAAGGGATATTTGGAAGCCCATAGAGGGCTATGGTGAAAAAGGAAATATCTTCCGTTCAAAACTGGGAAGAAGCTTTCTGAGAAACTGTTCTATGTTCTGTTAATTCATCTCACAGAGTTACATCTTTCCCTTCAAGAAGCCTTTCGCTAAGGCTGTTCTCGTGGAATTGGCAAAGGGATATTTGGAAGCCCTTAGAGGGCTATGGTGAAAAAGGAAATATCTTCCGTTGAAAACTGGAAAGAAGCTTTCTGAGAAACTGCTCTGTGATCTCTTAATTCATCTCACAGAGTTACATCTTTCCCTTCAAGAAGCCTTTCGCTAAGGCTGTTCTTGTGGAATTGGCAAAGGGATATTTGGAAGCCCTTAGAGGGCTATTCTGAAAAAGGAAATATCTTCCGTTCAAAACTGGAAAGAAGCTTTCTGAGAAACTGCTCTGTGTTCTGTTAATTCATCTCACAGAGTTACATCTTTTCCTTCAAGAAGCCTTTCGCTAAGGCTGTTCTTGTGGAATTGGCAAAGGGATATTTGGAAGCCCATAGAGGGCTATGGTGAAAAAGGAAATATCTTCCGTTCAAAACTGGAAAGAAGCTTTCTGAGAAACTGCTCTGTGTTCTGTTAATTCATCTCACAGAGTTACATCTTTCCCTTCAAGAAGCCTTTCGCTAAGGCTGTTCTTGTGGAATTGGCAAAGGGATATTTGGAAGCCCTTAGAGGGCTATGGTGAAAAAGGAAATATCTTCCCTTCAAAACTGGAAAAAAGCTTTCTGAGATACTGCTCCGTGTTCTGTTAATTCATCTCACAGTGTTACATCTTTCCCTTCAAGAAGCCTTTCGCTAAGTCTGTTCTTGTGGAATTGGCAAAGGAATATTTGGAAGCCCATACAGGGCTATTGTGAAAAAGAAAATATCTTCCGTTCAAAACTGGAAAGAAGCTTTCTGAGAAACTGCTCTGTGTTCTGTTACTTCATCTCACAGAGTTACATCTTTTCCTTCAAGAAGCCTTTCGCTAAGGCTGTTCTTGTGGAATTGGCAAAGGGATATTTCGAAGCCCATAGAGGGCTATGGTGAAAAAGGAAATATCTTCCGTTCAAAACTGGAAGGAAGCTTTCTGAGAAACTGCTCTGTGTTCCGTTAATTCATCTCACAGAGTTACATCTTTCCCTTCAAGAAGCCTTTCGCTAAGGCTGTTCTTGTGGAATTGGCAAAGGGATATTAGGAAGCCCATAGAGGGCTATGGTGAAAAAGGAAATATCTTCCGTTCAAAACTGGAAAGAAGCTTTCTGAGAAACTGCTCTGTGTTCTATTAATTCATCTCACAGAGTTACATCTTTCCCTTCAAGAAGTCTTTCGCTAAGGCTGTTCTTGTGGAATTGGCAAAGGGATATTTGGAAGCCCATAGAGGGCTATGGTGAAAAAGGAAATATCTTCCGTTGAAAACTGGAAAGACGCTTTCTGAGAAACGGCTCTGTGTTCTGTTAATTCATCTCACAGAGTTACATCTATCCCTTCAAGAAGCCTTTCGCTAAGGCTGTTCTTTTGCAAATGGCAAAGGGATATTTGGAAGCCCTTAGAGGGCTATGGTGAAAAAGGAAATATCTTCCGTTCAAAACTGGAAAGAAGCTTTCTGAGAAACTGCTTTGTGTTCTGTTAATTCATCTCACAGAGTTACATCTTTCCCTTCAAGAAGCCTTTCGCTAAGGCTGTTCTTGTGGAATTGGCAAAGGGATATTTGGAAGCCCATAGAGGGCTATGGTGAAAAAGGAAATATCTTCCCTTCAAAACTGGAAAAAAGCTTTCTTAGAAACTGCTCTGTGTTCTGTTAATTCATCTCACAGAGTTACATCTTTCCCTTCAAGAAGCCTTTCGCTAAGGCTGTTCTTCTGGAATTGGCAAAGGGATATTTGGAAGCCCATAGAGGGCTATGGTGAAAAAGGAAATATCTTCCGTTCAAAACTGTAAAGAAGCTTTCTGAGAAACTGCTCTGTGTTCTGTTAATTCATCTCACAGAGTTACATCTTTCCCTTCAAGAAGCCTTTCGCTAAGGCTGTTCTTGTGGAATTGGCAAAGGGATATTTGGAAGCCCATAGAGGGCTATGGTGAAAAAGGAAATATCTTCCGTTCAAAACTGGAAAGAAGCTTTCTGAGAAACTGCTCTGTGTTCTGTTAATTCATCTCACAGAGTTACATCTTTTCCTTCAAGAAGCCTTTCGCTAAGGCTGTTCTTGTGGAATTGGCAAAGGGATATTTGGAAGCCCATAGAGGGCTAGGGTGAAAAAGGAAATATCTTCCGTTCAAAACTGGAAAGAAGCTTTCTGAGAAACTGCTCTGTGTTCTGTTAATTCATCTCACAGAGTTACATCTTTCCCTTCAAGAAGCCTTTCGCTAAGGCTGTTCTTGTGGAATTGGTAAAGGGATATTTGGAAGCCCATAGAGGGCTATGGTGAAAAAGGAAATATCTTCCCTTCAAAACTGGAAAAAAGCTTTCTGAGAAACGGCTCTGTGTTCTGTTAATTCATCTCACAGTGTTACATCTTTCCCTTCAAGAAGCCTTTCGCTAAGGCTGTTCTTGTGGAATTGGCAAAGGGATATTTGGAAGCCAATAGAGGGCTATTGTGAAAAAGAAAATATCTTCCGTTCAAAACTGGAAAGAAGCTTTCTGAGAAACTGCTCTGTGTTCTGTTACTTCATCTCAGAGAGTTACATCTTTTCCTTCAAGAAGCCTTTCGCTAAGGCTGTTCTTGTGGAATTGGCAAAGGGATATTTGGAAGCCCATAGAGGGCTATGGTGAAAAAGGACATATCTTCCGTTCAAAACTGGAAAGAAGCTTTCTGAGAAACTGCTGTGTCTTCTGTTAATTCATCTCACAGAGTTACATCTTTCCCTTCAAGAAGCCTTTCGCTAAGGCTGTTCTTGTGGAATTGGCAAAGGGATATTTGGAAGCCCATAGAGGGCTATGGTGAAAAAGGAAATATCTTCCGTTGAAAACTGGAAAGAAGCTTTCTGAGAAACTGCTCTGTGTTCTGTTAATTCATCTCACAGAGTTACATCTTTCCCTTCAAGAAGCCTTTCGCTAAGGCTGTTCTTGTGGAATTGGCAAAGGGATATTTGGAAGCCCATAGAGGGCTATGGTGAAAAAGGAAATATCTTCCGTTCAAAACTGGAAAGAAGCTTTCTGAGAAACTGCTCTGTGTTCTGTTAATTCATCTCACAGAGTTACATGTTTCCCTTCAAGAAGCCTTTCGCCAAGGCGGTTCTTGTGGAATTGGCAAAGGGATATTTGAAAGCCCATAGAGGGCTATGGTGTAAAAGGAAATATCTTCCGTTCAAAACTGTAAAGAAGCTTTCTGAGAAACTGCTCTGTGTTCTGTTAATTCATCTCACAGAGTTACATCTTTCCCTTCAAGAAGCCTTTCGCTAAGGCTGTTCTTGTGGAATTGGCAAAGGGATATTTGGAAGCCCATAGAGGGCTATGGTGAAAAAGGAAATATCTTCCGTTCAATACTGGAAAGAAGCTTTCTGAGAAACTGCTCTGTGTTCTGTTAATTCATCTCACAGAGTTACATCTTTCCCTTCAAGAAGCCTTTCGCTAAGGCTGTTCTTGTGGAATTGGCAAAGGGATATTTGGAAGCTCATAGAGGGCTATGGTGAAAAAGGAAATATCTTCCGTTGAAAACTGGAAAGAAGCTTTCTGAGAAACTGCTCTGTGTTCTGTTAATTCATCTCACAGAGTTACATCTTTCCCTTCAAGAAGCCTTTCGCTAAGGCTGTTCTCGTGGAATTGGCAAAGGGATATTTGGAAGCCCATAGAGGGCTATGGTGAAAAAGGAAATATCTTCCGTTCAAAACTGGAAAGAAGCTTTCTGAGAAACTGTTCTATGTTCTGTTAATTCATCTCACAGAGTTACATCTTTCCCTTCAAGAAGCCTTTCGCTAAGGCTGTTCTCGTGGAATTGGCAAAGGGATATTTGGAAGCCCTTAGAGGGCTATGGTGAAAAAGGAAATATCTTCCGTTGAAAACTGGAAAGAAGCTTTCTGAGAAACTGCTCTGTGTTCTCTTAATTCATCTCACAGAGTTACATCTTTCCCTTCAAGAAGCCTTTCGCTAAGGCTGTTCTTGTGGAATTGGCAAAGGGATATTTGGAAGCCCATAGAGGGCTATGGTGAAAAAGGAAATACCTTCCGTTCAAAACTGGAAAGAAGCTTTCTGAGAAACTGCTCTGTGTTCTGTTAATTCATCTCACAGAGTTACATCTTTCCCTTCAAGAAGCCTTTCGCTAAGGCTGTTCTTGTGGAATTGGCAAAGGGATATTTGGAAGCCCATAGGGGGCTATGGTGAAAAAGAAAATATCTTCCGTTCAAAACTGGAAAGAAGCTTTCTGAGAAACTGCTCTGTGTTCTGTTAATTCATCTCACAGGGTTACATCTTTTCCTTCAAGAAGCCTTTCGCTAAGGCTGTTCTTGTGGAATTGGCAAAGGGATATTTGGAAGCCCTTAGAGGGCTATGGTGAAAAAGGACATATCTTCCGTTCAAAACTGGAAAGAAGCTTTCTGAGAAACTGCTCTGTGTTCTGTTAATTCATCTCACAGAGTTACATCTTTCCCTTCAAGAAGCCTTTCGCTAAGGCTGTTCTTGTGGAATTGGCAAAGGGATATTTGGAAGCCCATAGAGGGCTATGGTGAAAAAGGAAATATAATCCGTTGAAAACTGGAAAGAAGCTTTCTGATAAACTGCTCTGTGTTCTGCTAATGCATCTCACAGAGTTACATCTTTCCCTGCAAGAAGTCTTTCGCTAAGGCTGTTCTTGTGGAATTGGCAAAGGGATGTTTGGAAGACCATAGAGGGCTATGGTGAAAAAGGAAAAATCTTCCGTTCAAAACTGGAAAGAAGCTTTCTGAGAAACTGCTCGGTGTTCTGTTAATTCATCTCACAGAGTTACATCTTTCCCTTCAAGAAGCCTTTGGCTAAGGCTGTTCTCGTGGAATTGGCAAAGGGATATTTGGAAGCCCATAGAGGGCTATGGTGAAAAAGGAAAAATCTTCCGTTCAAAACTGGAAAGAAGCTTTCTGAGAAACTGCTCGGTGTTCTGTTAATTCATCTCACAGAGTTACATCTTTCCCTTCAAGAAGCCTTTGGCTAAGGCTGTTCTCGTGGAATTGGCAAAGGGATATTTGGAAGCCCATAGAGGGCTATGGTGAACAAGGAAATATCTTCCCTTCAAAACTGGAAAAAAGCTTTCTTAGAAACTGCTCTGTGTTCTGTTAATTCATCTCACAGAGTTACATCTTTCCCTTCAAGAAGCCTTTCGCTAAGGCTGTTCTTGTGGAATTGGCAAAGGGATATTTGGAAGCCCATAGAGGGCTATGGTGAAAAAGGAAATATCTTCCGTTCAAAACTGTAAAGAAGCTTTCTGAGAAACTGCTCTGTGTTCTGTTAATTCATCTCACAGAGTTACATCTTTCCCTTCAAGAAGCCTTTCGCTAAGGCTGTTCTTGTGGAATTGGCAAAGGGATATTTGGAAGCCCATAGAGGGCTATGGTGAAAAAGGAAATATCTTCCGTTCAAAACTGGAAAGAAGCTTTCTGAGAAACTGCTCTGTGTTCTGTTAATTCATCTCACAGAGTTACATCTTTTCCTTCAAGAAGCCTTTCGCTAAGGCTGTTCTTGTGGAATTGGCAAAGGGATATTTGGAAGCCCCTAGAGGGCTATGGTGAAAAAGGAAATATCTTCCGTTCAAAACTGGAAAGAAGCTTTCTGAGAAACTGCTCTGTGTTCTGTTAATTCATCTCACAGAGTTACATCTTTCCCTTCAAGAAGCCTTTCGCTAAGGCTCTTCTTGTGGAATTGGCAAAGGGATATTTGGAAGCCCATAGAGGGCTATGGTGAAAAAGGAAATATCTTCCCTTCAAAACTGGAAAAAAGCTTTCTGAGAAACGGCAATGTGTTCTGTTAATTCATCTCACAGTGTTACATCTTTCCCTTCAAGAAGCCTTTCGCGAAGGCTGTTCTTGTGGAATTGGCAAAGGGATATTTGGAAGCCCATAGAGGGCTATTGTGAAAAAGAAAATATCTTCTGTTCAAAACTGGAAAGAAGCTTTCTGAGAAACTGCTGTGTGTTCTGTTACTTCATCTCACAGAGTTACATCTTTTCCTTAAAGAAGCCTTTCGCTAAGGCTGTTCTTGTGGAATTGGCAAAGGGATATTTGGAAGCCCATAGAGGGCTACGGTGAAAAAGGACATATCTTCCGTTCAAAACTGGAAAGAAGCTTTCTGAGAAACTGCTGTGTCTTCTGTTAATTCATCTCACAGAGTTACATCTTTCCCTTCAAGAAGCCTTTCGCTAAGGCTGTTCTTGCGGAATTGGCAAAGGGATATTTGGAAGCCCATAGAGGGCTATGGTAAAAAAGGAAATATCTTCCGTTGAAAACTGGAAAGAAACTTTCTGAGAAACTGCTCTGTGTTCTGTTAATTCATCTCACAGAGTTACATCTTTCCCTTCAAGAAGCCTTTCGCTAAGGCTGTTCTTGTGGAATTGGCAAAGGGATATTTGGAAGCCCTTAGAGGGCTATGGTGAAAAAGGACATATCTTCCGTTCAAAACTGGAAAGAAGCTTTCTGAGAAACTGCTCTGTGTTCTGTTAATTCATCTCACAGAGTTACATCTTTCCCTTCAAGAAGCCTTTCGCTAAGGCTGTTCTTGTGGAATTGGCAAAGGGATATTTGGAAGCCCAAAGAGGGCTATGGTGAAAAAGGAAATATCTTCCGTTGAAAACTGGAAAGAAGCTTTCTGAGAAACTGCTCTGTGTTCTGCTAATGCATCTCACAGAGTTACATCTTTCCCTGCAAGAAGTCTTTCGCTAAGGCTGTTCTTGTGGAATTGGCAAAGCGATGTTTGGAAGACCATTGAGGGCTATGGTGAAAAAGGAAAAATCTTCCGTTCAAAACTGGAAAGAAGCTTTCTGAGAAACTGCTCGGTGTTCTGTTAATTAATCTCACAGAGTTACATCTTTCCCTTCAAGAAGCCTTTGGCTAAGGCTGTTCTCGTGGAATTGGCAAAGGGATATTTGGAAGCCCATAGAGGGCTATGGTGAAAAAGGAAAAATCTTCCGTTCAAAACTGGAAAGAAGCTTTCTGAGAAACTGCTCGGTGTTCTGTTAATTCATCTCACAGAGTTACATCTTTCCCTTCAAGAAGCCTTTGGCTAAGGCTGTTCTCGTGGAATTGGCAAAGGAATATTTGGAAGCCCATAGAGGGCTTTGGTGAAAAAGGAAATATCTTCCGTTGAAAACTGGAAAGAAGCTTTCTGAGAAACTGCTCTGTGTTCTGTTAATTCATCTCACAGAGTTACATCTTTCCCTTCAAGAAGCCTTTCGCTAAGGCTGTTTTTGTGGAATTGGCAAAGGGATATTTGGAAGCCCATAGAGGGCTATGGTGAAAAAGAAAATATCTTCCGTTCAAAACTGGAAAGAAGCTTTTTGAGAAACAGCTCTGTGTTCTGTTAATTCATCTCACAGGGTTACATCTTTTCCTTCAAGAAGCCTTTCGCTAAGGCTGTTCTTGTGGAATTGGCAAAGGGATATTTGGAAGCCCTTAGAGGGCTATGGTGAAAAAGGACATATCTTCCGTTCAAAACTGGAAAGAAGCTTTCTGAGAAACTGCTCTGTGTTCTCTTAATTCATCTCACAGAGTTACATCTTTCCCTTCAAGAAGCCTTTCGCTAAGGCTGTTCTTGTGGAATTGGCAAAGGGATATTTGGAAGCCCATAGAGGGCTATGGTGAAAAAGGAAATATCTTCCGTTGAAAACTGGAAAGAAGCTTTCTGAGAAACTGCTCTGTGTTCTGCTAATGCATCTCACAGAGTTACATCTTTCCCTGCAAGAAGTCTTTCGCTAAGGCTGTTCTTGTGGAATTGGCAAAGGGATGTTTGGAAGACCATTGCTGGCTATGGTGAAAAAGGAAAAATCTTCCGTTCAAAACTGTAAAGAAGCTTTCTGAGAAACTGCTCGGTGTTCTGTTAATTCATCTCACAGAGTTACATCTTTCCCTTCTAGAAGCCTTTGGCTAAGGCTGTTCTCGTGGAATTGGCAAAGGGATATTTGGAAGCCCATAGAGGGTTATGGTGAAAAAGGAAAAATCTTCCGTTCAAAACTGGAAAGAAGCTTTCTGAGAAACTGCTCTGTGTTCTGTTAATTCATCTCACAGAGTTACATCTTTCCCTTCAAGAAGCCTTTCGCTAAGGCTGTTCTTCTGGAATTGGCAAAGGGATATTTGGAAGCCCATAGAGGGCTATGGTGAAAAAGGAAATATCTTCCGTTCAAAACTGGAAAGAAGCTTTCTGAGAAACTGCTCTGTGTTCTGTTAATTCATCTCACAGAGTTACATCTTTCCCTTCAAGAAGCCTTTCGCTAAGGCTGTTCTTGTGGAATTGGCAAAGGGATATTTGGAAGCCCATAGAGGGCTATGGTGAAAAAGGAAATATCTTCCGTTCAAAACTGGAAAGAAGCTTTCTAAGAAACTGCTCTGCGTTCTATTAATTCATCTCACAGAGTTACATCTTTCCCTTCAAGAAGTCTTTCGCTAAGGCTGTTCTTGTGGAATTGGCAAAGGGATATTTGGAAGCCCATAGAGGGCTATGGTGAAAAAGGAAATATCTTCCGTTGAAAACTGGAAAGAAGCGTTCTGAGAAACTGCTCTGTGTTCTGTTAATTCATCTCACAGAATTACATCTATCCCTTCAAGAAGCCTTTCGCTAAGGCTGTTCTTTTGCAAATGGCAAAGGGATATTTGGAAGCCCTTAGAGGGCTACGGTGAAAAAGGAAATATCTTCCGTTCAAAACTGGAAAGAAGCTTTCTTAGAAACTGCTCTGTGTTCTGTTAATTCATCTCACAGGGTTACATCTTTCCCTTCAAGAAGCCTTTCGCTAAGGCTGTTCTTGTGGAATTGGCAAAGGGATATTTGGAAGCCCATAGAGGGCTATGGTGAAAAAGGAAATATCTTCCGTTCAAAACTGGAAAGAAGCTTTCTGAGAAACTGCTCTGTGTTCTGTTAATTCATCTCACAGGGTTACATCTTTTCCTACAAGAAGCCTTTCGCTAAGGCTGTTCTTGTGGAATTGGCAAAGGGATATTTGGAAGCCCATAGAGGGCTATGGTGAAAAAGGACATATCTTCCGTTCAAAACTGGAAAGAAGCTTTCTGAGAAACTGCTCTGTGTTCTGTTAATTCATCTCACAGAGTTACATCTTTCCCTTCAAGAAGCCTTTCGCTAAGGCTGTTCTTGTGGAATTGGCAAAGGGATATTTGGAAGCCCTTAGAGGGCTATGGTGAAAAAGGAAATATCTTCCCTTCAAAACTGGAAAAAAGCTTTCTGAGATACTGCTCCGTGTTCTGTTAATTCATCTCACAGTGTTACATCTTTCCCTTCAAGAAGCCTTTCGCTAAGTCTGTTCTTGTGGAATTGGCAAAGGAATATTTGGAAGCCCATACAGGGCTATTGTGAAAAAGAAAATATCTTCCGTTCAAAACTGGAAAGAAGCTTTCTGAGAAACTGCTCTGTGTTCTGTTACTTCATCTCACAGAGTTACATCTTTTCCTTCAAGAAGCCTTTCGCTAAGGCTGTTCTTGTGGAATTGGCAAAGGGATATTTCGAAGCCCATAGAGGGCTATGGTGAAAAAGGAAATATCTTCCGTTCAAAACTGGAAGGAAGCTTTCTGAGAAACTGCTCTGTGTTCCGTTAATTCATCTCACAGAGTTACATCTTTCCCTTCAAGAAGCCTTTCGCTAAGGCTGTTCTTGTGGAATTGGCAAAGGGATATTAGGAAGCCCATAGAGGGCTATGGTGAAAAAGGAAATATCTTCCGTTCAAAACTGGAAAGAAGCTTTCTGAGAAACTGCTCTGTGTTCTATTAATTCATCTCACAGAGTTACATCTTTCCCTTCAAGAAGTCTTTCGCTAAGGCTGTTCTTGTGGAATTGGCAAAGGGATATTTGGAAGCCCATAGAGGGCTATGGTGAAAAAGGAAATATCTTCCGTTGAAAACTGGAAAGACGCTTTCTGAGAAACGGCTCTGTGTTCTGTTAATTCATCTCACAGAGTTACATCTATCCCTTCAAGAAGCCTTTCGCTAAGGCTGTTCTTTTGCAAATGGCAAAGGGATATTTGGAAGCCCTTAGAGGGCTATGGTGAAAAAGGAAATATCTTCCGTTCAAAACTGGAAAGAAGCTTTCTGAGAAACTGCTTTGTGTTCTGTTAATTCATCTCACAGAGTTACATCTTTCCCTTCAAGAAGCCTTTCGCTAAGGCTGTTCTTGTGGAATTGGCAAAGGGATATTTGGAAGCCCATAGAGGGCTATGGTGAAAAAGGAAATATCTTCCCTTCAAAACTGGAAAAAAGCTTTCTTAGAAACTGCTCTGTGTTCTGTTAATTCATCTCACAGAGTTACATCTTTCCCTTCAAGAAGCCTTTCGCTAAGGCTGTTCTTCTGGAATTGGCAAAGGGATATTTGGAAGCCCATAGAGGGCTATGGTGAAAAAGGAAATATCTTCCGTTCAAAACTGTAAAGAAGCTTTCTGAGAAACTGCTCTGTGTTCTGTTAATTCATCTCACAGAGTTACATCTTTCCCTTCAAGAAGCCTTTCGCTAAGGCTGTTCTTGTGGAATTGGCAAAGGGATATTTGGAAGCCCATAGAGGGCTATGTTGAAAAAGGAAATATCTTCCGTTCAAAACTGGAAAGAAGCTTTCTGAGAAACTGCTCTGTGTTCTGTTAATTCATCTCACAGAGTTACATCTTTTCCTTCAAGAAGCCTTTCGCTAAGGCTGTTCTTGTGGAATTGGCAAAGGGATATTTGGAAGCCCATAGAGGGCTAGGGTGAAAAAGGAAATATCTTCCGTTCAAAACTGGAAAGAAGCTTTCTGAGAAACTGCTCTGTGTTCTGTTAATTCATCTCACAGAGTTACATCTTTCCCTTCAAGAAGCCTTTCGCTAAGGCTGTTCTTGTGGAATTGGTAAAGGGATATTTGGAAGCCCATAGAGGGCTATGGTGAAAAAGGAAATATCTTCCCTTCAAAACTGGAAAAAAGCTTTCTGAGAAACGGCTCTGTGTTCTGTTAATTCATCTCACAGTGTTACATCTTTCCCTTCAAGAAGCCTTTCGCTAAGGCTGTTCTTGTGGAATTGGCAAAGGGATATTTGGAAGCCAATAGAGGGCTATTGTGAAAAAGAAAATATCTTCCGTTCAAAACTGGAAAGAAGCTTTCTGAGAAACTGCTCTGTGTTCTGTTACTTCATCTCAGAGAGTTACATCTTTTCCTTCAAGAAGCCTTTCGCTAAGGCTGTTCTTGTGGAATTGGCAAAGGGATATTTGGAAGCCCATAGAGGGCTATGGTGAAAAAGGACATATCTTCCGTTCAAAACTGGAAAGAAGCTTTCTGAGAAACTGCTGTGTCTTCTGTTAATTCATCTCACAGAGTTACATCTTTCCCTTCAAGAAGCCTTTCGCTAAGGCTGTTCTTGTGGAATTGGCAAAGGGATATTTGGAAGCCCATAGAGGGCTATGGTGAAAAAGGAAATATCTTCCGTTGAAAACTGGAAAGAAGCTTTCTGAGAAACTGCTCTGTGTTCTGTTAATTCATCTCACAGAGTTACATCTTTCCCTTCAAGAAGCCTTTCGCTAAGGCTGTTCTTGTGGAATTGGCAAAGGGATATTTGGAAGCCCATAGAGGGCTATGGTGAAAAAGGAAATATCTTCCGTTCAAAACTGGAAAGAAGCTTTCTGAGAAACTGCTCTGTGTTCTGTTAATTCATCTCACAGAGTTACATGTTTCCCTTCAAGAAGCCTTTCGCCAAGGCGGTTCTTGTGGAATTGGCAAAGGGATATTTGAAAGCCCATAGAGGGCTATGGTGTAAAAGGAAATATCTTCCGTTCAAAACTGTAAAGAAGCTTTCTGAGAAACTGCTCTGTGTTCTGTTAATTCATCTCACAGAGTTACATCTTTCCCTTCAAGAAGCCTTTCGCTAAGGCTGTTCTTGTGGAATTGGCAAAGGGATATTTGGAAGCCCATAGAGGGCTATGGTGAAAAAGGAAATATCTTCCGTTCAATACTGGAAAGAAGCTTTCTGAGAAACTGCTCTGTGTTCTGTTAATTCATCTCACAGAGTTACATCTTTCCCTTCAAGAAGCCTTTCGCTAAGGCTGTTCTTGTGGAATTGGCAAAGGGATATTTGGAAGCTCATAGAGGGCTATGGTGAAAAAGGAAATATCTTCCGTTGAAAACTGGAAAGAAGCTTTCTGAGAAACTGCTCTGTGTTCTGTTAATTCATCTCACAGAGTTACATCTTTCCCTTCAAGAAGCCTTTCGCTAAGGCTGTTCTCGTGGAATTGGCAAAGGGATATTTGGAAGCCCATAGAGGGCTATGGTGAAAAAGGAAATATCTTCCGTTCAAAACTGGAAAGAAGCTTTCTGAGAAACTGTTCTATGTTCTGTTAATTCATCTCACAGAGTTACATCTTTCCCTTCAAGAAGCCTTTCGCTAAGGCTGTTCTCGTGGAATTGGCAAAGGGATATTTGGAAGCCCTTAGAGGGCTATGGTGAAAAAGGAAATATCTTCCGTTGAAAACTGGAAAGAAGCTTTCTGAGAAACTGCTCTGTGTTCTCTTAATTCATCTCACAGAGTTACATCTTTCCCTTCAAGAAGCCTTTCGCTAAGGCTGTTCTTGTGGAATTGGCAAAGGGATATTTGGAAGCCCATAGAGGGCTATGGTGAAAAAGGAAATACCTTCCGTTCAAAACTGGAAAGAAGCTTTCTGAGAAACTGCTCTGTGTTCTGTTAATTCATCTCACAGAGTTACATCTTTCCCTTCAAGAAGCCTTTCGCTAAGGCTGTTCTTGTGGAATTGGCAAAGGGATATTTGGAAGCCCATAGGGGGCTATGGTGAAAAAGAAAATATCTTCCGTTCAAAACTGGAAAGAAGCTTTCTGAGAAACTGCTCTGTGTTCTGTTAATTCATCTCACAGGGTTACATCTTTTCCTTCAAGAAGCCTTTCGCTAAGGCTGTTCTTGTGGAATTGGCAAAGGGATATTTGGAAGCCCTTAGAGGGCTATGGTGAAAAAGGACATATCTTCCGTTCAAAACTGGAAAGAAGCTTTCTGAGAAACTGCTCTGTGTTCTGTTAATTCATCTCACAGAGTTACATCTTTCCCTTCAAGAAGCCTTTCGCTAAGGCTGTTCTTGTGGAATTGGCAAAGGGATATTTGGAAGCCCATAGAGGGCTATGGTGAAAAAGGAAATATAATCCGTTGAAAACTGGAAAGAAGCTTTCTGATAAACTGCTCTGTGTTCTGCTAATGCATCTCACAGAGTTACATCTTTCCCTGCAAGAAGTCTTTCGCTAAGGCTGTTCTTGTGGAATTGGCAAAGGGATGTTTGGAAGACCATAGAGGGCTATGGTGAAAAAGGAAAAATCTTCCGTTCAAAACTGGAAAGAAGCTTTCTGAGAAACTGCTCGGTGTTCTGTTAATTCATCTCACAGAGTTACATCTTTCCCTTCAAGAAGCCTTTGGCTAAGGCTGTTCTCGTGGAATTGGCAAAGGGATATTTGGAAGCCCATAGAGGGCTATGGTGAAAAAGGAAAAATCTTCCGTTCAAAACTGGAAAGAAGCTTTCTGAGAAACTGCTCGGTGTTCTGTTAATTCATCTCACAGAGTTACATCTTTCCCTTCAAGAAGCCTTTGGCTAAGGCTGTTCTCGTGGAATTGGCAAAGGGATATTTGGAAGCCCATAGAGGGCTATGGTGAACAAGGAAATATCTTCCCTTCAAAACTGGAAAAAAGCTTTCTTAGAAACTGCTCTGTGTTCTGTTAATTCATCTCACAGAGTTACATCTTTCCCTTCAAGAAGCCTTTCGCTAAGGCTGTTCTTGTGGAATTGGCAAAGGGATATTTGGAAGCCCATAGAGGGCTATGGTGAAAAAGGAAATATCTTCCGTTCAAAACTGTAAAGAAGCTTTCTGAGAAACTGCTCTGTGTTCTGTTAATTCATCTCACAGAGTTACATCTTTCCCTTCAAGAAGCCTTTCGCTAAGGCTGTTCTTGTGGAATTGGCAAAGGGATATTTGGAAGCCCATAGAGGGCTATGGTGAAAAAGGAAATATCTTCCGTTCAAAACTGGAAAGAAGCTTTCTGAGAAACTGCTCTGTGTTCTGTTAATTCATCTCACAGAGTTACATCTTTTCCTTCAAGAAGCCTTTCGCTAAGGCTGTTCTTGTGGAATTGGCAAAGGGATATTTGGAAGCCCCTAGAGGGCTATGGTGAAAAAGGAAATATCTTCCGTTGAAAACTGGAAAGAAGCTTTCTGAGAAACTGCTCTGTGTTCTGTTAATTCATCTCACAGAGTTACATCTTTCCCTTCAAGAAGCCTTTCGCTAAGGCTCTTCTTGTGGAATTGGCAAAGGGATATTTGGAAGCCCATAGAGGGCTATGGTGAAAAAGGAAATATCTTCCCTTCAAAACTGGAAAAAAGCTTTCTGAGAAACGGCAATGTGTTCTGTTAATTCATCTCACAGTGTTACATCTTTCCCTTCAAGAAGCCTTTCGCTAAGGCTGTTCTTGTGGAATTGGCAAAGGGATATTTGGAAGCCCATAGAGGGCTATTGTGAAAAAGAAAATATCTTCTGTTCAAAACTGGAAAGAAGCTTTCTGAGAAACTGCTGTGTGTTCTGTTACTTCATCTCACAGAGTTACATCTTTTCCTTAAAGAAGCCTTTCGCTAAGGCTGTTCTTGTGGAATTGGCAAAGGGATATTTGGAAGCCCATAGAGGGCTACGGTGAAAAAGGACATATCTTCCGTTCAAAACTGGAAAGAAGCTTTCTGAGAAACTGCTGTGTCTTCTGTTAATTCATCTCACAGAGTTACATCTTTCCCTTCAAGAAGCCTTTCGCTAAGGCTGTTCTTGCGGAATTGGCAAAGGGATATTTGGAAGCCCATAGAGGGCTATGGTAAAAAAGGAAATATCTTCCGTTGAAAACTGGAAAGAAACTTTCTGAGAAACTGCTCTGTGTTCTGTTAATTCATCTCACAGAGTTACATCTTTCCCTTCAAGAAGCCTTTCGCTAAGGCTGTTCTTGTGGAATTGGCAAAGGGATATTTGGAAGCCCTTAGAGGGCTATGGTGAAAAAGGACATATCTTCCGTTCAAAACTGGAAAGAAGCTTTCTGAGAAACTGCTCTGTGTTCTGTTAATTCATCTCACAGAGTTACATCTTTCCCTTCAAGAAGCCTTTCGCTAAGGCTGTTCTTGTGGAATTGGCAAAGGGATATTTGGAAGCCCAAAGAGGGCTATGGTGAAAAAGGAAATATCTTCCGTTGAAAACTGGAAAGAAGCTTTCTGAGAAACTGCTCTGTGTTCTGCTAATGCATCTCACAGAGTTACATCTTTCCCTGCAAGAAGTCTTTCGCTAAGGCTGTTCTTGTGGAATTGGCAAAGCGATGTTTGGAAGACCATTGAGGGCTATGGTGAAAAAGGAAAAATCTTCCGTTCAAAACTGGAAAGAAGCTTTCTGAGAAACTGCTCGGTGTTCTGTTAATTAATCTCACAGAGTTACATCTTTCCCTTCAAGAAGCCTTTGGCTAAGGCTGTTCTCGTGGAATTGGCAAAGGGATATTTGGAAGCCCATAGAGGGCTATGGTGAAAAAGGAAAAATCTTCCGTTCAAAACTGGAAAGAAGCTTTCTGAGAAACTGCTCGGTGTTCTGTTAATTCATCTCACAGAGTTACATCTTTCCCTTCAAGAAGCCTTTGGCTAAGGCTGTTCTCGTGGAATTGGCAAAGGAATATTTGGAAGCCCATAGAGGGCTTTGGTGAAAAAGGAAATATCTTCCGTTGAAAACTGGAAAGAAGCTTTCTGAGAAACTGCTCTGTGTTCTGTTAATTCATCTCACAGAGTTACATCTTTCCCTTCAAGAAGCCTTTCGCTAAGGCTGTTTTTGTGGAATTGGCAAAGGGATATTTGGAAGCCCATAGAGGGCTATGGTGAAAAAGAAAATATCTTCCGTTCAAAACTGGAAAGAAGCTTTTTGAGAAACAGCTCTGTGTTCTGTTAATTCATCTCACAGGGTTACATCTTTTCCTTCAAGAAGCCTTTCGCTAAGGCTGTTCTTGTGGAATTGGCAAAGGGATATTTGGAAGCCCTTAGAGGGCTATGGTGAAAAAGGACATATCTTCCGTTCAAAACTGGAAAGAAGCTTTCTGAGAAACTGCTCTGTGTTCTCTTAATTCATCTCACAGAGTTACATCTTTCCCTTCAAGAAGCCTTTCGCTAAGGCTGTTCTTGTGGAATTGGCAAAGGGATATTTGGAAGCCCATAGAGGGCTATGGTGAAAAAGGAAATATCTTCCGTTGAAAACTGGAAAGAAGCTTTCTGAGAAACTGCTCTGTGTTCTGCTAATGCATCTCACAGAGTTACATCTTTCCCTGCAAGAAGTCTTTCGCTAAGGCTGTTCTTGTGGAATTGGCAAAGGGATGTTTGGAAGACCATTGCTGGCTATGGTGAAAAAGGAAAAATCTTCCGTTCAAAACTGTAAAGAAGCTTTCTGAGAAACTGCTCGGTGTTCTGTTAATTCATCTCACAGAGTTACATCTTTCCCTTCTAGAAGCCTTTGGCTAAGGCTGTTCTCGTGGAATTGGCAAAGGGATATTTGGAAGCCCATAGAGGGCTATGGTGAAAAAGGAAAAATCTTCCGTTCAAAACTGGAAAGAAGCTTTCTGAGAAACTGCTCTGTGTTCTGTTAATTCATCTCACAGAGTTACATCTTTCCCTTCAAGAAGCCTTTCGCTAAGGCTGTTCTTCTGGAATTGGCAAAGGGATATTTGGAAGCCCATAGAGGGCTATGGTGAAAAAGGAAATATCTTCCGTTCAAAACTGGAAAGAAGCTTTCTGAGAAACTGCTCTGTGTTCTGTTAATTCATCTCACAGAGTTACATCTTTCCCTTCAAGAAGCCTTTCGCTAAGGCTGTTCTTGTGGAATTGGCAAAGGGATATTTGGAAGCCCATAGAGGGCTATGGTGAAAAAGGAAATATCTTCCGTTCAAAACTGGAAAGAAGCTTTCTAAGAAACTGCTCTGCGTTCTATTAATTCATCTCACAGAGTTACATCTTTCCCTTCAAGAAGTCTTTCGCTAAGGCTGTTCTTGTGGAATTGGCAAAGGGATATTTGGAAGCCCATAGAGGGCTATGGTGAAAAAGGAAATATCTTCCGTTGAAAACTGGAAAGAAGCGTTCTGAGAAACTGCTCTGTGTTCTGTTAATTCATCTCACAGAATTACATCTATCCCTTCAAGAAGCCTTTCGCTAAGGCTGTTCTTTTGCAAATGGCAAAGGGATATTTGGAAGCCCTTAGAGGGCTACGGTGAAAAAGGAAATATCTTCCGTTCAAAACTGGAAAGAAGCTTTCTTAGAAACTGCTCTGTGTTCTGTTAATTCATCTCACAGGGTTACATCTTTCCCTTCAAGAAGCCTTTCGCTAAGGCTGTTCTTGTGGAATTGGCAAAGGGATATTTGGAAGCCCATAGAGGGCTATGGTGAAAAAGGAAATATCTTCCGTTCAAAACTGGAAAGAAGCTTTCTGAGAAACTGCTCTGTGTTCTGTTAATTCATCTCACAGGGTTACATCTTTTCCTACAAGAAGCCTTTCGCTAAGGCTGTTCTTGTGGAATTGGCAAAGGGATATTTGGAAGCCCATAGAGGGCTATGGTGAAAAAGGACATATCTTCCGTTCAAAACTGGAAAGAAGCTTTCTGAGAAACTGCTCTGTGTTCTGTTAATTCATCTCACAGAGTTACATCTTTCCCTTCAAGAAGCCTTTCGCTAAGGCTGTTCTTGTGGAATTGGCAAAGGGATATTTGGAAGCCCTTAGAGGGCTATGGTGAAAATGGAAATATCTTCCGTTTAAAACTGGAAAGAAGCTTTCTGAGAAACTGCTCTGTTTTCTGCTAATGCATCTCACAGAGTTACATCTTTCCCTTCAAGAAGTCTTTCGCTAAGGCTGTTCTTGTGGAATTGGCAAAGGGATGTTTGGAAGACCATAGAGGGCTATGGTGAAAAAGGAAAAATCTTCCGTTCAAAACTGGAAAGAAGCTTTCTGAGAAACTGCTCTGTGTTCTGTTAATTCATCTCACAGAGTTACATCTTTCCCTTCAAGAAGCCTTTGGCTAAGGCTGTTCTCGTGGAATTGGCAAAGGGATATTTGGAAGCCCATAGAGGGCTATGGTGAAAAAGGAAATATCTTCCGTTCGAAACTGGAAAGAAGCTTGCTGAGAAACTGCTATGTGTTCTGTTAATTCATCTCACAGAGTTACATCTTTCCCTTCAAGAAGCCTTTCGCTAAGGCTGTTCTTGTGGAATTGGCAAAGGGATATTTGGAAGCTCTTAGAGGGCTATGGTGAAAAAGGAAATATCTTCCGTTCAAAACTGGAAAGAAGCTTTCTGAGAAACTGCTCTGTGTTCTCTTAATTCATCTCACAG
Organism: Chlorocebus sabaeus; assembly: GCF_047675955.1. Lineage (NCBI taxonomy): Eukaryota > Metazoa > Chordata > Mammalia > Primates > Cercopithecidae > Chlorocebus > Chlorocebus sabaeus. The sequence goes on along the minus strand of NW_027327653.1, from coordinate 37,574 downwards.
AGTTACATCTTTCCCTTCAAGAAGCCTTTCGCTAAGGCTGTTCTTGTGGAATTGGCAAAGGGATATTTGGAAGCCCATAGAGGGCTATGGTGAAAAAGGAAATGTCTTCCGTTCAAAACTGGAAAGAAGCTTTCTGAGAAACTGCTCTGTGTTCTGTTAATTCATCTCACAGAGTTACATCTTTCCCTTCAAGAAGCCTTTCGCTACGGCTGTTCTTGTGGAATTGGCAAAGGGATATTTGGAAGCCCATAGAGGGCTATGGTGAAAAAGGAAATATCTTCCGTTCAAAACTGGAAAGAAGCTTTCTGAGAAACTGCTCTGTGTTCTATTAATTCATCTCACAGAGTTACATCTTTCCCTTCAAGAAGTCTTTCGCTAAGGCTGTTCTTGTGGAATTGGCAAAGGGATATTTGGAAGCCCATAGAGGGCTATGGTGAAAAAGGAAATATCTTCCGTTGAAAACTGGAAAGAAGCTTTCTGAGAAACTGCTCTGTGTTCTGTTAATTCATCTCACAGAGTTACATCTATCCCTTCAAGAAGCCTTTCGCTAAGGCTGTTCTTTTTCAAATGGCAAAGGGATATTTGGACGCCCTTAGAGTTCTATGGTGAAAAAGGAAATATCTTCCGTTCAAAACTGGAAAGAAGCTTTCTGAGAAACTGCTCTGTGTTCTGTTAATTCATCTCACAGAGCTACATCTTTCCCTTCAAGAAGCCTTTCGCTAAGGCTGTTCTTGTGGAATTGGCAAAGGGATATTTGGAAGCCCATAGAGGGCTATGGTGAAAAAGGAAATATCTTCCGTTCGAAACTGGAAAGAAGCTTGCTGAGAAACTGCTATGTGTTCTGTTAATTCATCTCACAGAGTTACATCTTTCCCTTCAAGAAGCCTTTCGCTAAGGCTGTTCTTGTGGAATTGGCAAAGGGATATTTGGAAGCTCTTAGAGGGCTATGGTGAAAAAGGAAATATCTTCCGTTCAAAACTGGAAAGAAGCTTTCTGAGAAACTGCTCTGTGTTCTCTTAATTCATCTCACAGAGTTACATCTTTCCCTTCAAGAAGCCTTTCGCTAAGGCTGTTCTTGTGGAATTGGCAAAGGGATATTTGGAAGCCCATAGAGGGCTATGGTGAAAAAGGAAATGTCTTCCGTTCAAAACTGGAAAGAAGCTTTCTGAGAAACTGCTCTGTGTTCTGTTAATTCATCTCACAGAGTTACATCTTTCCCTTCAAGAAGCCTTTCGCTACGGCTGTTCTTGTGGAATTGGCAAAGGGATATTTGGAAGCCCATAGAGGGCTATGGTGAAAAAGGAAATATCTTCCGTTCAAAACTGGAAAGAAGCTTTCTGAGAAACTGCTCTGTGTTCTATTAATTCATCTCACAGAGTTACATCTTTCCCTTCAAGAAGTCTTTCGCTAAGGCTGTTCTTGTGGAATTGGCAAAGGGATATTTGGAAGCCCATAGAGGGCTATGGTGAAAAAGGAAATATCTTCCGTTGAAAACTGGAAAGAAGCTTTCTGAGAAACTGCTCTGTGTTCTGTTAATTCATCTCACAGAGTTACATCTATCCCTTCAAGAAGCCTTTCGCTAAGGCTGTTCTTTTGCAAATGGCAAAGGGATATTTGGAAGCCCTTAGAGGGCTATGGTGAAAAAGGAAATATCTTCCGTTCAAAACTGGAAAGAAGCTTTCTGAGAAACTGCTCTGTGTTCTGTTAATTCATCTCACAGAGCTACATCTTTCCCTTCAAGAAGCCTTTCGCTAAGGCTGTTCTTGTGGAATTGGCAAAGGGATATTTGGAAGCCCATAGAGGGCTATGGTGAAAAAGGAAATATCTTCCGTTCGAAACTGGAAAGAAGCTTGCTGAGAAACTGCTATGTGTTCTGTTAATTCATCTCACAGAGTTACATCTTTCCCTTCAAGAAGCCTTTCGCTAAGGCTGTTCTTGTGGAATTGGCAAAGGGATATTTGGAAGCCCTTAGAGGGCTATGGTGAAAAAGGAAATATCTTCCGTTCAAAACTGGAAAGAAGCTTTCTGAGAAACTGCTCTGTGTTCTCTTAATTCATCTCACAGAGTTACATCTTTCCCTTCAAGAAGCCTTTCGCTAAGGCTGTTCTTGTGGAATTGGCAAAGGGATATTTGGAAGCCCATACAGGGCTATGGTGAAAAAGGAAATGTCTTCCGTTCAAAACTGGAAAGCAGCTTTCTAAGAAACTGCTCTGTGTTCTGTTAATTCATCTCACAGAGTTACATCTTTCCCTTCAAGAAGCCTTTCGCTACGGCTGTTCTTGTGGAATTGGCAAAGGGATATTTGGAAGCCCATAGAGGGCTATGGTGAAAAAGGAAATATCTTCTGTTCAAAACTGGAAAGAAGCTTTCTGAGAAACTGCTCTGTGTTCTGTTAATTCATCTCACAGAGTTACATTTTCCCTTCAAGAAGCCTTCCGCTAAGGCTGTTCTTGTGGAATTGGCAAAGGGATATTTGGAAGCCCATAGAGGGCTATGGTGAAAAAGGAAATATCTTCCGTTCAAAACTGGAAAGAAGCTTTCTGAGAAACTGCTCTGTGTTCTCTTAATTCACCTCACAGAGTTACATCTTTCCCTTCAAGAAATCTTTCGCTAAGGCTGTTCTTGTGGAATTGGCAACGGGATATTTGGAAGCCCATAGAGGGCTATGGTGAAAAAGGAAATATCTTCCGTTCAAAACTGGAAAGAAGCTTTCTGAGAAACTGCTCTGTGTTCTGTTAATTCATCTCACAGAGTTACATCTTTCCCTTCAAGAAGCCTTCCGCTAAGGCTGTTCTTGTGGAATTGGCAAAGGGATATTTGGAAGCCCATAGAGGGCTATGGTGAAAAAGGAAATATCTTCCGTTCAAAACTGGAAAGAAGCTTTCTGAGAAACTGTTCTGTGTTCTGTTAATTCATCTCACAGAGTTACATCTTTCCCTTCAAGAAGCCTTTCGCTAAGGCTGTTCTTGTGGAATTGGCAAAGGGATATTTGGAAGCCCATAGAGGGCTATGGTGAAAAAGGAAATATCTTCCGTTCAAAACTGGAAAGAAGCTTTCTGAGAAACTGCTCTGTGTTCTGTTAATTCATCTCACAGAGTTACATCTTTCCCTTCAAGAAGCCTTTCTCTAAGGCTGTTCTTGTGGAATTGGCAAAGGGATATTTGGAAGCCCATAGAGGGCTATGGGGAAAAGGAAATATCTTCCGTTCAAAACTGGAAAGAAGCTTTCTGAGAAACTGCTCTGTGTTCTGTTAATTCATCTCACAGAGTTACATCTTTCCCTTCAAGAAGCCTTTCGCTAAGGCTGTTCTCGTGGAATTGGCAAAGGGGTATTTGGAAGCCCATAGAGGGCTATGGTGAAAAAGGAAATATCTTCCGTTCAAAACTGGAAAGAAGCTTTCTGAGAAACTGTTCTATGTTCTGTTATTTCATCTCACAGAGTTACATCTTTCCCTTCAAGAAGCCTTTCGCTAAGGCTGTTCTCGTGGAATTAGCAAAGGGATATTTGGAAGCCCTTAGAAGGCTATGGTGAAAAAGGAAATATCTTCCGTTGAAAACTGGAAAGAAGCTTTCTGAGAAACTGCTCTGTGTTCTCTTAATTCATCTCACAGAGTTACATCTTTCCCTTCAAGAAGCCTTTCGCTAAGGCTGTTCTTGTGGAATTGGCAAAGGGATATTTGGAAGCCCATAGAGGGCTATGGTGAAAAAGGAAATATCTTCCGTTGAAAACTGGAAAGAAGCTTTCTGAGAAACTGCTCTGTGTTCTGTTAATTCATCTCACAGAGTTACATCTTTCCCTTCAAGAAGCCTTTTGCTAAGGCTGTTTTTGTGGAATTGGCAAAGGGATATTTGGAAGCCCATAGAGGGCTATGGTGAAAAAGGAAATATCTTCCGTTCAAAACTGGAAAGAAGCTTTCTGAGAAACTGCTCTGTGTTCTGTTAATTCATCTCACAGGGTTACATCTTTTCCTTCAAGAAGCCTTTCGCTAAGGCTGTTCTTGTGGAATTGGCAAAGGGATATTTGGAAGCCCTTATAGGGCTATGGTTGAAAAGGACATATCTTCCGTTCAAAACTGGAAAGAAGCTTTCTGAGAAACTGCTCTGTGTTCTGTTAATTCATCTCACAGAGTTACATCTTTCCCTTCAAGAAGCCTTTCGCTAAGGCTGTTCTTGTGGAATTGGCAAAGGGATATTTGGAAGCCCATAGAGGGCTATGGTGAAAAAGGAAATATCTTCCGTTGAAAACTGGAAAGAAGCTTTCTGAGAAACTGCTCTGTGTTCTGCTAATGCATCTCACAGAGTTACATCTTTCCCTGCAAGAAATCTTTCGCTAAGGCTGTTCTTGTGGAATTGGCAAAGGGATGTTTGGAAGACCATTGAGGGCTATGGTGAAAAAGGAAAAATCTTCCGTTCAAAACTGGAAAGAAGCTTTCTGAGAAACTGCTCGGTGTTCTGTTAATTCATCTCACAGAGTTACATCTTTCCCTTCAAGAAGCCTTTGGCTAAGGCTGTTCTCGTGGAATTGGCAAAGGGATATTTCGAAGCCCATAGAGGGCTATCGTGAAAAAGGAAAAATCTTCCGTTCAAAACTAAAAGAAGCTTTCTGAGAAACTGCTCGGTGTTCTGTTAATTCATCTCACAGAGTTACATCTTTCCCTTCAAGAAGCCTTTGGCTAAGGCTGTTCTCGTGGAATTGGCAAAGGGATATTTGGAAGCCCATAGAGGGCTATGGTGAAAAAGGAAATATCTTCCGTTGAAAACTGGAAAGAAGCTTTCTGAGAAACTGCTCTGTGTTCTGTTAATTCATCTCACAGAGTTACATCTTTCCCTTCAAGAAGCCTTTCGCTAAGGCTGTTCTTGTGGAATTGGCAAAGGGATATTTGGAAGCCCATAGAGGGCTATGGTGAAAAAGGAAATATCTTCCGTTCAAAACTGGAAAGAAGCTTTCTGAGAAACTGCTCTGTGTTCTGTTAATTCATCTCACAGAATTACATCTATCCCTTCAAGAAGCCTTTCGCTAAGGCTGTTCTTTTGCAAATGGCAAAGGGATATTTGGAAGCCCTTAGAGGGCTATGGTGAAAAAGGAAATATCTTCCGTTCAAAACTGGAAAGAAGCTTTCTGAGAAACTGCTCTGTGTTCTGTTAATTCATCTCACAGAGTTACATCTTTCCCTTCAAGAAGCCTTTCGCTAAGGCTGTTCTTGTGGAATTGGCAAAGGGATATTTGGAAGCCCATAGAGGGATATGGTGAAAAAGGAAATATCTTCCCTTCAAAACTGGAAAAAAGCTTTCTTAGAAACTGCTCTGTGTTCTGTTAATTCATCTCACAGAGTTACATCTTTCCCTTCAAGAAGCCTTTCGCTAAGGCTGTTCTTGTGGAATTGGCAAAGGGATATTTGGAAGCCCATAGAGGGCTATGGTGAAAAAGGAAATATCTTCCGTTCAAAACTGGAAAGAAGCTTTCTGAGACACTGCTCTGTGTTCTGTTAATTCATCTCACAGGGTTACATCTTTTCCTTCAAGAAGCCTTCCGCTAAGGCTGTTCTTGTGGAATTGGCAAAGGGATATTTGGAAGCCCATAGAGGGCTACGTTGAAAAAGGACATATCTTCCGTTCAAAGCTGGAAAGAAGCTTTCTGAGAAACTGCTCTGTGTTCTGTTAATTCATCTCACAGAGTTACATCTTTCCCTTCAAGAAGCCTTTCGCTAAGGCTGTTCTTTTTGAATTGGCAAAGGGATATTTGGAAGCCCATAGAGGGCTATGGTGAAAATGGAAATATCTTCCGTTTAAAACTGGAAAGAAGCTTTCTGAGAAACTGCTCTGTTTTCTGCTAATGCATCTCACAGAGTTACATCTTTCCCTTCAAGAAGTCTTTCGCTAAGGCTGTTCTTGTGGAATTGGCAAAGGGATGTTTGGAAGACCATAGAGGGCTATGGTGAAAAAGGAAAAATCTTCCGTTCAAAACTGGAAAGAAGCTTTCTGAGAAACTGCTCTGTGTTCTGTTAATTCATCTCACAGAGTTACATCTTTCCCTTCAAGAAGCCTTTGGCTAAGGCTGTTCTCGTGGAATTGGCAAAGGGATATTTGGAAGCCCATAGAGGGCTATGGTGAAAAAGGAAATATCTTCCGTTCAAAACTGGAAACAACCTTTCTGAGGAACTGCTCTGTGTTCTGTTAATTCATCTCACAGAATTACATCTTTCCCTTCAAGAAGCCTTTCGCTAAGGCTGTTCTTGTGGAATTGGCAAAGGGATATTTGGAAGCCCATAGAGGGCTATGGTGAAAAAGGAAATATCTTCCGTTCAAAACTGGAAAGAAGCTTTCTGAGAAACTGCTCTGTGTTCTGTTAATTCATCTCACAGAGTTACATCTATCCCTTCAAGAAGCCTTTCGCTAAGGCTGTTCTTTTGCAAATGGCAAAGGGATATTTGGAAGCCCTTAGAGGGCTACGGTGAAAAAGGAAATATCTTCCGTTCAAAACTGGAAAGAAGCTTTCTGAGAAACTGCTCTGTGTTCTGTTAATTCATCTCACAGAGCTACATCTTTCCCTTCAAGAAGCCTTTCGCTAAGGCTGTTCTTGTGGAATTCGCAAAGGGATATTTGGAAGCCCATAGAGGGCTATGGTGAAAAAGGAAATATCTTCCGTTCGAAACTGGAAAGAAGCTTGCTGAGAAACTGCTATGTGTTCTGTTAATTCATCTCACAGAGTTACATCTTTCCCTTCAAGAAGCCTTTCGCTAAGGCTGTTCTTGTGGAATTGGCAAAGGGATATTTGGAAGCCCTTAGAGGGCTATGGTGAAAAAGGAAATATCTTCCGTTCAAAACTGGAAAGAAGCTTTCTGAGAAACTGCTCTGTGTTCTCTTAATTCATCTCACAGAGTTACATCTTTCCCTTCAAGAAGCCTTTCGCTAAGGCTGTTCTTGTGGAATTGGCAAAGGGATATTTGGAAGCCCATACAGGGCTATGGTGAAAAAGGAAATGTCTTCCGTTCAAAACTGGAAAGAAGCTTTCTGAGAAACTGCTCTGTGTTCTGTTAATTCATCTCACAGAGTTACATCTTTCCCTTCAAGAAGCCTTTCGCTACGGCTGTTCTTGTGGAATTGGCAAAGGGATATTTGGAAGCCCATAGAGGGCTATGGTGAAAAAGGAAATATCTTCTGTTCAAAACTGGAAAGAAGCTTTCTGAGAAACTGCTCTGTGTTCTGTTAATTCATCTCAAAGAGTTACATCTTTCCCTTCAAGGAGCCTTTCCCTAAGGCTGTTCTTGTGGAATTGGCAAAGGGATATTTGGAAGCCCATAGAGGGCTATGGTGAAAATGGAAATATCTTCCGTTTAAAACTGGAAAGAAGCTTTCTGAGAAACTGCTCTGTTTTCTGCTAATGCATCTCACAGAGTTACATCTTTCCCTTCAAGAAGTCTTTCGCTAAGGCTGTTCTTGTGGAATTGGCAAAGGGATGTTTGGAAGACCATAGAGGGCTATGGTGAAAAAGGAAAAATCTTCCGTTCAAAACTGGAAAGAAGCTTTCTGAGAAACTGCTCTGTGTTCTGTTAATTCATCTCACAGAGTTACATCTTTCCCTTCAAGAAGCCTTTGGCTAAGGCTGTTCTCGTGGAATTGGCAAAGGGATATTTGGAAGCCCATAGAGGGCTATGGTGAAAAAGGAAATATCTTCCGTTCAAAACTGGAAACAACCTTTCTGAGGAACTGCTCTGTGTTCTGTTAATTCATCTCACAGAATTACATCTTTCCCTTCAAGAAGCCTTTCGCTAAGGCTGTTCTTGTGGAATTGGCAAAGGGATATTTGGAAGCCCATAGAGGGCTATGGTGAAAAAGGAAATATCTTCCGTTCAAAACTGGAAAGAAGCTTTCTGAGAAACTGCTCTGTGTTCTGTTAATTCATCTCACAGAGTTACATCTTTCCCTTCAAGAAGCCTTTCGCTAAGGCTGTTCTTGTGGAATTGGCAAAGGGATATTTGGAAGCCCATAGAGGGCTATGGTGAAAAAGGAAATATCTTCCGGTCAAAACTGGAAAGAAGCTTTCTGAGAAACTGCTCGGTGTTCTATTAATTCATCTCACAGAGTTACATCTTTCCCTTCAAGAAGTCTTTCGCTAAGGCTGTTCTTGTGGAATTGGCAAAGGGATATTTGGAAGCCCATAGAGGGCTATGGTGAAAAAGGAAATATCTTCCGTTGAAAACTGGAAAGAAGCTTTCTGAGAAACTGCTCTGTGTTCTGTTAATTCATCTCACAGAGTTACATCTATCCCTTCAAGAAGCCTTTCGCTAAGGCTGTTCTTTTGCAAATGGCAAAGGGATATTTGGAAGCCCTTAGAGGGCTACGGTGAAAAAGGAAATATCTTCCGTTCAAAACTGGAAAGAAGCTTTCTGAGAAACTGCTCTGTGTTCTGTTAATTCATCTCACAGAGCTACATCTTTCCCTTCAAGAAGCCTTTCGCTAAGGCTGTTCTTGTGGAATTCGCAAAGGGATATTTGGAAGCCCATAGAGGGCTATGGTGAAAAAGGAAATATCTTCCGTTCGAAACTGGAAAGAAGCTTGCTGAGAAACTGCTATGTGTTCTGTTAATTCATCTCACAGAGTTACATCTTTCCCTTCAAGAAGCCTTTCGCTAAGGCTGTTCTTGTGGAATTGGCAAAGGGATATTTGGAAGCCCTTAGAGGGCTATGGTGAAAAAGGAAATATCTTCCGTTCAAAACTGGAAAGAAGCTTTCTGAGAAACTGCTCTGTGTTCTCTTAATTCATCTCACAGAGTTACATCTTTCCCTTCAAGAAGCCTTTCGCTAAGGCTGTTCTTGTGGAATTGGCAAAGGGATATTTGGAAGCCCATAGAGGGCTATGGTGAAAAAGGAAATATCTTCCGTTCAAAACGGAAAGAAGCTTTCTGAGAAACTGCTCTGTGTTCTGTTAATTCATCTCACAGTGTTACATCTTTCCCTTCAAGAAGCCTTTCGCTAAGGCTGTTCTTGTGGAATTGGCAAAGGGATATTTGGAAGCCCATACAGGGCTATGGTGAAAAAGGAAATGTCTTCCGTTCAAAACTGGAAAGAAGCTTTCTGAGAAACTGCTCTGTGTTCTGTTAATTCATCTCACAGAGTTACATCTTTCCCTTCAAGAAGCCTTTCGCTACGGCTGTTCTTGTGGAATTGGCAAAGGGATATTTGGAAGCCCATAGAGGGCTATGGTGAAAAAGGAAATATCTTCTGTTGAAAACTGGAAAGAAGCTTTCTGAGAAACTGCTCTGTGTTCTGTTAATTCATCTCACAGAGTTACATCTTTCCCTTCAAGGAGCCTTTCCCTAAGGCTGTTCTTGTGGAATTGGCAAAGGGATATTTGGAAGCCCATAGAGGGCTATGGTGAAAAAGGAAATATCTTCCGTTCAAAACTGGAAAGAAGCTTTCTGAGAAACTGCTCTGTGTTCTGTTAATTCATCTCACAGAGTTACATCTTTCCCTTCAAGAAGCCTTTCGCTAAGGCTGTTCTTGTGGAATTGGCAAAGGGATATTTGGAAGCCCATAGAGGGCTATGGTGAAAAAGGAAATATCTTCCGTTCAAAACTGGAAAGAAGCTTTCTGAGAAACTGCTCTGTGTTCTGTTAATTCATCTCACAGAGTTACATGTTTCCCTTCAAGAAGCCTTTCGCCAAGGCGGTTCTTGTGGAATTGGCAAAGGGATATTTGAAAGCCCATAGAGGGCTATGGTGAAAAAGGAAATATCTTCCGTTGAAAACTGGAAAGAAGCTTTCTGAGAAACTGCTCTGTGTTCTGCTAATGCATCTCACAGAGTTACATCTTTCCCTGCAAGAAGTCTTTCGCTAAGGCTGTTCTTGTGGAATTGTCAAAGGGATGTTTGGAAGACCATAGAGGGCTATGGTGAAAAAGGAAATATCTTCCGTTCAAAACTGGAAAGAAGCTTTCTGAGAAACTGCTCGGTGTTCTGTTAATTCATCTCACAGAGTTACATCTTTCCCTTCAAGAAGCCTTTGGCTAAGGCTGTTCTCGTGGAATTGGCAAAGGGATATTTGGAAGCCCATAGAGGGCTACGGTGAAAAAGGAAAAATCTTCCGTTCAAAACTGGAAAGAAGCTTTCTGAGAAACTGCTCGGTGTTCTGTTAATTCATCTCACAGAGGTACATCTTTCCCTTCAAGAAGCCTTTGGCTAAGGCTGTTCTCGTGGAATTGGCAAAGGGATATTTGGAAGCCCATAGAGGGCTATGGTGAACAAGGAAATATCTTCCCTTCAAAACTGGAAAAAAGCTTTCTTAGAAACTGCTCTGTGTTCTGTTAATTCATCTCACAGAGTTACATCTTTCCCTTCAAGAAGCCTTTCGCTAAGGCTGTTCTTGTGGAATTGGCAAAGGGATATTTGGAAGCCCATAGAGGGCTATGGTGAAAAAGGAAATATCTTCCGTTCAAAACTGTAAAGAAGCTTTCTGAGAAACTGCTCTGTGTTCTGTTAATTCATCTCACAGAGTTACATCTTTCCCTTCAAGAAGCCTTTCGCTAAGGCTGTTCTTGTGGAATTGGCAAAGGGATATTTGGAAGCCCATAGAGGGCTATGGTGAAAAAGGAAATATCTTCCCTTCAAAACTGGAAAGAAGCTTTCTGAGAAACTGCTCTGTGTTCTGTTCATTCATCTCACAGAGTTACATCTTTCCCTTCAAGAAGCCTTTCGCTAAGGCTGTTCTTGTGGAATTGGCAAAGGGATATTTGGAAGCCCATAGAGGGCTATGGTGAAAAAGGAAATATCTTCCGTTCAAAACTGGAAAGAAGCTTTCTGAGAAACTGCTCTGTGTTCTGTTAATTCATCTCACAGAGTTACATCTTTCCCTTCAAGAAGCCTTTCGCTAAGGCTGTTCTTGTGGAATTGGCAAAGGGATATTTGGAAGCCCATAGAGGGCTCTGGTGAAAAAGGAAATATCTTCCCTTCAAAACTGGAAAAAAGCTTTCTGAGAAACGGCAATGTGTTCTGTTAATTCATCTCACAGTGTTACATCTTTCCCTTCAAGAAGCCTTTCGCTAAGGCTGTCCTTGTGGAATTGGCAAAGGGATATTTGGAAGCCCATAGAGGGCTATTGTGAAAAAGAAAATATCTTCCGTTCAAAACTGGAAAGAAGCTTTCTGAGAAACTGCTCTGTGTTCTGTTACTTCATCTCACAGAGTTACATCTTTTCCTTCAAGAAGCCTTTCGCTAAGGCTGTTCTTGTGGAATTGGCAAAGGGATATTTGGAAGCCCATAGAGGGCTATGGTGAAAAAGGACATATCTTCCGTTCAAAACTGGAAAGAAGCTTTCTGAGAAACTGCTGTGTCTTCTGTTAATTCATCTCACAGAGTTACATCTTTCCCTTCAAGAAGCCTTTCGCTAAGGCTGTTCTTGTGGAATTGGCAAAGGGATATTTGGAAGCCCATAGAGGGCTATGGTGAAAAAGGAAATATCTTCCGTTGAAAACTGGAAAGAAACTTTCTGAGAAACTGCTCTGTGTTCTGTTAATTCATCTCACAGAGTTACATCTTTCCCTTCAAGAAGCCTTTCGCTAAGGCTGTTCTTGTGGAATTGGCGAAGGGATATTTGGAAGCCCATAGAGGGCTATGGTGAAAAAGGAAATATCTTCCGTTCAAAACTGGAAAGAAGCTTTCTGAGAAACTGCTCTGTGTTCTGTTAATTCATCTCACAGAGTTACATGTTTCCCTTCAAGAAGCCTTTCGCCAAGGCGGTTCTTGTGGAATTGGCAAAGGGATATTTGAAAGCCCAAAGAGGGCTATGGTGAAAAAGGAAATATCTTCCGTTCAAAACTGTAAAGAAGCTTTCTGAGAAACTGCTCTGTGTTCTGTTAATTCATCTCACAGAGTTACATCTTTCCCTTCAAGAAGCCTTTGGCTAAGGCTGTTCTCGTGGAATGGACAAAGGGATATTTGGAAGCCCATAGAGGGCTATGGTGAAAAAGGAAATATCTTCCGTTGAAAACTGGAAAGAAGCTTTCTGAGAAACTGCTCTGTGTTCTGTTAATTCATCTCACAGAGTTACATCTTTCCCTTCAAGGAGCCTTTCGCTAAGGCTGTTCTTGTGGAATTGGCAAAGGGATATTTGGAAGCCCATAGAGGGCTATGGTGAAAAAGGAAATATCTTCCGTTCAAAACTGGAAAGAAGCTTTCTGAGAAACTGCTCTGTGTTCTGTTAATTCATCTCACAGAGTTACATCTTTCCCTTCAAGAAGCCTTTCGCTAAGGCTGTTCTTGTGGAATTGGCAAAGGGATATTTGGAAGCCCATAGAGGGCTATGGTGAAAAAGGAAATATCTTCTGTTCAAAACTGGAAAGAAGCTTTCTGAGAAACTGCTCTGTGTTCTGTGAATTCATCTCACAGAGTTACATCTTTCCCTTCAAGAAGCCTTTCGCTAAGGCTGTTCTTGTGGAATTGGCAAAGGGATATTTGGAAGCCCATAGAGGGCTACTGTGAAAAAGGAAATATCTTCCGATCAAAACTGGAAAGAAGCTTTCTGAGAAACTGCTCTGTGTTCTGTTAATTCATCTCACAGAGTTACATCTATCCCTTCAAGAAGACTTTCGCTAAGGCTGTTCTTTTGCAAATGGCAAAGGGATATTTGGAAGCCCTTAGAGGGCTATGGTGAAAAAGGAAATATCTTCCGTTCAAAACTGGAAAGAAGCTTTCTGAGAAACTGCTCTGTGTTCTGTTAATTCATCTCACAGAGTTACATCTTTCCCTTCAAGAAGCCTTTCGCTAAGGCTGTTCTTGTGGAATTGGCAAAGGGATATTTGGAAGCCCATAGAGGGCTATGGTGAAAAAGGAAATATCTTCCCTTCAAAACTGGAAAAAAGCTTTCTTAGAAACTGCTCTGTGTTCTGTTAATTCATCTCACAGAGTTACATCTTTCCCTTCAAGAAGCCTTTCGCTAAGGCTGTTCTTGTGGAATTGGCAAGGGGATATTTGGAAGCCCATAGAGGGCTATGGTGAAAAAGGAAATATCTTCCGTTCAAAACTGGAAAGAAGCTTTCTGAGAAACTGCTCTGTGTTCTGTTCATTCATCTCACAGAGTTACATCTTTCCCTTCAAGAAGCCTTTCGCTAAGGCTGTTCTTGTGGAATTGGCAAAGGGATATTTGGAAGCCCATAGAGGGCTATGGTGAAAAAGGAAATATCTTCCGTTCAAAACTGGAAAGAAGCTTTCTGAGAAACTGCTCTGTGTTCTGTTAATTCATCTCACAGAGTTACATCTTTCCCTTCAAGAAGCCTTTCGCTAAGGCTGTTCTTGTGGAATTGGCAAAGGGATATTTGGAAGCCCTTAGAGGGCTATGGTGAAAAAGGAAATATCTTCCCTTCAAAACTGGAAAAAAGCTTTCTGAGAAACTGCTCTGTGTTCTGTTAATTCATCTCACAGTGTTACATCTTTCCCTTCAAGAAGCCTTTCGCTAAGTCTGTTCTTGTGGAATTGGCAAAGGGATATTTGGAAGCCCATACAGGGCTATTGTGAAAAAGAAAATATCTTCCGTTCAAAACTGGAAAGAAGCTTTCTGAGAAACTGCTCTGTGTTCTGTTACTTCATCTCACAGAGTTACATCTTTTCCTTCAAGAAGCCTTTCGCTAAGGCTGTTCTTGTGGAATTGGCAAAGGGATATTTGGAAGCCCATAGAGGGCTATGGTGAAAAAGGAAATATCTTCCGTTCAAAACTGGAAAGAAGCTTTCTGAGAAACTGCTCTGTGTTCTGTTAATTCATCTCACAGAGTTACATCTTTCCCTTCAAGAAGCCTTTCGCTAAGGCTGTTCTTGTGGAATTGGCAAAGGGATATTTGGAAGCCCATAGAGGGCTATGGTGAAAAAGGAAATATCTTCTGTTCAAAACTGGAAAGAAGCTTTCTGAGAAACTGCTCTGTGTTCTGTGAATTCATCTCACAGAGTTACATCTTTCCCTTCAAGAAGCCTTTCGCTAAGGCTGTTCTTGTGGAATTGGCAAAGGGATATTTGGAAGCCCATAGAGGGCTACTGTGAAAAAGGAAATATCTTCCGATCAAAACTGGAAAGAAGCTTTCTGAGAAACTGCTCTGTGTTCTGTTAATTCATCTCACAGAGTTACATCTATCCCTTCAAGAAGACTTTCGCTAAGGCTGTTCTTTTGCAAATGGCAAAGGGATATTTGGAAGCCCTTAGAGGGCTATGGTGAAAAAGGAAATATCTTCCGTTCAAAACTGGAAAGAAGCTTTCTGAGAAACTGCTCTGTGTTCTGTTAATTCATCTCACAGAGTTACATCTTTCCCTTCAAGAAGCCTTTCGCTAAGGCTGTTCTTGTGGAATTGGCAAAGGGATATTTGGAAGCCCATAGAGGGCTATGGTGAAAAAGGAAATATCTTCCCTTCAAAACTGGAAAAAAGCTTTCTTAGAAACTGCTCTGTGTTCTGTTAATTCATCTCACAGAGTTACATCTTTCCCTTCAAGAAGCCTTTCGCTAAGGCTGTTCTTGTGGAATTGGCAAGGGGATATTTGGAAGCCCATAGAGGGCTATGGTGAAAAAGGAAATATCTTCCGTTCAAAACTGGAAAGAAGCTTTCTGAGAAACTGCTCTGTGTTCTGTTCATTCATCTCACAGAGTTACATCTTTCCCTTCAAGAAGCCTTTCGCTAAGGCTGTTCTTGTGGAATTGGCAAAGGGATATTTGGAAGCACATAGAGGGCTATGGTGAAAAAGGAAATATCTTCCGTTCAAAACTGGAAAGAAGCTTTCTGAGAAACTGCTCTGTGTTCTGTTAATTCATCTCACAGAGTTACATCTTTCCCTTCAAGAAGCCTTTCGCTAAGGCTGTTCTTGTGGAATTGGCAAAGGGATATTTGGAAGCCCTTAGAGGGCTATGGTGAAAAAGGAAATATCTTCCCTTCAAAACTGGAAAAAAGCTTTCTGAGAAACTGCTCTGTGTTCTATTAATTCATCTCACAGAGTTACATCTTTCCCTTCAAGAAGTCTTTCGCTAAGGCTGTTCTTGTGGAATTGGCAAAGGGATATTTGGAAGCCCATAGAGGGCTATGGTGAAAAAGGAAATATCTTCCGTTGAAAACTGGAAAGAAGCTTTATGAGAAACTGCTCTGTGTTCTGTTAATTCATCTCACAGAGTTACATCTATCCCTTCAAGAAGCCTTTCGCTAAGGCTGTTCTTTTGCAAATGGCAAAGGGATATTTGGAAGCACTTAGAGGGCTATGGTGAAAAAGGAAATATCTTCCGTTCAAAACTGGAAAGAAGCTTTCTGAGAAACTGCTCTGTGTTCTGTTAATTCATCTCACAGAGTTACATCTTTCCCTTCAAGAAGCCTTTCGCTAAGGCTGTTCTTGTGGAATTGGCAAAGGGATATTTGGAAGCCCATAGAGGGCTATGGTTAAAAAGGAAATATCTTCCCTTCAAAACTGGAAAAAAGCTTTCTTAGAAACTGCTCTGTGTTCCGTTAATTCATCTCACAGAGTTACATCTTTCCCTTCAAGAAGCATTTCGCTAAGGCTGTTCTTGTGGAATTGGCAAAGGGATATTTGGAAGCCCATAGAGGGCTATGGTGAAAAAGGAAATATCTTCCGTTCAAAACTGTAAAGAAGCTTTCTGAGAAACTGCTCTGTGTTCTGTTAATTCATCTCACAGAGTTACATCTTTCCCTTCAAGAAGCCTTTCGCTAAGGCTGTTCTTGTGGAATTGGCAAAGGGATATTTGGAAGCCCATAGAGGGCTATGGTGAAAAAGGAAATATCTTCCGTTCAAAACTGGAAAGAAGCTTTCTGAGAAACTGCTCTGTGTTCTGTTAATTCATCTCACAGAGTTACATGTTTCCCTTCAAGAAGCCTTTCGCCAAGGCGGTTCTTGTGGAATTGGCAAAGGGATATTTGAAAGCCCATAGAGGGCTATGGTGAAAAAGGAAATATCTTCCGTTCAAAACTGTAAAGAAGCTTTCTGAGAAACTGCTCTGTGTTCTGTTAATTCATCTCACAGAGTTACATCTTTCCCTTCAAGAAGCCTTTCGCTAAGGCTGTTCTTGTGGAATTGGCAAAGGGATATTTGGAAGCCCTTAGAGGGCTATGGTGAAAAAGGAAATATCTTCCGTTCAAAACTGGAAAGAAGCTTTCTGAGAAACTGTTCTGTGTTCTGTTAATTCATCTCACAGAGTTACATCTTTTCCTTCAAGAAGCCTTTCGCTAAGGCTGTTCTTGTGGAATTGGCAAAGGGATATTTGGAAGCCCATAGAGGGCTATGGTGAAAAAGGAAATATCTTCCGTTCAAAACTGGAAAGAAGCTTTCTGAGAAACTGCTCTGTGTTCTGTTAATTCATCTCACAGAGTTACATCTTTCCCTTCAAGAAGCCTTTCGCTAAGGCTGTTCTTGTGGAATTGGCAAAGGGATATTTGGAAGCCCTTAGAGGGCTATGGTGAAAAAGGAAATATCTTCCCTTCAAAACTGGAAAAAAGCTTTCTGAGAAACTGCTCTGTGTTCTGTTAATTCATCTCACAGTGTTACATCTTTCCCTTCAAGAAGCCTTTCGCTAAGTCTGTTCTTGTGGAATTGGCAAAGGGATATTTGGAAGCCCATACAGGGCTATTGTGAAAAAGGAAATATCTTCCGTTGAAAACTGGAAAGACGCTTTCTGAGAAACTGCTCTGTGTTCTGTTAATTCATCTCACAGAGTTACATCTATCCCTTCAAGAAGCCTTTCGCTAAGGCTGTTCTTTTGCAAATGGCAAAGGGATATTTGGAAGCCCTTAGAGGGCTATGGTGAAAAAGGAAATATCTTCCGTTCAAAACTGGAAAGAAGCTTTCTGAGAAACTGCTCTGTGTTCTGTTAATTCATCTCACAGAGTTACATCTTTCCCTTCAAGAAGCCTTTCGCTAAGGCTGTTCTTGTGGAATTGGCAAAGGGATATTTGGAAGCCCATAGAGGGCTATTGTGAAAAAGAAAATATCTTCCGTTCAAAACTGGAAAGAAGCTTTCTGAGAAACTGCTCTGTGTTCTGTTACTTCATCTCAGAGAGTTACATCTTTTCCTTCAAGAAGCCTTTCGCTAAGGCTGTTCTTGTGGAATTGGCAAAGGGATATTTGGAAGCCCATAGAGGGCTATCGTGAAAAAGGACATATCTTCCGTTCAAAACTGGAAAGAAGCTTTCTGAGAAACTGCTGTGTCTTCTGTTAATTCATCTCACAGTGTTACATCTTTCCCTTCAAGAAGCCTTTCGCTAAGGCTGTTCTTGTGGAATGGGCAAAGGGATATTTGGAAGCCCATAGAGGGCTATGGTGAAAAAGGAAATATCTTCCGTTGAAAACTGGAAAGAAGCTTTCTGAGAAACTGCTCTGTGTTCTGTTAATTCATCTCACAGAGTTACATCTTTCCCTTCAAGAAGCCTTTCGCTAAGGCTGTTCTTGTGGAATTGGCAAAGGGATATTTGGAAGCCCATAGAGGGCTATGGTGAAAAAGGAAATATCTTCCGTTCAAAACTGGAAAGAAGCTTTCTGAGAAACTGCTCTGTGTTCTGTTAATTCATCTCACAGAGTTACATCTTTCCCTTCAAGAAGCCTTTCGCTAAGGCTGTTCTTGTGGAATTGGCAAAGGGATATTTGGAAGCCCATAGAGGGCTAGGGTGAAAAAGGAAATATCTTCCGTTCAAAACTGGAAAGAAGCTTTCTGAGAAACTGCTCTGTGTTCTGTTAATTCATCTCACAGAGTTACATCTTTCCCTTCAAGAAGCCTTTTGCTAAGGCTGTTATTGTGGAATTGGTAAAGGGATATTTGGAAGCCCATAGAGGGCTATGGTGAAAAAGGAAATATCTTCCCTTCAAAACTGGAAAAAAGCTTTCTGAGAAACGGCTCTGTGTTCTGTTAATTCATCTCACAGTGTTACATCTTTCCCTTCAAGAAGCCTTTCGCTAAGGCTGTTCTTGTGGAATTGGCAAAGGGATATTTGGAAGCCCATAGAGGGCTATTGTGAAAAAGAAAATATCTTCCGTTCAAAACTGGAAAGAAGCTTTCTGAGAAACTGCTCTGTGTTCTGTTACTTCATCTCAGAGAGTTACATCTTTTCCTTCAAGAAGCCTTTCGCTAAGGCTGTTCTTGTGGAATTGGCAAAGGGATATTTGGAAGCCCATAGAGGGCTATGGTGAAAAAGGACATATCTTCCGTTCAAAACTGGAAAGAAGCTTTCTGAGAAACTGCTGTGTCTTCTGTTAATTCATCTCACAGAGTTACATCTTTCCCTTCAAGAAGCCTTTCGCTAAGGCTGTTCTTGTGGAATTGGCAAAGGGATATTTGGAAGCCCATAGAGGGCTATGGTGAAAAAGGAAATATCTTCCGTTCAAAACTGGAAAGAAGCTTTCTGAGAAACTGCTCTGTGTTCTGTTCATTCATCTCTCAGAGTTACATCTTTCCCTTCAAGAAGCCTTTCGCTAAGGCTGTTCTTGTGGAATTGGCAAAGGGATATTTGGAAGCCCATAGAGGGCTATGGTGAAAAAGGAAATATCTTCCGTTCAAAACTGGGAAGAAGCTTTCTGAGAAACTGCTCTGTGTTCTGTTAATTCATCTCACAGAGTTACATCTTTTCCTTCAAGAAGCCTTTCGCTAAGGCTGTTCTTGTGGAATTGGCAAAGGGATATTTGGAAGCCCATAGAGGGCTAGGGTGAAAAAGGAAATATCTTCCGTTCAAAACTGGAAAGAAGCTTTCTGAGAAACTGCTCTGTGTTCTGTTAATTCATCTCACAGAGTTACATCTTTCCCTTCAAGAAGCCTTTCGCTAAGGCTGTTCTTGTGGAATTGGTAAAGGGATATTTGGAAGCCCATAGAGGGCTATGGTGAAAAAGGAAATATCTTCCCTTCAAAACTGGAAAAAAGCTTTCTGAGAAACGGCTCTGTGTTCTGTTAATTCATCTCACAGTGTTACATCTTTCCCTTCAAGAAGCCTTTCGCTAAGGCTGTTCTTGTGGAATTGGCAAAGGGATATTTGGAAGCCAATAGAGGGCTATTGTGAAAAAGAAAATATCTTCCGTTCAAAACTGGAAAGAAGCTTTCTGAGAAACTGCTCTGTGTTCTGTTACTTCATCTCAGAGAGTTACATCTTTTCCTTCAAGAAGCCTTTCGCTAAGGCTGTTCTTGTGGAATTGGCAAAGGGATATTTGGAAGCCCATAGAGGGCTATGGTGAAAAAGGACATATCTTCCGTTCAAAACTGGAAAGAAGCTTTCTGAGAAACTGCTGTGTCTTCTGTTAATTCATCTCACAGAGTTACATCTTTCCCTTCAAGAAGCCTTTCGCTAAGGCTGTTCTTGTGGAATTGGCAAAGGGATATTTGGAAGCCCATAGAGGGCTATGGTGAAAAAGGAAATATCTTCCGTTGAAAACTGGAAAGAAGCTTTCTGAGAAACTGCTCTGTGTTCTGTTAATTCATCTCACAGAGTTACATCTTTCCCTTCAAGAAGCCTTTCGCTAAGGCTGTTCTTGTGGAATTGGCAAAGGGATATTTGGAAGCCCATAGAGGGCTATGGTGAAAAAGGAAATATCTTCCGTTCAAAACTGGAAAGAAGCTTTCTGAGAAACTGCTCTGTGTTCTGTTAATTCATCTCACAGAGTTACATGTTTCCCTTCAAGAAGCCTTTCGCCAAGGCGGTTCTTGTGGAATTGGCAAAGGGATATTTGAAAGCCCATAGAGGGCTATGGTGTAAAAGGAAATATCTTCCGTTCAAAACTGGAAAGAAGCTTTCTGAGAAACTGCTCTGTGTTCTGTTAATTCATCTCACAGAGTTACATCTTTCCCTTCAAGAAGCCTTTCGCTAAGGCTGTTCTCGTGGAATTGGCAAAGGGATATTTGGAAGCCCTTAGAGGGCTATGGTGAAAAAGGAAATATCTTCCGTTGAAAACTGGAAAGAAGCTTTCTGAGAAACTGCTCTGTGTTCTCTTAATTCATCTCACAGAGTTACATCTTTCCCTTCAAGAAGCCTTTCGCTAAGGCTGTTCTTGTGGAATTGGCAAAGGGATATTTGGAAGCCCATAGAGGGCTATGGTGAAAAAGGAAATACCTTCCGTTCAAAACTGGAAAGAAGCTTTCTGAGAAACTGCTCTGTGTTCTGTTAATTCATCTCACAGAGTTACATCTTTCCCTTCAAGAAGCCTTTCGCTAAGGCTGTTGTTGTGGAATTGGCAAAGGGATATTTGGAAGCCCATAGGGGGCTATGGTGAAAAAGAAAATATCTTCCGTTCAAAACTGGAAAGAAGCTTTCTGAGAAACTGCTCTGTGTTCTGTTAATTCATCTCACAGGGTTACATCTTTTCCTTCAAGAAGCCTTTCGCTAAGGCTGTTCTTGTGGAATTGGCAAAGGGATATTTGGAAGCCCTTAGAGGGCTATGGTGAAAAAGGACATATCTTCCGTTCAAAACTGGAAAGAAGCTTTCTGAGAAACTGCTCTGTGTTCTGTTAATTCATCTCACAGAGTTACATCTTTCCCTTCAAGAAGCCTTTCGCTAAGGCTGTTCTTGTGGAATTGGCAAAGGGATATTTGGAAGCCCATAGAGGGCTATGGTGAAAAAGGAAATATAATCCGTTGAAAACTGGAAAGAAGCTTTCTGATAAACTGCTCTGTGTTCTGCTAATGCATCTCACAGAGTTACATCTTTCCCTGCAAGAAGTCTTTCGCTAAGGCTGTTCTTGTGGAATTGGCAAAGGGATGTTTGGAAGACCATAGAGGGCTATGGTGAAAAAGGAAATATCTTCCGTTCAAAACTGGAAAGAAGCTTTCTGAAAAACTGCTCGGTGTTCTGTTAATTCATCTCACAGAGTTACATCTTTCCCTTCAAGAAGCCTTTGGCTAAGGCTGTTCTCGTGGAATTGGCAAAGGGATATTTGGAAGCCCATAGAGGGCTATGGTGAAAAAGGAAAAATCTTCCGTTCAAAACTGGAAAGAAGCTTTCTGAGAAACTGCTCGGTGTTCTGTTAATTCATCTCACAGAGTTACATCTTTCCCTTCAAGAAGCCTTTGGCTAAGGCTGTTCTCGTGGAATTGGCAAAGGGATATTTGGAAGCCCATAGAGGGCTATGGTGAACAAGGAAATATCTTCCCTTCAAAACTGGAAAAAAGCTTTCTTAGAAACTGCTCTGTGTTCTGTTAATTCATCTCACAGAGTTACATCTTTCCCTTCAAGAAGCCTTTCGCTAAGGCTGTTCTTGTGGAATTGGCAAAGGGATATTTGGAAGCCCATAGAGGGCTATGGTGAAAAAGGAAATATCTTCCGTTCAAAACTGTAAAGAAGCTTTCTGAGAAACTGCTCTGTGTTCTGTTAATTCATCTCACAGAGTTACATCTTTCCCTTCAAGAATCCTTTCGCTAAGGCTGTTCTTGTGGAATTGGCAAAGGGATATTTGGAAGCCCATAGAGGGCTATGGTGAAAAAGGAAATATCTCCCGTTCAAAACTGGAAAGAAGCTTTCTGAGAAACTGCTCTGTGTTCTGTTAATTCATCTCACAGAGTTACATCTTTTCCTTCAAGAAGCCTTTCGCTAAGGCTGTTCTTGTGGAATTGGCAAAGGGATATTTGGAAGCCCCTAGAGGGCTATGGTGAAAAAGGAAATATCTTCCGTTCAAAACTGGAAAGAAGCTTTCTGAGAAACTGCTCTGTGTTCTGTTAATTCATCTCACAGAGTTACATCTTTCCCTTCAAGAAGCCTTTCGCTAAGGCTCTTCTTGTGGAATTGGCAAAGGGATATTTGGAAGCCCATAGAGGGCTATGGTGAAAAAGGAAATATCTTCTGTTCAAAACTGGAAAGAAGCTTTCTGAGAAACTGCTCTGTGTTCTGTGAATTCATCTCACAGAGTTACATCTTTCCCTTCAAGAAGCCTTTCGCTAAGGCTGTTCTTGTGGAATTGGCAAAGGGATATTTGGAAGCCCATAGAGGGCTACTGTGAAAAAGGAAATATCTTCCGATCAAAACTGGAAAGAAGCTTTCTGAGAAACTGCTCTGTGTTCTGTTAATTCATCTCACAGAGTTACATCTATCCCTTCAAGAAGACTTTCGCTAAGGCTGTTCTTTTGCAAATGGCAAAGGGATATTTGGAAGCCCTTAGAGGGCTATGGTGAAAAAGGAAATATCTTCCGTTCAAAACTGGAAAGAAGCTTTCTGAGAAACTGCTCTGTGTTCTGTTAATTCATCTCACAGAGTTACATCTTTCCCTTCAAGAAGCCTTTCGCTAAGGCTGTTCTTGTGGAATTGGCAAAGGGATATTTGGAAGCCCATAGAGGGCTATGGTGAAAAAGGAAATATCTTCCCTTCAAAACTGGAAAAAAGCTTTCTTAGAAACTGCTCTGTGTTCTGTTAATTCATCTCACAGAGTTACATCTTTCCCTTCAAGAAGCCTTTCGCTAAGGCTGTTCTTGTGGAATTGGCAAGGGGATATTTGGAAGCCCATAGAGGGCTATGGTGAAAAAGGAAATATCTTCCGTTCAAAACTGGAAAGAAGCTTTCTGAGAAACTGCTCTGTGTTCTGTTCATTCATCTCACAGAGTTACATCTTTCCCTTCAAGAAGCCTTTCGCTAAGGCTGTTCTTGTGGAATTGGCAAAGGGATATTTGGAAGCACATAGAGGGCTATGGTGAAAAAGGAAATATCTTCCGTTCAAAACTGGAAAGAAGCTTTCTGAGAAACTGCTCTGTGTTCTGTTAATTCATCTCACAGAGTTACATCTTTCCCTTCAAGAAGCCTTTCGCTAAGGCTGTTCTTGTGGAATTGGCAAAGGGATATTTGGAAGCCCTTAGAGGGCTATGGTGAAAAAGGAAATATCTTCCCTTCAAAACTGGAAAAAAGCTTTCTGAGAAACTGCTCTGTGTTCTATTAATTCATCTCACAGAGTTACATCTTTCCCTTCAAGAAGTCTTTCGCTAAGGCTGTTCTTGTGGAATTGGCAAAGGGATATTTGGAAGCCCATAGAGGGCTATGGTGAAAAAGGAAATATCTTCCGTTGAAAACTGGAAAGAAGCTTTATGAGAAACTGCTCTGTGTTCTGTTAATTCATCTCACAGAGTTACATCTATCCCTTCAAGAAGCCTTTCGCTAAGGCTGTTCTTTTGCAAATGGCAAAGGGATATTTGGAAGCACTTAGAGGGCTATGGTGAAAAAGGAAATATCTTCCGTTCAAAACTGGAAAGAAGCTTTCTGAGAAACTGCTCTGTGTTCTGTTAATTCATCTCACAGAGTTACATCTTTCCCTTCAAGAAGCCTTTCGCTAAGGCTGTTCTTGTGGAATTGGCAAAGGGATATTTGGAAGCCCATAGAGGGCTATGGTTAAAAAGGAAATATCTTCCCTTCAAAACTGGAAAAAAGCTTTCTTAGAAACTGCTCTGTGTTCCGTTAATTCATCTCACAGAGTTACATCTTTCCCTTCAAGAAGCATTTCGCTAAGGCTGTTCTTGTGGAATTGGCAAAGGGATATTTGGAAGCCCATAGAGGGCTATGGTGAAAAAGGAAATATCTTCCGTTCAAAACTGTAAAGAAGCTTTCTGAGAAACTGCTCTGTGTTCTGTTAATTCATCTCACAGAGTTACATCTTTCCCTTCAAGAAGCCTTTCGCTAAGGCTGTTCTTGTGGAATTGGCAAAGGGATATTTGGAAGCCCATAGAGGGCTATGGTGAAAAAGGAAATATCTTCCGTTCAAAACTGGAAAGAAGCTTTCTGAGAAACTGCTCTGTGTTCTGTTAATTCATCTCACAGAGTTACATGTTTCCCTTCAAGAAGCCTTTCGCCAAGGCGGTTCTTGTGGAATTGGCAAAGGGATATTTGAAAGCCCATAGAGGGCTATGGTGAAAAAGGAAATATCTTCCGTTCAAAACTGTAAAGAAGCTTTCTGAGAAACTGCTCTGTGTTCTGTTAATTCATCTCACAGAGTTACATCTTTCCCTTCAAGAAGCCTTTCGCTAAGGCTGTTCTTGTGGAATTGGCAAAGGGATATTTGGAAGCCCTTAGAGGGCTATGGTGAAAAAGGAAATATCTTCCGTTCAAAACTGGAAAGAAGCTTTCTGAGAAACTGTTCTGTGTTCTGTTAATTCATCTCACAGAGTTACATCTTTTCCTTCAAGAAGCCTTTCGCTAAGGCTGTTCTTGTGGAATTGGCAAAGGGATATTTGGAAGCCCATAGAGGGCTATGGTGAAAAAGGAAATATCTTCCGTTCAAAACTGGAAAGAAGCTTTCTGAGAAACTGCTCTGTGTTCTGTTAATTCATCTCACAGAGTTACATCTTTCCCTTCAAGAAGCCTTTCGCTAAGGCTGTTCTTGTGGAATTGGCAAAGGGATATTTGGAAGCCCTTAGAGGGCTATGGTGAAAAAGGAAATATCTTCCCTTCAAAACTGGAAAAAAGCTTTCTGAGAAACTGCTCTGTGTTCTGTTAATTCATCTCACAGTGTTACATCTTTCCCTTCAAGAAGCCTTTCGCTAAGTCTGTTCTTGTGGAATTGGCAAAGGGATATTTGGAAACCCATACAGGGCTATTGTGAAAAAGGAAATATCTTCCGTTGAAAACTGGAAAGACGCTTTCTGAGAAACTGCTCTGTGTTCTGTTAATTCATCTCACAGAGTTACATCTATCCCTTCAAGAAGCCTTTCGCTAAGGCTGTTCTTTTGCAAATGGCAAAGGGATATTTGGAAGCCCTTAGAGGGCTATGGTGAAAAAGGAAATATCTTCCGTTCAAAACTGGAAAGAAGCTTTCTGAGAAACTGCTCTGTGTTCTGTTAATTCATCTCACAGAGTTACATCTTTCCCTTCAAGAAGCCTTTCGCTAAGGCTGTTCTTGTGGAATTGGCAAAGGGATATTTGGAAGCCCATAGAGGGCTATTGTGAAAAAGAAAATATCTTCCGTTCAAAACTGGAAAGAAGCTTTCTGAGAAACTGCTCTGTGTTCTGTTACTTCATCTCAGAGAGTTACATCTTTTCCTTCAAGAAGCCTTTCGCTAAGGCTGTTCTTGTGGAATTGGCAAAGGGATATTTGGAAGCCCATAGAGGGCTATCGTGAAAAAGGACATATCTTCCGTTCAAAACTGGAAAGAAGCTTTCTGAGAAACTGCTGTGTCTTCTGTTAATTCATCTCACAGTGTTACATCTTTCCCTTCAAGAAGCCTTTCGCTAAGGCTGTTCTTGTGGAATGGGCAAAGGGATATTTGGAAGCCCATAGAGGGCTATGGTGAAAAAGGAAATATCTTCCGTTGAAAACTGGAAAGAAGCTTTCTGAGAAACTGCTCTGTGTTCTGTTAATTCATCTCACAGAGTTACATCTTTCCCTTCAAGAAGCCTTTCGCTAAGGCTGTTCTTGTGGAATTGGCAAAGGGATATTTGGAAGCCCATAGAGGGCTATGGTGAAAAAGGAAATATCTTCCGTTCAAAACTGGAAAGAAGCTTTCTGAGAAACTGCTCTGTGTTCTGTTAATTCATCTCACAGAGTTACATCTTTCCCTTCAAGAAGCCTTTCGCTAAGGCTGTTCTTGTGGAATTGGCAAAGGGATATTTGGAAGCCCATAGAGGGCTAGGGTGAAAAAGGAAATATCTTCCGTTCAAAACTGGAAAGAAGCTTTCTGAGAAACTGCTCTGTGTTCTGTTAATTCATCTCACAGAGTTACATCTTTCCCTTCAAGAAGCCTTTTGCTAAGGCTGTTATTGTGGAATTGGTAAAGGGATATTTGGAAGCCCATAGAGGGCTATGGTGAAAAAGGAAATATCTTCCCTTCAAAACTGGAAAAAAGCTTTCTGAGAAACGGCTCTGTGTTCTGTTAATTCATCTCACAGTGTTACATCTTTCCCTTCAAGAAGCCTTTCGCTAAGGCTGTTCTTGTGGAATTGGCAAAGGGATATTTGGAAGCCCATAGAGGGCTATTGTGAAAAAGAAAATATCTTCCGTTCAAAACTGGAAAGAAGCTTTCTGAGAAACTGCTCTGTGTTCTGTTACTTCATCTCAGAGAGTTACATCTTTTCCTTCAAGAAGCCTTTCGCTAAGGCTGTTCTTGTGGAATTGGCAAAGGGATATTTGGAAGCCCATAGAGGGCTATGGTGAAAAAGGACATATCTTCCGTTCAAAACTGGAAAGAAGCTTTCTGAGAAACTGCTGTGTCTTCTGTTAATTCATCTCACAGAGTTACATCTTTCCCTTCAAGAAGCCTTTCGCTAAGGCTGTTCTTGTGGAATTGGCAAAGGGATATTTGGAAGCCCATAGAGGGCTATGGTGAAAAAGGAAATATCTTCCGTTCAAAACTGGAAAGAAGCTTTCTGAGAAACTGCTCTGTGTTCTGTTCATTCATCTCTCAGAGTTACATCTTTCCCTTCAAGAAGCCTTTCGCTAAGGCTGTTCTTGTGGAATTGGCAAAGGGATATTTGGAAGCCCATAGAGGGCTATGGTGAAAAAGGAAATATCTTCCGTTCAAAACTGGGAAGAAGCTTTCTGAGAAACTGCTCTGTGTTCTGTTAATTCATCTCACAGAGTTACATCTTTTCCTTCAAGAAGCCTTTCGCTAAGGCTGTTCTTGTGGAATTGGCAAAGGGATATTTGGAAGCCCATAGAGGGCTAGGGTGAAAAAGGAAATATCTTCCGTTCAAAACTGGAAAGAAGCTTTCTGAGAAACTGCTCTGTGTTCTGTTAATTCATCTCACAGAGTTACATCTTTCCCTTCAAGAAGCCTTTCGCTAAGGCTGTTCTTGTGGAATTGGTAAAGGGATATTTGGAAGCCCATAGAGGGCTATGGTGAAAAAGGAAATATCTTCCCTTCAAAACTGGAAAAAAGCTTTCTGAGAAACGGCTCTGTGTTCTGTTAATTCATCTCACAGTGTTACATCTTTCCCTTCAAGAAGCCTTTCGCTAAGGCTGTTCTTGTGGAATTGGCAAAGGGATATTTGGAAGCCAATAGAGGGCTATTGTGAAAAAGAAAATATCTTCCGTTCAAAACTGGAAAGAAGCTTTCTGAGAAACTGCTCTGTGTTCTGTTACTTCATCTCAGAGAGTTACATCTTTTCCTTCAAGAAGCCTTTCGCTAAGGCTGTTCTTGTGGAATTGGCAAAGGGATATTTGGAAGCCCATAGAGGGCTATGGTGAAAAAGGACATATCTTCCGTTCAAAACTGGAAAGAAGCTTTCTGAGAAACTGCTGTGTCTTCTGTTAATTCATCTCACAGAGTTACATCTTTCCCTTCAAGAAGCCTTTCGCTAAGGCTGTTCTTGTGGAATTGGCAAAGGGATATTTGGAAGCCCATAGAGGGCTATGGTGAAAAAGGAAATATCTTCCGTTCAAAACTGGAAAGAAGCTTTCTGAGAAACTGCTCTGTGTTCTGTTCATTCATCTCTCAGAGTTACATCTTTCCCTTCAAGAAGCCTTTCGCTAAGGCTGTTCTTGTGGAATTGGCAAAGGGATATTTGGAAGCCCATAGAGGGCTATGGTGAAAAAGGAAATATCTTCCGTTCAAAACTGGGAAGAAGCTTTCTGAGAAACTGCTCTGTGTTCTGTTAATTCATCTCACAGAGTTACATCTTTTCCTTCAAGAAGCCTTTCGCTAAGGCTGTTCTTGTGGAATTGGCAAAGGGATATTTGGAAGCCCATAGAGGGCTAGGGTGAAAAAGGAAATATCTTCCGTTCAAAACTGGAAAGAAGCTTTCTGAGAAACTGCTCTGTGTTCTGTTAATTCATCTCACAGAGTTACATCTTTCCCTTCAAGAAGCCTTTCGCTAAGGCTGTTCTTGTGGAATTGGTAAAGGGATATTTGGAAGCCCATAGAGGGCTATGGTGAAAAAGGAAATATCTTCCCTTCAAAACTGGAAAAAAGCTTTCTGAGAAACGGCTCTGTGTTCTGTTAATTCATCTCACAGTGTTACATCTTTCCCTTCAAGAAGCCTTTCGCTAAGGCTGTTCTTGTGGAATTGGCAAAGGGATATTTGGAAGCCAATAGAGGGCTATTGTGAAAAAGAAAATATCTTCCGTTCAAAACTGGAAAGAAGCTTTCTGAGAAACTGCTCTGTGTTCTGTTACTTCATCTCAGAGAGTTACATCTTTTCCTTCAAGAAGCCTTTCGCTAAGGCTGTTCTTGTGGAATTGGCAAAGGGATATTTGGAAGCCCATAGAGGGCTATGGTGAAAAAGGACATATCTTCCGTTCAAAACTGGAAAGAAGCTTTCTGAGAAACTGCTGTGTCTTCTGTTAATTCATCTCACAGAGTTACATCTTTCCCTTCAAGAAGCCTTTCGCTAAGGCTGTTCTTGTGGAATTGGCAAAGGGATATTTGGAAGCCCATAGAGGGCTATGGTGAAAAAGGAAATATCTTCCGTTGAAAACTGGAAAGAAGCTTTCTGAGAAACTGCTCTGTGTTCTGTTAATTCATCTCACAGAGTTACATCTTTCCCTTCAAGAAGCCTTTCGCTAAGGCTGTTCTTGTGGAATTGGCAAAGGGATATTTGGAAGCCCATAGAGGGCTATGGTGAAAAAGGAAATATCTTCCGTTCAAAACTGGAAAGAAGCTTTCTGAGAAACTGCTCTGTGTTCTGTTAATTCATCTCACAGAGTTACATGTTTCCCTTCAAGAAGCCTTTCGCCAAGGCGGTTCTTGTGGAATTGGCAAAGGGATATTTGAAAGCCCATAGAGGGCTATGGTGTAAAAGGAAATATCTTCCGTTCAAAACTGGAAAGAAGCTTTCTGAGAAACTGCTCTGTGTTCTGTTAATTCATCTCACAGAGTTACATCTTTCCCTTCAAGAAGCCTTTCGCTAAGGCTGTTCTCGTGGAATTGGCAAAGGGATATTTGGAAGCCCTTAGAGGGCTATGGTGAAAAAGGAAATATCTTCCGTTGAAAACTGGAAAGAAGCTTTCTGAGAAACTGCTCTGTGTTCTCTTAATTCATCTCACAGAGTTACATCTTTCCCTTCAAGAAGCCTTTCGCTAAGGCTGTTCTTGTGGAATTGGCAAAGGGATATTTGGAAGCCCATAGAGGGCTATGGTGAAAAAGGAAATACCTTCCGTTCAAAACTGGAAAGAAGCTTTCTGAGAAACTGCTCTGTGTTCTGTTAATTCATCTCACAGAGTTACATCTTTCCCTTCAAGAAGCCTTTCGCTAAGGCTGTTGTTGTGGAATTGGCAAAGGGATATTTGGAAGCCCATAGGGGGCTATGGTGAAAAAGAAAATATCTTCCGTTCAAAACTGGAAAGAAGCTTTCTGAGAAACTGCTCTGTGTTCTGTTAATTCATCTCACAGGGTTACATCTTTTCCTTCAAGAAGCCTTTCGCTAAGGCTGTTCTTGTGGAATTGGCAAAGGGATATTTGGAAGCCCTTAGAGGGCTATGGTGAAAAAGGACATATCTTCCGTTCAAAACTGGAAAGAAGCTTTCTGAGAAACTGCTCTGTGTTCTGTTAATTCATCTCACAGAGTTACATCTTTCCCTTCAAGAAGCCTTTCGCTAAGGCTGTTCTTGTGGAATTGGCAAAGGGATATTTGGAAGCCCATAGAGGGCTATGGTGAAAAAGGAAATATAATCCGTTGAAAACTGGAAAGAAGCTTTCTGATAAACTGCTCTGTGTTCTGCTAATGCATCTCACAGAGTTACATCTTTCCCTGCAAGAAGTCTTTCGCTAAGGCTGTTCTTGTGGAATTGGCAAAGGGATGTTTGGAAGACCATAGAGGGCTATGGTGAAAAAGGAAATATCTTCCGTTCAAAACTGGAAAGAAGCTTTCTGAAAAACTGCTCGGTGTTCTGTTAATTCATCTCACAGAGTTACATCTTTCCCTTCAAGAAGCCTTTGGCTAAGGCTGTTCTCGTGGAATTGGCAAAGGGATATTTGGAAGCCCATAGAGGGCTATGGTGAAAAAGGAAAAATCTTCCGTTCAAAACTGGAAAGAAGCTTTCTGAGAAACTGCTCGGTGTTCTGTTAATTCATCTCACAGAGTTACATCTTTCCCTTCAAGAAGCCTTTGGCTAAGGCTGTTCTCGTGGAATTGGCAAAGGGATATTTGGAAGCCCATAGAGGGCTATGGTGAACAAGGAAATATCTTCCCTTCAAAACTGGAAAAAAGCTTTCTTAGAAACTGCTCTGTGTTCTGTTAATTCATCTCACAGAGTTACATCTTTCCCTTCAAGAAGCCTTTCGCTAAGGCTGTTCTTGTGGAATTGGCAAAGGGATATTTGGAAGCCCATAGAGGGCTATGGTGAAAAAGGAAATATCTTCCGTTCAAAACTGTAAAGAAGCTTTCTGAGAAACTGCTCTGTGTTCTGTTAATTCATCTCACAGAGTTACATCTTTCCCTTCAAGAATCCTTTCGCTAAGGCTGTTCTTGTGGAATTGGCAAAGGGATATTTGGAAGCCCATAGAGGGCTATGGTGAAAAAGGAAATATCTCCCGTTCAAAACTGGAAAGAAGCTTTCTGAGAAACTGCTCTGTGTTCTGTTAATTCATCTCACAGAGTTACATCTTTTCCTTCAAGAAGCCTTTCGCTAAGGCTGTTCTTGTGGAATTGGCAAAGGGATATTTGGAAGCCCCTAGAGGGCTATGGTGAAAAAGGAAATATCTTCCGTTCAAAACTGGAAAGAAGCTTTCTGAGAAACTGCTCTGTGTTCTGTTAATTCATCTCACAGAGTTACATCTTTCCCTTCAAGAAGCCTTTCGCTAAGGCTCTTCTTGTGGAATTGGCAAAGGGATATTTGGAAGCCCATAGAGGGCTATGGTGAAAAAGGAAATATCTTCCCTTCAAAACTGGAAAAAAGCTTTCTGAGAAACGGCAATGTGTTCTGTTAATTCATCTCACAGTGTTACATCTTTCCCTTCAAGAAGCCTTTCGCTAAGGCTGTTCTTGTGGAATTGGCAAAGGGATATTTGGAAGCCCATAGAGGGCTATTGTGAAAAAGAAAATATCTTCTGTTCAAAACTGGAAAGAAGCTTTCTGAGAAACTGCTGTGTGTTCTGTTACTTCATCTCACAGAGTTACATCTTTTCCTTAAAGAAGCCTTTCGCTAAGGCTGTTCTTGTGGAATTGGCAAAGGGATATTTGGAAGCCCATAGAGGGCTACGGTGAAAAAGGACATATCTTCCGTTCAAAACTGGAAAGAAGCTTTCTGAGAAACTGCTGTGTCTTCTGTTAATTCATCTCAAAGAGTTACATCTTTCCCTTCAAGAAGCCTTTCGCTAAGGCTGTTCTTGCGGAATTGGCAAAGGGATATTTGGAAGCCCATAGAGGGCTATGGTAAAAAAGGAAATATCTTCCGTTGAAAACTGGAAAGAAACTTTCTGAGAAACTGCTCTGTGTTCTGTTAATTCATCTCACAGAGTTACATCTTTCCCTTCAAGAAGCCTTTCGCTAAGGCTGTTCTTGTGGAATTGGCAAAGGGATATTTGGAAGCCCTTAGAGGGCTATGGTGAAAAAGGACATATCTTCCGTTCAAAACTGGAAAGAAGCTTTCTGAGAAACTGCTCTGTGTTCTGTTAATTCATCTCACAGAGTTACATCTTTCCCTTCAAGAAGCCTTTCGCTAAGGCTGTTCTTGTGGAATTGGCAAAGGGATATTTGGAAGCCCAAAGAGGGCTATGGTGAAAAAGGAAATATCTTCCGTTGAAAACTGGAAAGAAGCTTTCTGAGAAACTGCTCTGTGTTCTGCTAATGCATCTCACAGAGTTACATCTTTCCCTGCAAGAAGTCTTTCGCTAAGGCTGTTCTTGTGGAATTGGCAAAGCGATGTTTGGAAGACCATTGAGGGCTATGGTGAAAAAGGAATAATCTTCCGTTCAAAACTGGAAAGAAGCTTTCTGAGAAACTGCTCGGTGTTCTGTTAATTAATCTCACAGAGTTACATCTTTCCCTTCAAGAAGCCTTTGGCTAAGGCTGTTCTCGTGGAATTGGCAAAGGGATATTTGGAAGCCCATAGAGGGCTATGGTGAAAAAGGAAAAATCTTCCGTTCAAAACTGGAAAGAAGCTTTCTGAGAAACTGCTCGGTGTTCTGTTAATTCATCTCACAGAGTTACATCTTTCCCTTCAAGAAGCCTTTGGCTAAGGCTGTTCTCGTGGAATTGGCAAAGGAATATTTGGAAGCCCATAGAGGGCTATGGTGAAAAAGGAAATATCTTCCGTTGAAAACTGGAAAGAAGCTTTCTGAGAAACTGCTCTGTGTTCTGTTAATTCATCTCACAGAGTTACATCTTTCCCTTCAAGAAGCCTTTCGCTAAGGCTGTTTTTGTGGAATTGGCAAAGGGATATTTGGAAGCCCATAGAGGGCTATGGTGAAAAAGAAAATATCTTCCGTTCAAAACTGGAAAGAAGCTTTTTGAGAAACTGCTCTGTGTTCTGTTAATTCATCTCACAGGGTTACATCTTTTCCTTCAAGAAGCCTTTCGCTAAGGCTGTTCTTGTGGAATTGGCAAAGGGATATTTGGAAGCCCTTGGAGGGCTATGGTGAAAAAGGACATATCTTCCGTTCAAAACTGGAAAGAAGCTTTCTGAGAAACTGCTCTGTGTTCTCTTAATTCATCTCACAGAGTTACATCTTTCCCTTCAAGAAGCCTTTCGCTAAGGCTGTTCTTGTGGAATTGGCAAAGGGATATTTGGAAGCCCATAGAGGGCTATGGTGAAAAAGGAAATATCTTCCGTTGAAAACTGGAAAGAAGCTTTCTGAGAAACTGCTCTGTGTTCTGCTAATGCATCTCACAGAGTTACATCTTTCCCTGCAAGAAGTCTTTCGCTAAGGCTGTTCTTGTGGAATTGGCAAAGGGATGTTTGGAAGACCATTGCTGGCTATGGTGAAAAAGGAAAAATCTTCCGTTCAAAACTGTAAAGAAGCTTTCTGAGAAACTGCTCGGTGTTCTGTTAATTCATCTCACAGAGTTACATCTTTCCCTTCTAGAAGCCTTTGGCTAAGGCTGTTCTCGTGGAATTGGCAAAGGGATATTTGGAAGCCCATAGAGGGCTATGGTGAAAAAGGAAAAATCTTCCGTTCAAAACTGGAAAGAAGCTTTCTGAGAAACTGCTCTGTGTTCTGTTAATTCATCTCACAGAGTTACATCTTTCCCTTCAAGAAGCCTTTCGCTAAGGCTGTTCTTCTGGAATTGGCAAAGGGATATTTGGAAGCCCATAGAGGGCTATGGTGAAAAAGGAAATATCTTCCGTTCAAAACTGGAAAGAAGCTTTCTGAGAAACTGCTCTGTGTTCTGTTAATTCATCTCACAGAGTTACATCTTTCCCTTCAAGAAGCCTTTCGCTAAGGCTGTTCTTGTGGAATTGGCAAAGGGATATTTGGAAGCCCATAGAGGGCTATGGTGAAAAAGGAAATATCTTCCGTTCAAAACTGGAAAGAAGCTTTCTAAGAAACTGCTCTGCGTTCTATTAATTCATCTCACAGAGTTACATCTTTCCCTTCAAGAAGTCTTTCGCTAAGGCTGTTCTTGTGGAATTGGCAAAGGGATATTTGGAAGCCCATAGAGGGCTATGGTGAAAAAGGAAATATCTTCCGTTGAAAACTGGAAAGAAGCTTTCTGAGAAACTGCTCTGTGTTCTGTTAATTCATCTCACAGAATTACATCTATCCCTTCAAGAAGCCTTTCGCTAAGGCTGTTCTTTTGCAAATGGCAAAGGGATATTTGGAAGCCCTTAGAGGGCTACGGTGAAAAAGGAAATATCTTCCGTTCAAAACTGGAAAGAAGCTTTCTTAGAAACTGCTCTGTGTTCTGTTAATTCATCTCACAGGGTTACATCTTTCCCTTCAAGAAGCCTTTCGCTAAGGCTGTTCTTGTGGAATTGGCAAAGGGATATTTGGAAGCCCATAGAGGGCTATGGTGAAAAAGGAAATATCTTCCGTTCAAAACTGGAAAGAAGCTTTCTGAGAAACTGCTCTGTGTTCTGTTAATTCATCTCACAGGGTTACATCTTTTCCTACAAGAAGCCTTTCGCTAAGGCTGTTCTTGTGGAATTGGCAAAGGGATATTTGGAAGCCCATAGAGGGCTATGGTGAAAAAGGACATATCTTCCGTTCAAAACTGGAAAGAAGCTTTCTGAGAAACTGCTCTGTGTTCTGTTAATTCATCTCACAGAGTTACATCTTTCCCTTCAAGAAGCCTTTCGCTAAGGCTGTTCTTGTGGAATTGGCAAAGGGATATTTGGAAGCCCTTAGAGGGCTATGGTGAAAATGGAAATATCTTCCGTTTAAAACTGGAAAGAAGCTTTCTGAGAAACTGCTCTGTTTTCCGCTAATGCATCTCACAGAGTTACATCTTTCCCTTCAAGAAGTCTTTCGCTAAGGCTGTTCTTGTGGAATTGGCAAAGGGATGTTTGGAAGACCATAGAGGGCTATGGTGAAAAAGGAAAAATCTTCCGTTCAAAACTGGAAAGAAGCTTTCTGAGAAACTGCTCTGTGTTCTGTTAATTCATCTCACAGAGTTACATCTTTCCCCTCAAGAAGCCTTTGGCTAAGGCTGTTCTCGTGGAATTGGCAAAGGGATATTTGGAAGCCCATAGAGGGCTATGGTGAAAAAGGAAATATCTTCCGTTCAAAACTGGAAACAACCTTTCTGAGGAACTGCTCTGTGTTCTGTTAATTCATCTCACAGAATTACATCTTTCCCTTCAAGAAGCCTTTCGCTAAGGCTGTTCTTGTGGAATTGGCAAAGGGATATTTGGAAGCCCATAGAGGGCTATGGTGAAAAAGGAAATATCTTCCGTTCAAAACTGGAAAGAAGCTTTCTGAGAAACTGCTCTGTGTTCTGTTAATTCATCTCACAGAGTTACATCTTTCCCTTCAAGAAGCCTTTCGCTAAGGCTGTTCTTGTGGAATTGGCAAAGGGATATTTGGAAGCCCATAGAGGGCTATGGTGAAAAAGGAAATATCTTCCGTTCAAAACTGGAAAGAAGCTTTCTGAGAAACTGCTCTGTGTTCTATTAATTCATCTCACAGAGTTACATCTTTCCCTTCAAGAAGTCTTTCGCTAAGGCTGTTCTTGTGGAATTGGCAAAGGGATATTTGGAAGCCCATAGAGGGCTATGGTGAAAAAGGAAATATCTTCCGTTGAAAACTGGAAAGAAGCTTTCTGAGAAACTGCTCTGTGTTCTGTTAATTCATCTCACAGAGTTACATCTATCCCTTCAAGAAGCCTTTCGCTAAGGCTGTTCTTTTGCAAATGGCAAAGGGATATTTGGAAGCCCTTAGAGTTCTATGGTGAAAAAGGAAATATCTTCCGTTCGAAACTGGAAAGAAGCTTGCTGAGAAACTGCTATGTGTTCTGTTAATTCATCTCACAGAGTTACATCTTTCCCTTCAAGAAGACTTTCGCTAAGGCTGTTCTTGTGGAATTGGCAAAGGGATATTTGGAATCTCTTAGAGGGCTATGGTGAAAAAGGAAATATCTTCCGTTCAAAACTGGAAAGAAGCTTTCTGAGAAACTGCTCTGTGTTCTCTTAATTCATCTCACAGAGTTACATCTTTCCCTTCAAGAAGCCTTTCGCTAAGGCTGTTCTTGTGGAATTGGCAAAGGGATATTTGGAAGCCCATAGAGGGCTATGGTGAAAAAGGAAATGTCTTCCGTTCAAAACTGGAAAGAAGCTTTCTGAGAAACTGCTCTGTGTTCTGTTAATTCATCTCACAGAGTTACATCTTTCCCTTCAAGAAGCCTTTCGCTACGGCTGTTCTTGTGGAATTGGCAAAGGGATATTTTTAAGCCCATAGAGGGCTATGGTGAAAAAGGAAATATCTTCCGTTCAAAACTGGAAAGAAGCTTTCTGAGAAACTGCTCTGTGTTCTATTAATTCATCTCACAGAGTTACATCTTTCCCTTCAAGAAGTCTTTCGCTAAGGCTGTTCTTGTGGAATTGGCAAAGGGATATTTGGAAGCCCATAGAGGGCTATGGTGAAAAAGGAAATATCTTCCGTTGAAAACTGGAAAGAAGCTTTCTGAGAAACTGCTCTGTGTTCTGTTAATTCATCTCACAGAGTTACATCTATCCCTTCAAGAAGCCTTTCGCTAAGGCTGTTCTTTTGCAAATGGCAAAGGGATATTTGGACGCCCTTAGAGTTCTATGGTGAAAAAGGAAATATCTTCCGTTCAAAACTGGAAAGAAGCTTTCTGAGAAACTGCTCTGTGTTCTGTTAATTCATCTCACAGAGCTACATCTTTCCCTTCAAGAAGCCTTTCGCTAAGGCTGTTCTTGTGGAATTGGCAAAGGGATATTTGGAAGCCCATAGAGGGCTATGGTGAAAAAGGAAATATCTTCCGTTCGAAACTGGAAAGAAGCTTGCTGAGAAACTGCTATGTGTTCTGTTAATTCATCTCACAGAGTTACATCTTTCCCTTCAAGAAGCCTTTCGCTAAGGCTGTTCTTGTGGAATTGGCAAAGGGATATTTGGAAGCTCTTAGAGGGCTATGGTGAAAAAGGAAATATCTTCCGTTCAAAACTGGAAAGAAGCTTTCTGAGAAACTGCTCTGTGTTCTGTTAATTCATCTCACAGAGTTACATCTTTCCCTTCAAGAAGCCTTTCGCTACGGCTGTTCTTGTGGAATTGGCAAAGGGATATTTGGAAGCCCATAGAGGGCTATGGTGAAAAAGGAAATATCTTCCGTTCAAAACTGGAAAGAAGCTTTCTGAGAAACTGCTCTGTGTTCTATTAATTCATCTCACAGAGTTACATCTTTCCCTTCAAGAAGTCTTTCGCTAAGGCTGTTCTTGTGGAATTGGCAAAGGGATATTTGGAAGCCCATAGAGGGCTATGGTGAAAAAGGAAATATCTTCCGTTGAAAACTGGAAAGAAGCTTTCTGAGAAACTGCTCTGTGTTCTGTTAATTCATCTCACAGAGTTACATCTATCCCTTCAAGAAGCCTTTCGCTAAGGCTGTTCTTTTGCAAATGGCAAAGGGATATTTGGAAGCCCTTAGAGGGCTATGGTGAAAAAGGAAATATCTTCCGTTCAAAACTGGAAAGAAGCTTTCTGAGAAACTGCTCTGTGTTCTGTTAATTCATCTCACAGAGCTACATCTTTCCCTTCAAGAAGCCTTTCGCTAAGGCTGTTCTTGTGGAATTGGCAAAGGGATATTTGGAAGCCCATAGAGGGCTATGGTGAAAAAGGAAATATCTTCCGTTCGAAACTGGAAGGAAGCTTGCTGAGAAACTGCTATGTGTTCTGTTAATTCATCTCACAGAGTTACATCTTTCCCTTCAAGAAGCCTTTCGCTAAGGCTGTTCTTGTGGAATTGGCAAAGGGATATTTGGAAGCCCTTAGAGGGCTATGGTGAAAAAGGAAATATCTTCCGTTCAAAACTGGAAAGAAGCTTTCTGAGAAACTGCTCTGTGTTCTCTTAATTCATCTCACAGAGTTACATCTTTCCCTTCAAGAACCCTTTCGCTAAGGCTGTTCTTGTGGAATTGGCAAAGGGATATTTGGAAGCCCATACAGGGCTATGGTGAAAAAGGAAATGTCTTCCGTTCAAAACTGGAAAGCAGCTTTCTAAGAAACTGCTCTGTGTTCTGTTAATTCATCTCACAGAGTTACATCTTTCCCTTCAAGAAGCCTTTCGCTACGGCTGTTCTTGTGGAATTGGCAAAGGGATATTTGGAAGCCCATAGAG